>NW_027507764.1:513869225-514279225 GCF_037356315.1 Lithobates pipiens | reverse complement strand
GCGGCAGATGTCAGTGGTGCTATCAGATATGATCGTGTCCTCCAAATCCAGACAGATACCGATCCTATTTTGCATCTGTCTCGCAGATCGGATCAGATGGGAATGGATGAAAACAAACAGGCGGTCCGTTTTCATCCGGTTCCCCCATTGGGGGGAGCGGGAATGGGCCTGTCTCGGTTCTGCACAGTGAGCGGGAGGGACCTATCATCTGGCTGCTCAGCGGAGCGATCCCCCACTGAATAAATGGAGTCTGTCAACCAGATCCGCCTAGAAAAGGGGCCTGTTTCCCAAAACAGTTACAACAAAAGCATACTGTGATAACCATTAGGCCCCTTTCACACGGCAAGCCCACTCAGATGCACCTGTCCGTTTCTTAGGCAGATCTGAGCGGGCCACCCATTGACTCCTATGGGGAGACGGATGTCAGCGGAGATGTGTCCGCTGACACCCGCCTGCCATCTGATCCGCTAAAATAAGATTGCGATATGTTCACCGCCCGTCTGGGCGGATCGGATGAGATCTGATGAAAACGGACATGCTATCCATCTTTGCCTGATCCCTCCATAGTAATCAGCGGCACTCTGAGAGGTCCCTCCCCACTTAGTGAGCAGAGACAGACCTGTCATCCACTGGCTCATTGGAGATCAACGGAGAGATCTCCTGCTGTGCTGGCGGACTCTGCTGAAATGGATCCGCCCCATTACAATGAGGCCTTACAGTTCCCAGTGTGCTCATTTTAGTTCTCAACTGAACTGTCCAGCCATCAAATGACTGGTGTCATAGACTTGTGTAGCACCATGGCAATTGCAGATCAAACAGAGGCTAATGCAGAGTACGTATAACCGGACTTTCCAGCAGACTAGGTCTAAAGGACTTTCGGTGGCGTTCCAACGGACTTTCCGAACGAATGGACTTGGCCACACATGAACACATGTCCGTTCGAAAGTCTGTTTGTTTTGAACGTGATGACGTAAGACGGACTAAAAAAGGAAGTTCAATAACCAGTAGCCAATAGCTTCCCTTGCGTTGTATTTGGCCCATTGGACTAGCATACAGATGAAGGGTTTTCCCAATAGGAATTGAGTCCATTGGACAGATTTGAAAAATGTTCTATTTCTAGGTTCGGATTAGCCCACACACGATCGGATTGTCCGACGGACTGATTCCGTCTGACCTAGTCTGCCAGAAAGTCCAGTCATGTGTATGCGGCATAAGATTCAGCAGGTTCTTATTGGGCTTCCAGATCATGTGATCCCTTAAATGGCTGTCACAGGGATCACATGATTGGGAGCCTATCCTACCTCCTCCTGATCATTGCTAAGTGACCAGGAGCTAATAGTGACATCAAGGATCAGAGTGCTGGGGGATCGTGATTAAGTTTGCTTCTACACATACATCTATACATCATTGTTATATATGTGGCAGCACTGGATAGGGCCCACCTCTGGGCTGCCAAATATATGCAAATAGCTGACAGGAAGGAGTTAGATAAAAAGTAAAATGCCCAAAAAAAAACTGAAAAAAAATTGTTAGTATTATTTCTGAAATTGGGTTTTAGGAAAAAGGAAAACAAACACAAATAAATGTCAATTTCTGTTATTTACGACCCATCAGCAATTCTCAGCTTAATGTTCCATTAAGCTGTAATATGTTGCTAATTAAAGAAAATAGTTAGTTTTTTTTCTTTTGACATTTTTATATTTTTAAGACTGCACATTAATAAATAAATGAATATAACAGAAGCTAACACATCTCTGTAATCTGGTATTAAAATACACAGGCAGTCACCATGCAACCAACTGTTTCATGTTTATGATGAATAGTGGAATAACCCATTGATCTGGCAGTGTGGCACCTGCTTTGCCAACTGACTCAGTTGCCTTGGTCCCTGAACCCTCATTATGTATCTTCAATTAAAGTTCATTGTCTCCTAAAATCTGTGCTGAGCAGATGCATCGCCATTTCATCAGCTGAACGCAAAGAGACCACGAATAGAGGAAGCTATCACAATTAATAAGACTAAAATAGTGTAACAAATGACGCTTCTGTGATGTTTAATTCGAATGTAAGATAAATGTACAGCATACAACAGATATGGCTTAATGCCCATAACATATTGATACGTTTTTTCAGAGAGTAAGGACAGGAGGTACTATGCCAAGATTTTAGATTTGTGAAAAAAAAAACTAATTTCTTAACCCTTTCCTGGTAGTGTTTCCTCTAGCTACAGAAGTTACATTAGTTTAACTCTTAAAACAAGTCCAAGTTATCCCTTGATGACTGTCTCTATGAAGCAGGCAGCTGATGCAAGAAGTCACAAATAGAGTGAAAGAAGGGGGAGAGTCCCGTCAAAGGTAGCCCTGTCACCAAGAACGACCCCTGAAAACTAATAAAAATATTAAAGCCAAGCCCCAGCCACATTTTTTTTTAGCTTTTGTCTGTTATTATTAGAGGAAAAATTAAATTGTATGCTTTATTATTCATGCTCTCAGGTTCTTGTCTATTCAATATTACCTGACATGAATATATATACTTCTAATACTATTGGCTATTGGGTATTTGGTTTTTAATATGACCCCCAGAGGGGATAGTGTATTGTAATCGGATTGATATGGAGATGTTCTTATGTTTTTTTCTAGCCCTGATGAAGGGGGTGCTGTTGGACCCCTAAAATACATTAGCTACTTTTTGGACTGTCCCCTTGACTTTTATTGGAATAACTTTTAATCTTTACTTCTTTTCCATTTCTGTTACATTATACTACAAACCAAGAAGGCCGTGGAGATCCTCTGGTGTGTAGAAGCCGCCTCCCGGTAACCAGATCATTTACATCAGGGGTCTCCAAACTTTCTACACAAAGCTGCTATTTTACTGTCCTTCAGACATTGGGGGGCTGGATTGTGGCCACTGAGACTAGAAATTGTCTTGGCGTTAGTGGGAGTAAACTATGCATCTTTGGTATTAGAGGGAGGAATAGTGCCCCATCATTGGTGTCAGTGGAAGGAATAGTGCCCCATCATCGATGTTAGTGGGAGGAATAGTGCTCCATAGTTGGCGTTAGTTTGAGGAATAGTGCCAAAGTTTGCGTTAGTTTGAGGAATAGTGCCCCATTGTTGTGGTCAGTGAAAGGAATAGTGCCCCATTGTTGTGGTCAGTGTGAGGAATAATGCCCCATCATTGGTGTCCGTGTGAGGAATAGTGCCCCATCATTGGTGTCAGTTTGAGGAATAGTGCCCCATCGCTGGTGTCATTTTGAGGAATAGTGCCCCATCATTGGCATCAATGGGAGAAATTGTCTCAGTAGCAAGAATTATGCCCCATTGTGGGTGTCAGTGGAAGTAATAGTGTCTTGTATCAATGGGAGGAATAGTGCCCCAAGGGCCAGATAAAGACAAGAAAAAGGTCGCATCTGGCCCCTGGGCTTCAGTTTGGAGACCACTGATTTACATAAACGTCAATACTTTAAGATAGCGGTACCAGTAAAATATCCCTAGGGATTCCACTTTCCTCAACAATTTTGTAAGGCCAGGAACCATTGTCAAACCTTTCAAAAGGGGACAAAAACATATTTTTAGAATTTCTCACATTGCTTTTATTGCCATCCATGCTTTGCTGCCTTGATAACAGCTCCATTTTTTGCATTGCTGGTGACAGGCAAACAAAGAAACCTGACAGATATTCTATTTTGTGTACTTTTATTTAAAACTTAAAAAAAATCGTTTGTAGAGATTTCAGACGGACAAAGTGGCACGCATGCTCAGATTAAATTACGAGGCCAAAGATATTGGCTACTAGCCTCTACTTAGTCCCGTCGTACGCAACGAACGTCACCTCATTCCGAACGATTGGATTTTCCGACAACTTTGTCCGTGTTTATGCAACACAAGTTTCGGACAAAATCCGTCTGAAAAGATGCAACAGATTTTGTGGTCAGAATGTCCGACCGTGTGTACAGGGCATAAGAGATGGTGGTAACACTGACCATTGGGAAGAATACCCCCTTTGCAGCGGAGATCAGCATGCCAAGTGCCATGCCTTGGTACAGATGCTATTCAAGCACCATCAGATGAGACACCAATCAGCCACAGATCAAGGAACCCTGGTTATGAATGACTATGTTCTATAGATTGCCAGAAGCCCACAGAATAGGGTGCCCAATATACCAATATAATTGCCATCTTGGAAGTCAATGTTCAGGCCCCTCGTACATGCAATGACATCTTATATATTGGTCAGAGAAGTGCTGGGGGAGATTTAGGCCTGATTCACATCTATGCAGGTTGAAATGCATATTGCAGGTGCATTTTGCGTTTTTCAATACATGCTTTTAATCCATTATAGTCAGAGTCATCTTTAATATTGATTGGACCCTGGGCAAAAAAAACTCTTGCCCCCCCCATGCAATTTCACTCTCCACCTGCTCTGAGACATATAATAAATAGCAGCTAGACTTAAAATCAGTTTACTCTATCAGATCAGGCAGCGATTGCCAGTGGTTACAGCATATAATTACTGCTTAATGACTGGTTGCTAGAGGTTACAGCACATATCATTACGGCTCACTGATTAGTTGCCAGAGGTTACAGAAAATGATTTCTGCTTGTTAATTGGTTGTTAGAGATTACTGTACAGTAATACTGCTCACTGATTGGTTGCTGGAGGTTATAGTACATCATCTCCTTACTGCAGGGGAGCATGATATACTGTACATATGAATGCCACCTTAATTTACATATCAATGCTGCTGGATCCAGCTATTTACTTAGTAATGCCATCCATATTTACATATGAATTCCGGTTATATACATGTAAACACAGGGTCTACAGGTGAGTCATCCGTACACAACAATAGGGAAGAGCTGGGCAGTATTAGTACCAACACTTCACACTGAGATATTGGGACACAGCACAGGACTAAAGCTTCAAGGGACAAGGGAATTTAAACTGGGATAGTTGGCAAGTATGAGGCACCTGCTTTGGGCCCCACAACAATGACAGGGCCCAGGGCAGCTGCCCTTTTGCCCTGCCTTAAAGACGGCCCTGATTATAGTCTATGGAACCAAAAACCAGAAAAAAAGTCCCTGGTCTTTTTCATAAAATGCACAGATGTGAAATACATCCATAGGAAACCATGTTAAACGGACTGTAGTGTGTTTCTGCAAAACTGAAAACGGCCAATCAGTTTCTAACTTCAGCTTGTTCAGTTAAGCTTTAGCAATAAAACCTGGAAGCTGATTGGTTTCTATGCAGAGCTGCACCAGATTTTGCACTCACAAGTGTCAGTAAATCTTCCTCACGGCAGATTTTAGCCGGAAGGCTGCCAAATTCATATTGAGTGTCCCGACTTTGTCTGCTTCTTGTGGACTTTAGAAGGCTACAGAGGTAGGTGTTCAATATGTATCTGTCATTTCCTTGGTTGGGGCATTTACTGGCCTTTAATTAAGTGTGAAGTTTCCTTTAACCTAGCCATCCAATACACTTAAAGAAATACTTACAGAAAGAGATTTTAGTTTCTCATGGTTTTGATAGGAACTTGCAAATCACTGGCTTTGATGTAAGACTGCAATAAAAGTAACACCCTACAGTGGAAATAGTATTTATCATTTTTGTTTCATGCCTCAGAATATGTAATTTGTTAATTGGCTGCATTCTGTTTTAAATCTGATTGCTGGTTTATATTTCAGGTAAGGCTCTCTTACATCACATAGAGCGGTTCTTATTACACTGTAATAAAAGTAAGTGCTGGTTATCTTAAGCCTTTGTGGACAGCAGGTAGTTGACATTATTGTAAGCACATTTTTACTTAAATTGCTACTGCTGAGATATAATTTGATGCTCTTTTGATACCGTCACATGCTGCTTGTAACACTAACTTTACAGTCAGACAAATTAAAGGACACATCTGTGGCACATAAGAAAATGTAAGCAAGAGGATATTTTGCCTTCAGGGTTTCATCTCGGCTTGTTTCTTTAGTATATATACACGCTATATCTTCTCCTGTTTCACACAATCTGATCAAACGTGTAGTCTCGGAATAGCTTACAGGGATCAAAAAGGAAGAAAAAAAAAAAGCATCTCCTTTAGACTACTGGGTTTCCAACTGTTAAAGAGTACCTGTCATCTACACATTGCAGTATCTACAGGAAAATAATCAGACCTATTCAAATAAATCTGTACAGGGAGAAATATAGGGACTGTCATTGCTCACCTCCTGCTGAAAATAATTGTTGCCTGGCTGTCTTTGTCTTTGAAGATTAGGGAAAAATTGGAGATGTGGCGCTGGGAACAAACTTTTAATGAAGCCATGCACCCTAGGGGTCAGGTTTGGTGGCTCCGGGTCCCTTTGGGAAAGGGAGGTCACCTGAAGTGAGGATCAAGTCCAATGAGGGTGCCAGATGAATGTTCTATAATAAAATACCTTTAATGATAACTGCATTTCAAAATAAAAATGTAAAAAAAAAGTGTACATTTCCAAAAACAGCTACTCTCCCGCTGCCGATCTCCTTTTTATTGTAGAGCAACCACTGCCGAGAAACCTTCAGGGTTTGACATTCCTGGCAGTGTTGAATTTCTTGTCCCTTGTGGTGCTTTGTGGTTTCTCCTACCAGCGCCTACGTTGCCACAGGACAGAATAGTGACATGGTGACCAAAGGCTCAAACCACTGAGTGCAGCTAGAGACAAGTAATCTCACACTAATGGAAGTGTTGGATTCCTCGGGAGGAGGTTTCTCTTCAACAGAGCAGCGATTGATGCAGTGGTAGAGGGAAATATAAAGAGGCAAATGCCCTGTGCTTACCACTTTTTGGTCTGAAAATAAACCCTCCATCAAAAATATAACCTGATGATTCTTAGCAGACTCATCGGCCACCTATCTTGTACACGATACACAAATATCCTGAAAATGCTTAAAAAATTCACCCCTGAGACATCTTCTGAATGTAGTGAAAGTGTGTATACCGGCTCTGTGGAAAACAAATGATCCACGTACCATAGAACATTGGGGTGCTAGAGCATCAGACATTCAACTCATGCAACAATTGACTGGATTTCGCAAAGACCAATCTGTGAAGCCTTTTAAAAACAATTTGGGCTCCCTGGCTGTTGTATAGAGACACCCTTAAAGCTGCCTTGTCATGGTTCTCGGGGGTGCTGTAAGGAGAGGGGAGCTCCCCTTCCCCCTACCTTCCTTCACCCACCCCCAGCTGTTCCCTTTTTATTTTTCCTTTTGCTCATCTGCCTGTTTACTTATTCCTTCTAATAGTTCATTTTGTTCACTTAATCTGAAAAAACAGACCAGGATGAGGCCAAGATAAAGCTACTACCAGTGAGCAGCATAACTACACCACTTGGTGGACTCTATTTGCAGACTGTATGCTTTAACTGATTGACCTCTACAACTAAATCTAGATGTTGGAACGTAGTCTAATGCTTGTATACTGTACGATTTCTGGATGCTGTATTACTTGTCCTTTGTTCATGTTGATTAAAGTGGTTGTAAACCCTTATAACACACTTTGACCTGCAGGTAAGCCTAGATTAAGGCTTACCTGTAGGACCAAGAAATATCTCCTAAACCTACACGGTTTAGGAGATATTTGCCGAAAGACAGGCACCGGTGCAGGCGCACTGAGAGCGGCACCGTCAATGGCAAATATGCTGCGCGTGGCGGCTCCCATGCGCATGCGCGGGAGTGATGTCATCGCGGCTTCGCCGAATGACAGCGGCGGAGCAGCGAGACCCACCGGAAAGATGGATGCGCTGGACTACAGGGGACAGCGGTGACATCGCTGGCTCCTGTGTCAGGTAAGTGACACATAATGGACTACTATGCGATGCATAATAGCCCATTATGCTTTACCTTTGCAGGGAATGAAAGAGGAAGTAAACTCATCAGGGTTTACTTCCTCTTTAAAATACGGAATTGAAATATTTTGAAGGTTTGATATAATTGAAGGTGATTGGTTGCCATGCACAGTTGCTCCAGATTCTGTTTGCTCCAGTCTTTGTAAATTCCTCTCAAAGTATCTTCTTTCCAGGGGACACTTTTGACAGTGACCTCTTCCTAAAATAATTTCAATACAGTAACTATAAATAGATACAATATCTGTATACCACAATGTGTACAACATTCTTATAGGCTGCAGACTAGCTTTTAATAACAAAGTCCATCCATGCTCCAATATACAGTTGTGCGCAAAAGTTTTAATACCCTGGCAGAAACTGTGAAAATTTGGCATTAAAATGATCATGCCAAAAAACTTTTATTTAAGTATAGCAACTACATGAAGCCACTTTTTATCACATCATTTTTTGGATCCTTTTTAAATCATAATGATAACAGAAATCACCCAAATGGCCCTAATAAAAAGTTTACATACCCTGGAATGTTTGGCCTTGGTACAGACACACACACAGGTTAAAATGGCAATTAAAGGTTAATTTCCCACATTTGTGGCTTTTTAACCACTTTCAGACCGGACCATTTTGCTGGTAAATGACCAGAGGTCTTTTTACACTTTGGCACTGCGCTGCTTTAACTGGTAATTGCGCGGTCATGCAATGTTGTACCCAAACAAAATTTGCGTCCTTTTCTTCCCACAAATAGAGCTTTCTTTTGATGGTATTTGATTGCCTCTGCGATTTTTATTTTTTGCGATATAAACGTAAAAAGACCGCAAATTTTGAAAAAAAATGATATTTTCTACTTTTTGTTATTAGAAAAATCCAATAAACTCAATTTTAGTCATACATTTAGGCCAAAATGTATTCAGCCACATGTCTTTGGTAAAAAAAAAGTCAATAATTGTATATTTATTGGTTTGCGCAAAAGTTGTCACATCTACAAACTAAGGTACGTTTTCTGGAATTTACGCAGCTTTTAGTTTACGACTGCCTATCTCATTTCTTGAGGTGCTAAAATGGCAGGGCAGTACAAAACCCCCCCAAATGACCCCATTTTGGAAAGTAGACCCCCTAAGGAAATTGATAAGAGGCATGTTGAGCCCATTGAATATTTTATTTTTTTGCCTCAAGCGATTGAATAATGACAAAAAAAAAATTTTTTTTTTTTTTTTACACAAAGTTGTCACTAAATGATATATTGCTCACACATGCTATGGGCGTATGTGAAATGACACCCCAAAATAAATTCTGCTGCTTCTCCTGAGTACGGGGATACCACATATGTGGGACTTTTTGGGAGCCTAGCCGCGTACGGGGCCCCGAAAACCAAGCACCGCCTTCAGGCTTTCTAAGGGCGTAAATTTTTGAGTTCACTTCTCACTACCTATTACAGTTTTGAAGGCCATAAAATGCCAAGATGGCACAAAACCCCCACAAATGACCCCATTTTAGAAAGTAGACACCCCAAGCTATTTGCTGAGAGGCATGTTGAGTTCATGGAATATTTTATATTTTGCCACAAGTTGCGGGAAAATTACAAACTTTTTTTTTTTTTTTTTTTTTTTCACAAAGTTGTCACTAAATGATATATTGCTCACACATGCCATGGGCATATGTGAAATGACACCCCAAAATAAATTCTGCTGCTTCTCCTGAGTACGGGGATACCACATATGTGGGACTTTTTGGGAGCCTAGCCGCGTACGGGGCCCCGAAAACCAAGCACCGCCTTCAGGCTTTCTAAGGGCGTAAATATTTGACTTCACTCCTCACTACCTATTACAGTTTTGAAGGCCATAAAATGCCAAGATGGCACAAAACCCCCACAAATGACCCCATTTTAGAAAGTAGACACCCCAAGCTATTTGCTGAGAGGCATGTTGAGTCCATGGAATATTTTATATTTTGCCACAAGTTGCGGGAAAATTACAAACTTTTTTTTTTTTTTTTTTTTTTTCACAAAGTTGTCACTAAATGATATATTGCTCACGCATGCCATGGGCATATGTGAAATGACACCCCAAAATAAATTCTGCTGCTTCTCCTGAGTACGGGGATACCACATATGTGGGACTTTTTGGGAGCCTAGCCGCGTACGGGGCCCCGAAAACCAAGCACCGCCTTCAGGCTTTCTAAGGGCGTTACAGTTTTGAAGGCCATAAAATGCCAAGATGGCACAAACCCCCCCCAAATGACCCCATTTTGGAAAGTAGACACCCCTAAATTTAGGGGTACACTAGTGAGACTAGGTAATAAATGGCGGGTGCCCTGAAACTATAAAAAAATAACTAACCAACCAGCGTCACCTGTAACAGTTATATGGTGATCACTGGTGAAAGGGTTAACTAGGGGGCAATCAGGGGGCTTTATGCGGTAGTATATGGGGGTCCCTGGCGCTATAAAAAGCTGCGGCGAACCTAAATACCTACTTGCCTAACTAGCGTCACCTGTGACACTAATACAGCGATCAGAAAAACGATCGCTTATTAGGCTGGGTTCACACTGGAGCGATGCGGGAACGCCACGAATGCGCGGCGGGTTCCCGCATCGCATGCCTCCCGGCGGCAGTTCACACTGCCCTATGCGAACTGCTGGGAGTGTCAGTGAAATGTTACTGACACCCCCAGATCAGTTCGCATATCGCAGTGCGATCTGCAAACTCGGATCGCATGGTGTGAACACCCATGCGATCCGATTCTGCTGCGGGCCAAAAAAAGGGTCCCGTGCGAATTTGCGGCGGGTGCGGCGGGTGTGGCGGGTGCGGCGAATGGCTGAACTCGAATCGCACAGAGATCGGATGTGATTTGCACTGCAGTGCGAATCACATCCGTTCTCAAACCGCTGCAATCTGAACCCAGCCTTAGTGACACTGGCGACGGGGGGTGATCACGGGGTTAAACCTTTATTGGGGGGGTTAGGGGGGTACCTTAGAACTAAAGGGGGCTAACCCTAACTGCCCTAACAGTTATTAGTCACAAATGACACCCGCCGGGTGATCAGGGGGTTAAACCTTTATTAGGTAATAAATGGCGGGTGCCCTGAAACTATAAAAAAATAACTAACCAACCAGCGTCACCTGTAACAGTTATATGGTGATCACTGGTGAAAGGGTTAACTAGGGGGCAATCAGGGGGCTTTATGCGGTAGTATATGGGGGTCCCTGGCGCTATAAAAAGCTGCGGCGAACCTAAATACCTACCTGCCTAACTAGCGTCACCTGGGACACTAATACGGCGATCAGAAAAATGATCGCTTATTAGGCTGGGTTCACACTGGAGCGATGCGGAAACGCCGCGAATCCGCGGCGGGTTCCCGCATCGCATGCCTCCCGGCGGCAGTTCACACTGCCCTATGCGAACTGCTGGGAGTGTCAGTGAAATGTTACTGACACCCCCAGATCAGTTCGCATATCGCAGTGCGATCTGCAAACTCGGATCGCATGGTGTGAACACCCATGCGATCCGATTCTGCTGCGGGCCAAAAAAAGGGTCCCGTGCGAATTTGCGGCGGGTGCGGCGGGTGTGGCGGGTGCGGCGGGTGCGGCGAATGGCTGAACTCGAATCGCACAGAGATCGGATGTGATTTGCACTGCAGTGCGGTGCGAATCACATTCGTTCTCATAAACCGCTGCAATGTGAACCCAGCCTTAGTGACACTGGCGACGGGGGGTGATCACGGGGTTAAACCTTTATTGGGGGGGTTAGGGGGGTACATTAGAACTAAAGGGGGCTAACTCTAACTGCCCTAACAGTTATTACAGTCACAAATGACACCAATGCAAAAAAAAAAAAAAAAAAAAAAAAAATGACATTGGTGTCACTGTGACTGGGGGGCAGGGGTAATTGGGGGGGTGATCGGGGGGTAAAGGGGGGGTGTGAGTGTGCCTGGCATGTTCTACTGTGTGTGGGATGTGTTGGTGCAACTCACTGATCCGCTCTCCTCCGTGTCAGAACGAAAAATACCGACACGGAGGAGAGAATACATCACTTCCTCTCCTGTGTTTACATTACAGGAGAGGAAGTGATGTCACCGGGGATTTCTATTCGTCGGGAGCGATCGCGAGGGGGTGGCCATGAATGAATGGCCGTCCCCTCGTCCGGGATCGCTCCCGAACGAAAACCGACCGCCGCAGGCACCGGGCGGGGGCCCGATCGGGCCCCCGACCCGCGGGAGGCAAATCACGTACATGTACGTGCTTATGCCTGCCCGTGCCATTCTGCCGACGTACATCGGCGTTAGGCGGTCGGCAAGTGGTTAAATCACAATTAGTGTCTGTGTATAAATAGTCAATGAGTTTGTTAGCTCTCACATGGATGCACTTAACAGGCTAGACACTGAGCCATGATAAAAATCATTGATCTTCATGCAGTTCAGCCCATATTGGAGGTACAGGGAGACAGATGAGTGAAGGTCTGCAGGATCCTGGCCTTGCACCGGCAACCTGGTGATCGTGGGTGCAATGCGTTACAGGCTAGAAATAAAAATGCACATTTTTTTTTTAGAAAGAGGTGAGTTTAGCCTTTAACCAGCCCCGGAAGAATTTGCCCCATTTCTGGCCAGAGCACTTTTTGCAATTCGGCACTGCGTCGCTATAACTGACAATTGCATGGTCATGCGACGTCTTACCCAAACAAAATTAACGTCCTTTTTTCCCCACAAATAGAGCTTTCTTTTGGTGGTTTTTATTTTTTGCACTATAAACAACAAAAGAGCAATATTTTTTTTTTACTTTTTTACTTTTTGCTATAATAAATATCCCCCAAAAATATATAAAAAAAAAAATGTCCTCAGTTTAGGCCAATAGGTATTCTTCTACATATTTTTGGTAAAAAAAAATCGCAATAAGCGTATACTGATTGGTTTCTGCAAAAGTTATAGCATCTACAACTAGGGGATAGATTTATAGCATTTTTGATCTGATGATCTGCAATTTGTATCGTGACAATTTTGACACATTTTTGGAACCACTGGCATTAATACAGCGATCAGTGCAATTAAAAATACATTGATTACTCTAAAAATGTCACTGGCAGTGAAGGTGTTAACACTAGGGGGCGGTGAAAGGGTTAACTGTGTTCCCTGGGAGGTGATTCTAACTTAAGGGGGAGGGACTAACTACAGGAAGTGACAGATCGTGGTTCGTAGCTAATAGGAACACACAATCTGTCACTCCTATCATGTTTACACACACTCGTCCCAGGTCTGTGTCTCCTGGTCCCGATCGCTCATGGCCGGCAGTAATCGTGACCGTCGGTCACGAGCATCGGTACCCCCGCTGTGCAGCATGAGCGTGCGCCTGCTATCTGGACCCCGCGAAGCCCACGTATAGTTATGTGGTTTCATACAGGAGAGCATACCTGCCTCAGTAAAACTGCGGCGGCTGGTCCGGAAGCGGTTAATGCTGTACGTTTATTGATCCTTCCTTTTGCCTTGACTGTCCAACTTTAAATGACCCTTTTTACCCCTGTTTTTCCTGATTATCGTTACGAGTAATGCTCCAATCTGTACCATTACAAAACCGCCTATGTTCATTTTAGGTAAAACAATTTATGTTAAAAATAATAATGTTTTCTATATTTACATTCTATAATATATTACAGGATTGCACTGCACGCAGGGTCCTCTTATGCATAAGCAGTTATGCATTTATTTGCGTTAGCGAACATCTGTCAGATTGCACAGACAATAAAGACAACGTGGCACTAAATAAAACATACCTGTCACCGAGGCAGCCTGCAGTCCCCAGTGAGAGGTACAGACATTGTGCATATCATTGCTTTGTAGCCTCTGCACACGCACTGCAAACAAGGCGATCAGGTGCAGAGCACTGTGCGGGAGAAGTGTAATCATTCTCGCAGAAAAATCAAACGCTTCAGATCATCCTATGCCAATGTTATATGAGGTTTCAACTGGAGGGAATTTAACTCCACAGATTATCTACTGGTAGAGCTCTGCTGACATACACACAACTGGCTTTTGAAGCAGAATATATTTATTCACTCTTAATCCCGCCACATTCTACTAAGGAAAGAAGAAGAAGGAGCCTTACAGATAATCGCAACCTTGTAAAAAATCTCATTCAGACTTTTTTTTTTTTTCAAAAAAAGCAATTTCCCATGTTCTTAGTTCCAGCTATATATTTTTACATATGGTTAGGGATATTTTTTTTATTTATTTTTTTGTGAATCTATCATATATGAGGAAGGACCACTGTGCTGAAGTATTTGGAAGCAAGGTGAAAAAAACAGTTTGACTTTTAAAATTCATGCTGCCCGTGTTGAGAAGCCAACGGTGGAAATACATTTGTTTTATTGCCTTTTATTGGACCTCCAACTTTGGATCAGGATGCGGTACAGAGTTGGGTGTTCCTGGAACTGCTCTGTGATTGGGCACTGAAGATAATGATGTGAAATGGCTGTGCTGCAACAACAGTGAAATTGGTATAATGTAGAATTAATCTCACGCTAAGAACGAATGGTGATCTTTTCATTTAAAGCAGAACTCAAAAAAAAAAAGATAATAACTAAAAACACCATTGAAAGATAAAATAACAAAACAGATGTTGCTGCAATATTCAGCTTAAATCTAGAGTACTGTTAAATGCCTCTTGATGTCCTCAACCTGATGGCCAGCATCTCTCAAACCAACACTGATGGCGGCACTTCATATTAGAAGCTTAGAACCACTTTTAGTAGTGGATGTGTACGGATTATTTTTTGCAATAAAAGTTATCTTTTAGTGGCTCAGCATAGGAGACGGGGCTCAGTGCCCATCTGGATGAGCCCTAAATCTCAAGGGCTTTTAACCACTTCAGCTCCAGAAGGATTTACGCACTTTCTGACCAGGCCATTTTTTGCTATATGGAACTGCGTCGCTTTAACTGACAATTGCAGTGATGCTGTACCCAAACGAAATTGGATTTTATTTTTCCCACAAATAGAGCTTTCTTTTGGTGGTATTTGATCACCTCTGCGGTTTTTATTTTTTGCGATATAAACAAAAAAAAGCGACAAGCTTGAAAAAAAATATTTTTTTATTTTCTGCTATAAAATATTTCCCCCCAAAAAATGTAAAAAAAAACGATTTATTAATCAGTTTAGACCGATATGTGTTCTGCTACATATTTTTGGTAAAAAAAAAATCATAATAAGGGTCACTGGTTCCTATCCCAAACACGATACTACCTGCCTGGAGTTTGCATGTTCTCCCTGTGCCTGCGTGGGTTTCCTCCAGGTACTCCTCTTTCCTCCCACACTCCAAAGACATGCAGGTAGGTTAATTGGCTTCTGTCCAAAATTGGCCCTAGTATATGAATGTGAGTTGGGGACCTTGGATTGTGGGCTCCTTGAGGGTAGGGGCCGATGTGAATGTGTGATGTATTAGTGTGGAGCGCTGCGTAAGTTGGCAGCGCTATATGGATACCTTAAATAAATAATAATATAATAGATGAGTATCTTAATGAGACACAATGTACAGGGATAGGGACAATTGTAGACCCACACCCACACTCACTCAGGTTGAACTGGATGGATTGGTGTCTTTATTCAACCTTACTAACTATGTAACCATGTAATAAGCATATATTGATTTGTTTGTGCAAAAGTTATAGCGTCTACAAAAAAAGGGGATAGATTTATGTAATTTTTCTTATTTTTTTATTTTTTTTACTAGTAATGGCGGCGATCAGTGATTTTTAGTGGGCTGTGACATTGCGGCGGACAAATCGGACACCTAACCAAAATTTTTTTACACTTTTTTGGGAACCAGTGACTTTATTACCGTAATCAGTGCTAAAAATCTGCACTGTTATTGTACTAATGACACTGGCGGGGAAGGGGTTAATATCAAGGGCGATCAAGGAGTTAAATGTGTTTTCTAACTGTATGTGGGACTGTGGGACTGGAGAAACACACAGATCCATCTTCCTGCTTAGCAGAAACACAGGATCTGTATGATCTCCCCTGTCGGAACGGAGATTTGCCTTGTTTACACAAGCAGATCCTCGTTCTGTCACTGCCAGGAACGATCGTGGGTGGCGAACATTGAGTCTGCCGGACCCACTAATTAGCTCCCCCGCTGGCCAATGGGCATGCGCCCACAAAAGCGAGTTCCCCTGCTGACGTACATCTACGGCGATTTGCGGGATTGTATAACCTTGCCGCAGTTTAATGACGGCAGCTGGTCGACAAGTGGTTAAGCAGCTGCACAGTCTGCTTTGTCCACCCCGCAGCCTGCTTTACAAGTGCAGTATGACTAGGGAAGTTCTTTCTCCTAAAAGCATATGTGACAGTTACATTCCTGGCACGTGCCACAAATATAACTGTTGATTTACACTGTTAAAGTATAGCTAAAGGCAAAACTTATTTTTTTGTTTTGGACAGAGTGGAGAGGGATTAGAATGCTTGTCATTTATTATTGCTGTCTGTGCCCCCGTTAAGGAGAATCACCCTCTCTATTTGTCCCATTTACCATTATCATTAAAAGTGAAAGTAAACAAAAACCCCAAATTTTGGGTTATCCCTAGAAAAGTAATAGAGGGATAATCTTCCAATGGGGACACTTTTTCTGGTGAGCTGGGGGTCCCCAAGAAATTCCGTTAATTTGCAGGGATTTCCTCTCACTTCCTGTTTGGCTATGGGACAGGAAGTGAAGGGAAAACTCTGCAATGGGAAACAGATGGCGAAAAAAAATCTGACAGGGGTTATAACCCTTCCTTGCGCTATCCAAAATGAATAAAAAAGTTTTGCCTATAGTTCTTCTTTAAATCCATGGGTTTATTCCTGCTTTATGAAGCAAAATGTGAATAATTCCAACTGGGCACAACAAATACTTTAATGCTATTTTCAGGTTTACGGTAAGGCCGCGTACACACGCGGGGACTGTTCGCTCAACTTTGTCCGTCAAACAGTTTCGGCAAACAGTCCGCTCAAAATTAGCATGGACGGACATGGCCACACACGACGAACGAACAGTTTGCTGAAACCGTGCGCGATGACGTGAACGGCACGTACGACGGGACGAAAAATACGACGTCCTATACACTGCATTATAACTTTCGGCGTGTAAATCCTTTCTGAGCATGCGCGGAACTTAGTTTGACGAACAAGCCTACACACGGGCGGACTGTTCGCTCAAACAAGGTTTCAGCGGACAGTTTTACGGAATTTCCGAAAAACCTTGTTCGTCAAACTGTCCGCTGAAACTGTCCGCTGAAAGCCCACACACGAGCGGACTGTCCGCCCAAACACTGTTCAGCGGACAAAGTTGGGCGAACAGTCCGCGCGTGTGTACGCGGCCTAACAATGCAAATACATTTATAACATTTGTTTTTGGCTGTTCAGCCTCATAGTGTGGCATTTTTTTAGTAAAGCAGAGTTACAATTAAAATATCAGTCGCAATCTAAGGCTAAGGCCCCTTTCACACGGGCACCTTCAGTTTAGCCACGTTAAAAACGTATCAGTTCTTCATCCGTCTTCCGTTCCGTTAAAATCAATTTTCATCCTTTGATGTAAACGTTTACATCCATTTTTTTCATCCATTTTTGTATCCATTTTTATCCGTTTTTGTGCCTTTAAGGAAATTACCCAGAAAGCATTGCTCCTCCCATCCTACATTGCCATGTGTGAACAATTTGCCGACTACTTTCTATCTCCATCAGGAAAAGTTCCATGGCAGTAAATAATAATAAATAATAAAATAAAGGTTTTTTCACTTTGTTTTTTTATTTGTCAAAGTATGAACTTATGAATTATTTCTTCAAAACGGATCTTAACTGATCGGACGTTGGCGGAAATTGTCAGTTTATATCCGTTTTGACGGATCTGGACGTAGCCTTGTACGTTAAAAAAAATGGATAAAAACATAAGCGGAGGTTAACAGATGGTAACGGATGGTCATCTGTTTGCCCATAGGAATGCATTGTCTTGCGTTGGCGGATGTAAGAAAATAGACGGTCCGTCTGTGTGAAAGGGGCCTAAATCTACTCCCACCCCCATTCTAAGCCTATTCTATCTACCATGTAAAAGAAAAGATGTGCATACTTACCTTTTCTGAAGCTGCTTCAGGCCGGTCACATGACTGGCTTCCAGTGAAGGCTTCAGTGTAGAGGAGGGACAGCTGACAACAGATGCCCCATAGTAGGTCTATAGGTGACATCATCTCCCATTCATTTGTAGCCATTCTCTCCTCTAAACAGAAGCTGCCGAGAGATTATGTGACTGGGCCTAAGTAGCTTCAGAAAAGTGTTTTCTTTTAAGGGTTAGGTAGAATAGGTAGAATGGGGGTGGGAGTAAGTTTAGCCTTAGTTTAATTAGAAAATAAGCTTTAGTTTAATTAGAAAATAACTAACGGTATTTCTGCATTTGGTGTTATTACAAATCAATGTTGTTACCTTTGTGAAACATGCTATAGGACCCAATTAGCCATAAATGAGTTGACCATTTTTTTTCTATTTTTGAACTATGGGTGGAAGCTGGGACATTTAGGCAAAACTTCTGGATGAATGGCATCCTTCGAATGCAAGGGTCTCCAAACTGTTCAGTACAAGGGCCGCATCAAATCACAATCAAATTTACATCACATCAAATTTACAAATGTTCATGGGCCCAGGAAAAATAATTATCAGGGTCCTTATCAGCCTCCTCCCTTATATCAGGTTCCCCATCAGAGTCCCCCTTACATCAAGGTCCCCATAAGAGTCCCCCTTACATCAGGTTCTCCATCAGAGTCCTCCTTACTTCAGAGTCCCCCAGCCCCCTTACATCAGGTTCCACATCAGGATACCCCCTTACATCAAGGCCCCCATTAGGAGCCCCCCCTTTCATCAGGTTTCCCATCAGAGTCCCCATCAGAACCCACCTTATTATAAGGGCCCCCATTACAGTCCGCCCTTACATTAGAAGCAGAGACCACAGGCAGCCTCTCCTGACATTACTCCTCAGTGAGTGCACATTCAGTATATGCCACTGACTATAGCTGGCAGGCTAAATAAAATCTTGTAGCGGGTCTGATGTGGCCTGCAGGCTGTAACCTGGAGACCCCTGTTTTAATAGAAGTACTGAAAGGCATCAAAGCTACTAAACAAAAATTGTGATGTATTCCTAAACATTTTAAACTGCACACAAAAGAAAAAAATTAAGCTGATACCTGGAGAGACAGTAAATTCCAGTACCAGGATTTCAGTGGCGGTATTAGCACAGGAATGGTCAGGTGCTTAGTGTAGAGGATTTGGTATAAGAGAGATGCCAGAGACAAAGAAGGGGTTACTGTTAGGGTTATGGGAGGGAGAACTAGTGTAAAGATTAAAGGGAGGGTTAGCATTACTGTTATAGTGTGGGTTAGTGTTGGGATTCTAGGGAGGGTTAGTGTTAGGCTTGTGGTTACAGGAAGGGTTGTGGTTACAAGGAGGGTTAGTGTTAGGCTTGTGGTTACAGGAAGGGTTGTGGTTACAAGGAGGGTTAGTGTTAGGCTTGTGGTTACAGGAAAGGTTGCGGTTATAAGGAGGGTTAGTGAAAACCGCTCGTCCGTATCCTGTTATGACTGACCAAAAACGGCGCACGCTCTGATGCAAGTACGAACGGAAGCTATTGGCTACTGGCTATTAAACTTACTTTTTCTAGTCCCATCGTATGTGTGTATGTCACCACGTTCTAGATGATCAGACTTTGGTGTTATTGTGTGTACGCAAGACAGTTTCAGCAGAATTCCGTCAGAACTCCGTCTGAAAAACCTTCAGAGTTTATTCCAATGGGAAAACAGGTCGTGTGTGCAGGGCATTAGGGTTACAGGGAAGGTTAGTGTGAAGGGTAGGACCTGTGTAAGTAGGCTTTTCTGTGCTTCAAATTGGTTTTGAAACCACATATAAATCTACAGGACTGCAACATCAGTTTGAAGCAGGTCAAAGACAGGTCAGATGTACAGTATCTGTCAATAAAGTATGATTGAATTATAAATGATTTTAGAAGCATCTCAAACTGATGTCAGACATGCTATCAGCACAAGCCCAAATCTTGTTGACATAGGTCCTTAAGATTACAGGAAGATATAGTGGGAGGGTTAGGGTCAGAGACTAATTAGGTGCTAGTAAGACTTCAAAAATGTCAATAGGTTTTACTTATTTGGTCCCTGTCACCAAGTGTCACCAAGTGTCACCAAGTGTCAACAAGAAACTGCAAATAAAAGCAGAGAAAATCAAGTACTGTACATGCAGTGTTTTTCTTTTCCATAAATTGTTTCTTTACTTGCAATATGCCTTTGAACTTGTTAGAAAATGTCAATACTCCACGAGCATCAACTCCATTGAACAGCCCCTTCATACCTTACACTTCATAGTCTTCTCCACTTTATGGAGTTTCTCACTACTGTCTGTGTTGGCCCAGCTGCTCTGTTCCTCCCTTCACCTTCTTACTAAACCTTTTATTGAGGAGTGAACGACAATATTATAGAATGATACTTAAGTGACAGCTCTGAGTCTGCTGGGACAAGATGATGGCACCTGGCGGCAGTCCCAGGGCCTTTGGATATCTACACGAGAGTGGCTTTAACAGTTAACTAACATGGATAAATACCTTAAATGTATATATAAATGTATATATAATCTTATAGGAAGATTTTTGTTGAAATTAATGGTCTGGTGACAAGGTCTCTTTAACCCACTGTATGGATAGCTAGGAACAGGACAGCTGAAATAAAATCATAAGGATGTTATATATACTTATAAAAAAAAACAGTAAATCACAAAACAGAAACTAGCTATAATTAGTGAGCTTTTTTTTTTTTTTTTTGTGCAACCAAAATATGGAATGAAGGCACAGTTAATAACAATGTTTTTCATGTATAATTGAGCACATCAAGTTGATTTTTCCACTTTGATTTCAGGTTCAATAATGCTGAAAATTATTTTTTTTATTTGTTCAGAGATCCAATACAATACCCCCATAACTCAGTTCCAATACTTCCAAGGGGTAAAGATACCCTAGTAGAAAGCCCTTGTTTTAGAGGCACATGTCTTAACCTTTCTACCATGGAGAAACACTTGCAATAATATTCAGGTCTCAGGGAACCCCTGCAAAGAATGATTTTATATACAAATTGTGGCATGTAAGCCACACCACATTGGTGAGAGATGGCCCCCTTACATTGGTGGTCCATGGATAGAATGTTCATTACATTGTTGGTTGGTAGAAAGACTGCCCCTTACATTGGTGGTTCAAGAAAAGAATGTTCATTACATTGATGGTCAGTGGAAAGAATGCCCCTTACATTGTTGGCCAGATAGAAGAATTCCTCCTTACATTGATAGTCAGTAAGAAGTATGTTCCTTCTTTAGAGGCATGATCATCGGTGCCAGTGGTTACTCAAATAACAAAGTGAGGAGGAGTTCTACTGGTTCCATGTTGTTGGCTCTGCCAAGTGACATTACTGCTAGAATTATGCAGGCACCATCAGGTGGGATTTAAATATACCACTGCTCGAGGATCCTCTAGCAATCTCTGGAGGAAACCAAGGGTTCTGCAGAACCCTGGTTGGGAAAGGCTGCCTTGAATTGTTTGTCATTGGAATAGTAACCCCTTACAGTGGTGGTAATTGTAGGTGGGAGGCAAATCTACCACTGCTCTAGGAACCCCTAGCAATCTTTGGAGGAACCTTAGTTGAGAAAAACTGCTTTAGAGTGTCTAGCTGTTGACTTAGACCACTTATAAAACTTGATGATTTTCATTCCATTACTTGTGAATAATACCCCATGTTACCTAAACTTTTTCATACAAGTCAAGAAAGCCCTCCACCCTATTCTGAGCCTACCACCGACTCTAATGTTTCAGAAATGGACATCATTGCTCTACATGCTAAATAAACTCCATTGTCTATTTAAACCACAGTGTGTGGTATAGAGCGGAGACAAATCATATTCTTTTCTGAAGAGTTAACTGCACCAGTATATTATTAACTTCTAGATAGGCACGCTTTGCATCTTAAGTGACCCTGAAAATTTTACACAGAGACTACACATTATGGTTGTACCATCAGATGTAATGAGTTATGTTACTATTGGCACGTTGATAAGCTATAGCCCAAAGAGGAACAAGAAGGATGTATAAAAAATATGGCCAGAGGATGGGATAAAATTATCAGCCAGTGTGTTTTCCTGTTTGGTTTTAATCTACATTTAATTAAATTCTTATCTTCTGTGTACTTATGGTCGCATTTGAATGGCGAGACTGCATTCATTATGAATAGTGAAACTTAAGTCAGGGAACATTGCATGTGGTTTTGTTAAAAAAAAAAAGAAAGGAAGCACAAATTTTGTTTTATTCTGCTTTTTTTTACTATGCAGTTATTTCAGGGTCATAAATCATATAGTAGCGGTTCTACCTCAAATGTATCATTATATTTAAGAAAACCTTTAGCAAATTGTGTGTTAAAATTAGACAAAATAGGTAATCCCGATTCTGATCATCATGTTATGAATGTTTTAGCACATTACATACAATGTTAAAACAATTGGGATGCAAAAACTAGGAGCAACGCTTGTCCTAATGTGGGCTCTGGGAGTTACCCCATGATGTCATGAATGATGCCATCCAGTGTGGTGTAATGATTTAATAAAAGTGTATGCAAACCCTGACAATAAACTTCTCTGTTTTGCTACATTTTAGAATGTAAAATATACCATTGAATGTTTTTTTATTACATCTGTTTAATAACTGCAAAAAATACCCCTTGATTCTGCCAGAAATCCAGTGAGTTCATAGTTGGTGACCAAGCTTCAGTAGAAAGGGGCAGAGCAGAATACAAATATTTTTTTTAAAACAGTCCATGTGTACTTACCTAACCAATGGCAACTTGTATCTTTAGACATCTTCATAAGTTCCTCTGGAGTCCAAACATTAAGTTGGACTATAGGCAAAAGGTTTTTTTTTTTTTTTTTGCATAGAGTAAGGGGAGGTTATAACCCCTGTTTTTTTTTGGGCATCTGTGCCACATTAGGGAGATTTACCGTCACTTCCTGTCCCATAGCTGAAACCGGAAGTGAGGGAAATCCATGTAAATTAAGGGAAACCCTTGTAGACCCTCACGAAAGCAGAACTAGTAACCCCATTGGGAGATTTCCTGAAATTTTAGATTTTTTTACTTTCACGTTCAATGATAATGGTAAACAGGACAAATAGAGAAGGTAATTCTCCTTGACTGGGACACAGACAGTAATATAAATCGAACAAGTGTTCTAATCCATCTCTACTCTATCCAAAGCTAAAAAGTTTTGCCTTTAGTTAAACTTTAAAAAACTTAGGCAAATCTCTTTTGGAAACCTTTTAGCTTTGCCAAACTCACTCGTTACTGCTGAGTCCCTTAGCTATTGGTCAATAAGGTAACTTTTTTCATATTGAGGGAATGTTGTCAATTTATTAAATTTAAAGTATATTTCCAGCCAACATTTTTTTCTAGTATAGAGTGGGGATGGCTTATAATGTCTGCCAGGTTTTTATTGCTCTGGGACTCCATTAGGGAGATTTCCACTTACTTTCTCTTTGGAATCTGCAAGGTAACAAAGGTATGGTGAGTAAAATGGGGTTGGGGGAAGCCCTATTGCAGAGACACTGACACTTCCACCTGCACTGATAAGCTGGCAGTGGGCTTGGTTTTTTAAAACTGGAGAGTGCAAATTCTGGTGCAGCTTTGCATAGAAACCAATCAGCTTCCGTTTTTTTTAGTCAAAGCGTAATTGAACAAGCTGAAGTCCAACACGGATTGGCTACCATGCACAGCTGCACCAGAGTTTTTCAGTTTTAATAAATCAACCTGAAGTCTAACACTGATTGGCTACCATGCACAGCTGCATTAGAGTTTTTCAGTTTTAGTAAATCAACCCTGGTGTCTCCTTAAATGTTTAAAGCAGACTGCTTCGCCATACACAATAAACATCATGAATTACAATTTACTAGATGGGTTATGTTCGCTATGTGCATGTAGATCCACACACTCTGTGATCTTGCATTTATGCCTGCTTGGGTTCATTTCCCAGACCCAAAATGATGTTCAGACACCTTTAGGGCTCCTTCACATTGGCAGCAGTGCTGCGGTATATATTGCTTTTCAGAGGCTTGCTGGCTATTATTCAAGAGGCAATCCTATATACAATTTTTTTGTTTATTTATTTTTATTCAAGAGATTTTGTATTACAATTCTGCAAACCAGGCATTTAACCCGTGTTTGCGGCACACTCCCATTGACCTCAATGGGCAAGTTTGGCAAGAAGTTGTGCATGTCATACCCTGAAGGCCAAAGCCTTGCAGCCGTGGTATGTATACTGCCCTCCCCAGCCGTAATGTTAGGATTTAGGTGGGCGGCTGATGGGCAGTAAAACTGCTGCTCAACCGCCTGTTTTTTCCTTCCTGCGGCTGCCTATGAAAGAGCCCTTATGAGCTTGCTATATGCAAATACATTGGAGCATTTTTGTTCTGCGTGACAGGTTCACTTTATATACTATTTGTTCAATATGGGAACCCTGTTAAGACAAGTATCCAGAGAAAATCCTCCATTATACAATCGTTTCAGGCAACAGTCTGAACTGATTCTGTTTTATAACTCCGTTAGAACAATTTTTTCCTTGCATATAGAGCTATGTCACCTTCCAGTTTTGTTTTCGCAAAAGAATCAATTTATGTACTTACCTATTGTTTGTACACCTGCAGCCAATGCTATAGCTTTTTTTTATTATTATTAAAATGCAATTGTTTCTTTTTATGTATGCACATAATGTGTGACTTATGGTAAACATTATGTCCAATACCTCATCCAGAGACAATGAACATGTTGACCTTTGCAACAAAAGAACATCACTCTGATAATGATGTAGCAGTCGCATCCTTTCCTCGGCACCAGACAATGAGCAGGAAGTTGGACATACGGTCTTAAGCAGTGTAATTAATAAAGGACCAATCTGCGGCATGTTAAGAAACGTTACTGGTGAACAAATGAACTTGTTATGGCACCTGTGTGCTGCCATTATACACAGAACACTAATACTCCCAATTACTAGCGGAGTGAAAGAAAATCTAGA
The DNA here is from genome assembly GCF_037356315.1 of Lithobates pipiens. Lineage (NCBI taxonomy): Eukaryota > Metazoa > Chordata > Amphibia > Anura > Ranidae > Lithobates > Lithobates pipiens. The sequence goes on along the minus strand of NW_027507764.1, from coordinate 514,254,261 downwards.
AAGTGATGCCATGCAAATTAGAATTTCGGAACGCAAGAGAGAGGTGTTAGAAAAATAATAATGATGTATTTTTTTGTTACCAAGGGCAATGTAAAACGTGTTTTTTTTTTGTAGATGCTTATTAAGAAAATAGATTGACATGTCCCTGTTTTTTTTTTTTAGAGCTGGTCATTTTGGGAACGGCGCCTAGTCAAAAACTATTTTATTTTTTTTTAATCAGAAAAGGAGAAATTTAAACCATTTATAAAAGTGGAAGTGGAGGTTGGTATCCATCACGCAGTGTACAGTTGTTTTTCTTCTAGAGCAGCCAGGGTTCCATGAATAGGCGTGTGCACAGGGTGTGCCGGATGTGCCTAGGCACACCCTAGTCATCCCACGCGGCGCCGATTCCCCCTTCTTCCTGTCTCCCCCCTGCAGTCCTGCCAGATTCCCTTCTCTCCTCTCAGGAGCGGGGGGATAGGGGCTTGTAAATATTTCATTAAGAGGCCCCTTCCAATTCTGAATGAACATAGTGAGTGATCTTTACCGATCGCTCCTATCTTCATTCTTAACTGAAGCATAGGAAACTATGTTTACTGCAGGTTATCGAGAAAGGGGCTGGGGAATCTCCGTCCTCAGTTTATTTCTCTATCTCAAAAGTGAGACATCAGGGGTCTGTTTAGACCCTTGATATTTTACCAAAGCCCCATAGTGGGGCTCCTAAAAAAATGTAAAAAAATAATATTGTAAAAAAAAAAAAAAAAAAGGAAAAAAGATTAAAATAAAAAATAAAAAAATACTGACAACGTCCACTGCCCTGCCGACACCAATCTTTGCTCTACTGATACCATTCACTGATATACACGCTTGTGTGTTTGTGCTCTGGGGTGCAAACCCTAATGCAATAGGCTGTGCACACCAATGGTTCCATGGAAGACTAGGGGTCCTCATGAGGTTCAATAAAACATGAGTGGATGACCGCATTCCAATAAAAACACTCTTTTATTTTAGTATATCCATAAAAACAATTCTGCACAGCAGGAGAAATGAGAACTGACGCGTTTTACGCTACAAAGCATGGTTTTGTAGCATGGAATGTATTTTATGTATTTAGAGCAGCCTTCCTAAGCATCTTTGACAAGGAATCCTTTAAATAATTTTCAAAAACATTTCAGCACAGCAGGAGAATTGAGACCGCAATTGCATTTCTTGCTACAAAGCGCTTAATCATAGCAATATTCTATAATTAAGCATTTTGTATCGTGAAACGCGTCAGTGTGTCATTTCTCCTGCTGTGCTGTATTGTTTTTTTTTATATACTGCAATACATTCGTGTTTTTATTGAAGTGTGGTCATTCATCTATGTTTTATTGATTCTACATTGACAAATTGGACCAGGATCCAATATACGCAGAGAGAAGAGCGGACCGAGCTGAGCGGTATTTTATTTTTTTATGCCTCTTGGGGTTATTAGCGGATCCTTGAGCAGAGAGCAGTGTGTGTTGATTTCCCACCTACAGCTGCCACCAATTGGGGAACATTTCCCACAAGATACTAATGTAAGAAGCCATTTGTACATTACTCACTAATGTTAATGGACATCACACATTTTTTTTTTCATCTTTTTTTCATCTTGCCATTTTCTTCTTATTATAAATCATTTTGTTGTATTCAGCAAGTGGTGTCTAAAATAATCTGCCCTGAGTATCAATTGCAGCTCTTGCACATCTTTATTAGGGATGTAAACGACAAAGAAATTTGTTTCGTTTCGGATTCATTTATTAACCATGTACAGTAGATGGCCCTTGGGATGTATGGGCTGCCAAAGCACAACGCATGTTAACATGTCACAGGCGCTACCAAATGTTACCGCTCTGCAGATGTGTAAACTCAGTCTTAATATAAATAACAGTAACAAACACACATCTTTAAAATGCAGTTGGATTTTTAGTAATTCATAGCAACCAGTGACATGCTTTTAAGGAAATCTTGTATTAAAAAATTAAAAATTTACACTAAAAAGAGCCCGACAGCCAAACTCTAGGCAGATTTACAGTATACTGTCAAAAGTATTGGGACATCTGGCTTTACACACACATAAACTTTAATGGCATCCTAGTCTTAGTCCGTAGGGTTCAATATTGAGTTGGCCCACCCTTTGCAGCTATAACAGCTTCAACTCTTCTGGGAAGGCTGTCCACAAGGTTTAGGAGTGTGTCTATGGGAATGTTTGACCATTCTTCCAGAAGCGCATTTGTGAGGTCGGGCACTGATGTTGGACAAGAAAGCCTGACTCACAGTCTCAGCTCTAATTTACCCCAAAGGTGTTCTATCAGGTGTAGGCCAAGATTCCGTGCGGGTCAGTCAAGTTCCTCCACCCCAAACTCGCTCATCCATGTCTTTATGGACCTTGCTTTGTGAAAGTTTTTGTGATTTTTTTACAGTTTAATAGACTTTCCATTTTTATCTTGTTTTTGACTGGAGTTCTGCTTTAAGAATAGGTAAATATCTACAAGCGCATTTTGTTTTTCGATGCACAGCTTGGCAGAAAATCTCCTAATCCAGATTTTGGCCTTCCACAACTCCAAAGGCCTGCTTATGACAAGAGGGTTTCTCTGCGTGAAGGACTACGCTTGTCACTCCAGGCTGTGTGATGTGAGCCAAAAGAAGGCTCAGCCAAAGATGGTAATCTGTAGCAGCTGGGAACTGGAGGTGATGGAGTTTAAACTGCAGTACAGCAAGTTCTGTAAATCCCATGTAAAGTGAACCTGTGGTCTCAACAAAGCAGATTAACTGGTTCCCCCCTCTGAATAGCAGGGATCTTCAGGAATGGGGATCCCCCAGGTGCTCTGCTAAGAACATTCTAAACCAGTGGTGGTCAACTTTCTTGATATGGTGGGCTCCAAGAACACGAAAGGGCCACACATAAAATTCAGTGAGTAGTCAGTGTCAGAGACAGCAGACACAGAACAGGATACCAACCTTAATGGCATGATACACGAGATGGCAACTGACTGCAGACATGGTACACAAGATGGTGATAGATTATGGACATAACACAAGAGATAGTCAGAGACTGCAGTCATGATACAAGAGATGGTCAGAGATTGTGGACATGATACAAAAGATGGTCAGAGACTGTGGACATGATACAAGAGACAGTCAAAGACGGTGGAAATAATACAAGAAATTGTCTGAGACTGCAGACGTTATACAAGAGATTGTTACAGACTGCAGACATGATACAGAAGATGTCAGAGACTGAAGACATGATACATGAGATGGTCAGAGACTACAGACATGATATAAGAGATTGTCAAAGACTGCAGACATGATACAAGAGATGGTCAGAGACTGCAGGCATGATACGAGATATGACCAGATACTGTGGAAATAATACAAGAGATGGTCAGAGACTTTGGAATACTATAAGAGATGGTCATAAACTGTGGACATGATACACGAGATGGTCATAGACTGCAGACATGATAAAAGAGATGGTCATAGACAACAGACATGAGACAAGAGATAGCCAGAGACTGCAAACAGGATACAAGTGATTGCCACAGACTGCAGACAGGATACAAGAGATGTTCAGAGACTGCGGACATAAAGCAAGAGATGGTCAAATACTGCAGACATGGTACAAGAGATGGTCAAAGACTGCAGACATAATACAAGAGATGGTCAGAGACTGCAGACATAATACAAGAGATTGTCGGAGACTGCAGACATGGTACAAGAGATGGTCAGAGACTACAGACATGATACAAGAGATGGTTAGAGACTACAGACATGATACAAGAGATGGTCAGAGACGCAGTCATGCTGAAGGAGACTTTCAGAGACTATAAATATGATATAGGAGTTGTTGGAGACTACAGACATATTACATGAGACTGCTACAAATCATTCCTATAACAGGGCAATAGATAAGCACAGATTAGTGTCTGCAGAGGCCCCGAGCGCTGCACAAATACTGCCAAAGGCCAGCTTTAACAAGCAATTAAAAATGTAATCAATCTGTATTTTTATAAAGTATTACATTTCTATTTTATTTTTACAATTTCTATTTTTTTCTTCTGCAGGAATGCTGTATAATATATAGAGCGGCAATATAAGAATCTAATTTAATAACATAATAATACACCCACTCCATTTGGGGTGCATGACACTTCCTAGAAATGCTACTTTCACGGACAAGTGTACAATGAAGACTGTAAATGTTACATTTCTGTTACCTCTCTATAGACACACACGCAGACAAAGACAGACACATGGGCACACAAACTCACACACAGACGTACACTCATATTTTTCCAATGCATTCCCGGCACTCCATAACGATCTGGTAACTGTGTGAATATGATAAGATACACGTGCTGAAAGCGTTATATATTTTCTGTTCTAGTGGTGCTAACTATGGAATATGAGGGAGATAAAAGGAATTTATCATGACACAGCTGGGAGCCAATAAACTTTGACTGCAATGAATTTTTGCAGCACTGGTGGACGTGCAGGAAGACAGTAATATTTGTTTTAAATATTCCAGAACATGAGCACAATATGAGCTTGTCATGCATAAAAACATTATGAGTGGACAGATACAGAATTATTCTCTCACAGCTTGTACCCTTTCTCCATTAGTCAAGGTCTTTGGAGAGAATATTCATGCAAATAAATTAAGTTTGGTTGTGGTAGAAGGAACAGAAAACCTCAGTGTGTAAAGCTGGCTATACCTGGGACGGTCTTGAGCTCGATCTGGGGTGGCCCTGTTCATTCATGATTTGGCCATACATTGGTATTACCAAATCTGGACAGTTAGGTGATTTTGAATTCTATGCTGATCTATGGACAAAGGAAAAATGGCTTGAGAACACCACTTTCCAAAAAAAAAAAGAAAAACTTGGGTTTCCCTTTGAAAATGGGGAGTCTCCAAACCAGGGCTCGGACAAGTGGTGGGCAGGAGGGGAAGCTGCCCTGGGTGCAGCAGGACAAGAGGGAGCAGACAATAAACACAGAACAATAAACCAATTCTACGGCATGCATTAACAGTGGAGAGGGTGCAGTTCCACATCCTTTCCCTGGGTGCTCAATGAACTTGTCCCGGTACTGCACCAAACTATGGCCTGGGGGCCATATCCGGACCCCTACAAGATTCTACCTGGCCTGCAGGAACCCTGGAGTAATGGGGTGCTGCTCATGTGACAGCGGGACTCTGATGTGAGGGGGGTTCTCTGATATGATGAGGGGGTTCTGATGTGAAGGGGGGGCTTCTGATTGGAAAGGGCGGTCCGATGTAAAAGTGGGGCTCTGATGTGCAAGGAAGGATGCTGATGTGAAGGGGGGCTTTTAATGTGAAAGAGGGAGTTCTGATGTTAAAGGGGGGGCTTCAGATTTGAAAGAGGGAGCTTGGATTTGAAAGGGGGAGCCCTCATGTCAAAGGGGGGCTTCTGATTTGAAAGAGGGAGTTCTGATGTGAAAGGTGGGGCTTTGAAGTAAAGGGGGTACTCTAATATGAAAAGGGGTACTCCTATATGAAGGGCAGCTTCTGATTTGAAAGGGATATATTATGTGAAAGGAGGACCTTGATGTGAGGGGGGGGGGTGTTTCTGAGGTGAAAGGGGGAATCTGATTTGAAAGGGGTGCTCTGATGCAAAGGAGGGTTTTCTGATGTGAAAGGGGTGGACAATAATGGTCACTTAGATTCATCTCCAATCCATAGCAGGTGAATCGCCATATTTTAGGGTATGCAACTCTGTCACAGCCACCCACGCCTTCAGCTGAATTGTGTTTGGAGTTTTTAAAAGACATAACAAATAGAAATGGTTTGTGACCAATAATGGTCCATCACTGTCCAGAGGTGGGAAGGTATCAGCCAAAATCATTGCCTATACCTGTAAGAAGGGTGTACCATGTAGCATGTGCAAGGGCGGACTGATCATTCGGGGCACTCAGGCACTGCCCGAGGGCCCCATGCCACTAAGGGGCCCCATGCCAGCCTCAATAAAACCAGGGAAAGTATGTAAAAATCTGTGTTGTTTTTTTAAATCCCAAGAGTATAGCTGCCCCGCCTCTCCAGTACCTTTTCAGTAATGTGTATCTGTATTCTGTGTGTGTATATTGTGTGTCTGTGTGTACACTGTATGTGTGTGTGTGTGTGTGTATACTGTGTGGCCCCATAATCTATTGCCTGGGGGCCCCATAATCTCCTATTTCCCAGGGGCCCCTTAAAAGCTTCTCCTATTGCCCGGGGGCCGCATAATCTCCTATTGCCCGGGGGGCCCATGAGTTGTCAGTCTACCCCTGAGCATGTGCAGTTAATCACTAAACTGGGTCTAACTGGAATCCTTGGAAAAGTACCCATCTTACTTGGTAGACTTCTTCATATGCATTCATTTCCACAGAAGACTCCTTCCCATGCATTAACGTCTGTGGCATTGACATGCACTCAAGCGTATTTTGAGTATATTGCATCATGTTTTTGAAAGACTCTATTTGAAACGGCTTAAATGGCAGGCCAGTACACAGAAATGTAGCAGGACTTTTTCCGGTACATTGTGATACAACATTTTGATGTGAACAGACTCTACTGAAGAACATTGGATTTTCCCATGTCCATACATTTTGCTTGCACTGGTGCCAATTGTATAAGAAGAATGCATCTAGTGTGAATACGTTCTTAACCATTTCAGCCCCGGAAGGATTTACCCCCTTCCTGACCAAGCCCTTTTTTGCGATTCAGTACTGCGTCGCTTTAACTGACAATTGCGCAGCCGTGGGACGTTTTACCCAAACAAAATTGACATCCTTTTTTTTCCCACAAATAAAGATTTCTTTTGGTGGTATTTGATCACCTCTGTGGTTTTTATTTTTTGCCCTATAAACAAAAAAAGAGCGACAATTTTGAATAAATTGAATTAATAACTTTTTTCTATAATAAATATCCCCAAAGAATATATATATATATATATATATATATATATATATATATATATATATATATATATATATATAAAAATAATTTCTTCCTCAGTTTAGGCCAATATTTATTCTTCTACATATTTTTGGTAAAAATGTTTTTGCAATAAGTGTATATTGAATGGTTTGCGCAAAAGTTATTGTGTCTACAAAATAGGGGATAGATTTATGGCATTTCTATTATTATTATTTTTTATTAATAATGGTGGTGATCTTTTTATTATGACTGCGACATTGCGGTGGACAGATCGGACACTTTTAACAATATTTTGGGACCATTGACATTTATACAGCGATCAGTGTTATAAAAATGCACTGATTACTGTGTAAATGTCACTGGCAGGGAAGGGGTTAAACACTAGTGGGAGATCAAGGGTTTAACTGTGTTCCCTCAGCATGTTATAACTGTAGGGGGGGTTGGGCTCACTAGAACATGACAGAGATCACTGCTTCCGATCACTGTGAGCAGTAGATCCCTGTCCTGTTGCTAGGCAGAACAGGGAAATGCCTTGTTTACATAGGCATCTCCCCGTTCTGCCTCTGCGTGTCACGATTGCAGGCCACCGAGACATTGCGGGCACCCGATTGCCGCAAATGACGCAGTGGCGTACGGGTATGTTGTTTTGCGCACCCGTGCCACTTTGCTGGCCTATATCGGCTGTTCGGCAAGTGGTTAAGGATGTTAGCCTTAAACAAGCAGTTACTGTGTGTGTGTGAAAGTTCTCGTTTACCCAGGTCATGGTTTATCTAGTAGTAGTTCATCACATTCAACTGGACTTATTGGGTTCAATTTACTAAAGACAAAGAGACTGTGCACTATGCAAAGTGAAGTTGAACTATGCAAGTGCAGTTGCTCCAGAACTTAGTAAACGAGCAGAAGCTCTGCTGACTTCCATCATCCAATCATGTGCAAGGAACAATGCTGTTTTTTTAATTTTCCTTGCATGTGATTGGGTATTCTTTGCAAAGAGAACCTTTACCTCATATACTAAGCTCTGGAGCAATTTCACTTGCATAGTGCATTTGCCTTTAGTAAATCAAACCCTATTTTGTCATTTAGGAGATGTTTTGTAGCTCCTTCAAGCCACTTCTTCAATTCTAATGAGTATCAGGAAAATCCCCCGACATTTACATTCACAATTTTCACACCTCCCATCCTTGTTCTTGAACATCTGCCTTTTAATGGTGATTGGATCAAGGTGTTGGAGCTAGCTGCATGAATATAAATGCCCGGGATATTTGCCTGACACTCATTAGAACAAAGAAGTGGCTTGGATAAGCTGCGAAATGTCTTGAAAATGACAGAACATGTCCAGGTGAATGTGAGTACCTACTACCGTCCGTATGAGATAGAAGACGTTTGGGTGGATTTAGATATGTGACAAAATCTTCCTTTCCTCTGAAGCCAGATCTGCATTTGGATCGTGTTCCAGAAGCTACTGACAACAGGTGTCGCATCACTTCCCCACCGCCTGTTTTAACCCCATTTTTACTGACAAATGCATACAGTACCTCCCAACTGTCCCAGATTTCGAGGGACTGTCCCTAAATTGGGAAAATGTGCCTCATTCCCCCTCATTTTGGTCTGATCTATATAGTTGTATATAAAATGCACTATTTATCTTTCAAAGAGTGTTTTCCAGCGCTAAACCTTTCATCTGATTTCTAAATTGCTGCATTTGGAAATGTCGAAAGCCAATATAAAGGAATAGTAGTGGTAAAAAAGCACTTGTGGGTTTAACCAATCTTTTTTTTTTTTGGCCTAATTCTCCATTAAAAGGGGCGTGGCAAGGGATGTGTCCTATGCCTACATACTTTTTATAAAAAGGTGTCCCTCATTCCCATCTCAAAAAGTTGGGAGGTATGTAAATGAACTGCATTCGTGTGCATTTGTGAGACTTCCTCATTTACTGGAGCGTGTAGCTTTCGGTAAGCTTGTCGCCCCTTAAAATTTCTACATGTCGGGTAAACTTTGCCGTGGGTGCAAAGAGAAGCATCACTACGGCGGCATGTAAACACCCCCATCCACTGCCTATTGCAGCTTAATTCCATCTATTTCTATTTTCTATTTCCTTGCATGTCCCCCTCGGATCTACAGAGACTGAACTTCCAAGTGCACTTGCAGTGCAAAGTAGATTTGCTTTTAGTAAATAACCCCCAATGCGTCCTTTGTTAGCACATGAGCACTGCAGCACACCTAATTGGCTCTCTGTGCTGCTTGTCACTCTTTAATTGTGAGCTCTGCTGTACCAAGGAGGATTGCAAAGACTGATACCAAGTCGCATTTAGGTATTTATATGGTTTGCATTAAAAAATAAAACACATTAAATAATTTATAAATAAATATAAAGCTGCATTTTATATATATATATATATATATATATATATATATATATATATATATATATATATATATATATATATATATATATATGTATCTGCTTGGATTTTATCTTTTAGTGTTTGGTATTAGATACATTATAAGTAAAATAGAACAGAAGTAACAGCAAAAACTATTCTTTACTTTTGAGCAAAGTCCCCTATAAGAGTCAGCTGTGCAGAACGAAAGAGAAGCCAGGTCTGTCATTTCTTGTTCTTCAAGTCATAATTTCTTACAAAAATGAAATAGACAAATCTTTCTTATATTACAAAAGTCATTAATTTTGTATAAATTAGTAATTGAAACAAGTTTATTGTCCCCCAAATGTGTGCTCTAGAGAGAGAGAAAAACTCCAAGGAACACACCTGTGGAATAACAATGTGTGTGCTTTATTTAATCATCTGATCGCGGTGGAACGCAGTGGGATTTTTTTCATTGGAACCCTACTGTTAGGAGCCGTGTCTGGAGGCTGAACAACACATATCTCAATATTCAAAGCTTTACAAATCATTAACTGCAAAGACTTCTGACAATAGTGTTTGAAATAATATTTGAAGACAGATTTCTTCAATTAGACGTATGTAGTGGCTGCAGCCCTAGTAGTAGCACAAGAGCTAGGCATGACAAAGGAAACCTTAATAGGAACTGATGGAAATTAATGAAAAGGCTAGAGACGTTTCTGTATTTTAAAGGAATAGTATATCTTAACCACAAGCTGCCATAGCAATAATGCTTAACATATGAAACTATATGAAAACAGATTTAAAGACGAACTCCAGGTATGATCGTTATGGAATACTTCCATTGGCCAGGCTTGTATGCACATTTCAGACCTGAAGAGCCAGTGGGGAAGCCGACAATCACGCTGTGACTGGACAGTGAAAGGAGAAGCAGCAGACTGATGAGTCCCTCTGCTCTCTTTCCCTATTGGGGTTTTTTCACCTTCCTCTGGATCATCTGTGGGTAAAGGATTGGGTATATGGGATTTATGATATGGCACGGGTGGGCCTTGGCTTCAAGTGTCTGCATCTTTGTGTGAATTGGTATAGATACAGCTGTGCCAAGAGTGCGCGCCCTGCACAGTTGCCGGCAGCTATCGTAATTTTCCTGATTGCTACATGCAGTCGGAAGCTTTCCGATCATGTGACCCCCGTTACAGCCAATCACGGTGGTCACATGATCATAAAACCATGCCCCGCCTCCCCACATCCTAAACCTCTTAAAGAGCTGAGAGGCGCCGGTGACTAGAGATTAACCGCACATTACATATATTATACTGTATGTAATGTGCGTGTTTCACTTTTTGAATTTGGCGCTGTTCTCCGCCTCCGTGCGTCACAACACTCGCAGGGAATGGAGATCGGCTCCATGATAGATCGAGCGGAGCACGGCTCGCTCGTACAGTGGGGGGACATCGCTGGATCCAGGGGACAAGGTAAGTAAAGTCTCCCTGCATTCAGCGATGTGGTCCCGAGTCTGGCTCGGGGTTACCGCTTTTGGTACAAAATCTCCACCCCGAGCCAGACTCGGGAATACCGCCAGAGGGGTTAAAAAAGTACTTGTCCCAAAGTGTCTTCTGTCTTTTTTTACTATTTTGACACTTTTATTTGTGAAATGGTAGGGGTACAATGTACTCGTTACCAATTCACATAAGAGGGAAGCCAGGATCTGGGAGTCCTCTTGTTAACGGGGACTTCCAGATTCCGATAACCCCCCCACTCGCAGACCCCCACAACCACTGGGCAAGGGTTGTGTGGATGAAGCCCTTGTGGGGGACAAAGTGCTTTGGGGGGTGACTCCAGCTGGGATCTGGGAGTCCCCTTGTTAAAGGGGACTTCCAGATTCCGATAACACCTCCGCCCGCAGACCCCCACAACCACTGGGCAAGGGTTGTGTGGATGAGGCCTTTGTGGGGGACAAAGTGCTTTGGGGGCGACTCCAAAGCATCCTCCCCATGTTGAGGGCATGTGGCCTGGTAAGGCTGTGCTGCATCACAGGAGGTTTTCCACCTTAATGCATAGGATGCATTAACATCAAAAACCTCAAGGGTTTACAACCCCTTTAACCATTTGCCCTCTGAAAGGTTTACCGTCCTTCATGTCCAGGCAATATTTTTCAATACGGCACTGTGTTTAAGCGTGGTCGTGCAATGTTTTACCCAAATAAAATTGATGTACTTTTTTTCCCACAAATAGAGCTTTCTTTTGGTGGTCTTTGAACCTTCCCTGCGGTTTTTATTTTTGTGTTTTAAACAAAAAAAGACCACCAATTTTGAAAAATATTACATTTAGGCTAATAAGTATTCTGCTACCTGTTTTTGGTTAAAAAAATCCCAATAAGCGTATATTTATTGATTTGAGCAAAAGTTATAGCATCTTCAAATTTTGGGATCGATTTATGGAATTTGTATTTTTTTTATGAATTTTTACTAGTAATGGCGGCAATCAGCAACTTATAGTGGGACCGTGACATTGAGGCAGACAAATCGGACACTAAGTGGTTTATTTACTAAACCTAGAGACAGCTGATTGGTTTCTCTGCAGAATTGTGACTAATTTTAATTTCTCTAGCTTTAGTAAATAAACCTCTAAGTGACACTTTTTGAGGACCAGAGACACTAATACAGTGATCAGTGATAAAAATATGCACTGTCACTGTACTAATGACACTGGCAGGGAAGGGGTTAACATCAGGGGCGATCAAAGGGTTAAATGTGTTTCTAAGGAGAGCTTGCCAGCTGTGTGGGGGAGGTGCTTGTACTGTGCTTAGCAGAAACACAAGATCACTACTTCCCCTTCTCACAGGACAGGGATCTGCCTTGTTTGCAGACTGCCCTTCTGCCTCTCTCAGAAATGATCGTCGGGTCCACTGATTGGCTCCGGCTGGGACTGGGGTGGGTCGCCGGACATGCCGGATCACGTACAAGTACATGATCCTGCACAGAGGAACCGCTTTGCCACCGTATATATACAGTGTACGGCCGTACGCCCGCATCTCTGGACCGTGGGACAGGTGAGTGTCCCATTATTAAAAGTCAGCAGCTACACTTTTTGTAGCTGCTGACTTAAATTTTTTTTTTCAACGGAACTCCACTTTAAATAAATTGCATGGGGCCCATAGGATAGTGCTCACCCTGCCTATTTGGTAATCCGGCACTGTAAAAAGATTACTTAGGTACGAGGACTGATTTACTAAAACTGGAGCATGGAAAATCTGCTGCAGTTCTCCATAGAAACCAATCAACTTCCTTTTTTTTTTTTTTTTGTCAAAGCTTAATTGAACAAGCTGAAGTTAGAAGCTGATTGGCTACCATGCACAGCTGCACCAGATTTTGCTCTCTCCAGTTTTAGTAAATCAACTCTACAGTGTTCCATTACTGAATAATTGTTTGTCAAACTATCACCTAAAATAGCTAATAAAGGGGTATATACAGGCTAGTGCTCAAATAATTAAGGGAATGCATAATTCTGAACCTTTAACCAGTTTGAAAGGTTTACGTAAAACAACTTTCTCAGGTATAATAACCTTCAATACAATATTGATATTTTCTTACTAGAGCATTGTATCCAATCTTCCTTGTTTAATCTCCCTGCATTAGAAATCAAACTTTATGCCAGGAAAGCACAATTCCCCAAGTCTTTAAAAATTATTAATATACCGAGTGAAAGTTAATTTTCTTTTTCTAGTGTGACTTTTTTTTTTCCCCTCCCCCCTTTCCTATAAATGTTTAATCATAAAAAATCATTAGAACTGAAATGCTTCAGTACAATGTCTTCACCGCCCATTGCTCCAGTAGCTTAGTCAAACCTTCCTAGATTACTGTAATTTACAAAATGAATAAAAAAATTGCAAAGGCTTTGTTCGGCTTTTCAATGCACCATTAATACACTGTTCGAAAATTGGTTCCAAAAATGAAATTGCTAAATTCTGGAAGATTTGATGCCTTTTGCTAATGAGAAGCCGCATCCTTCTCTTTGCTAAGGATCCAGACTTTCCTGATAGAGTCTTGGGCTGTTTATTAATAATGAATGTTGGTGTGTGGAATGTTATCAGCTCAGACACAATCCAACCAATAGTTAGCCCTGATGGGGGTAGCTAGGATCCTCATTAGCTGAACATATTTAATCCAGAAGTTTCTTATCAAATGTCACACCTGCATCTCCAAATGGCATTTTCACATTCATTCGCATGTATTTCATAGATGAGGCTCCAAGGTGCTTCACGGAGATTAAGAAGGAGAGACTACAAGCTTATTTTATCATTTAGTGAGTCTGGAAAGAATCCAAGAAGTTTTTGTCTTGTTGTTGTAATTAGAAAGCCTTTTAAGTGATAACGTATGCACAGCCATATGAATATGTAGCGATCATGCGAATGCTATTTGAAATAAGGGGACAGCTTCTGTTTTTTTTTTCTTCTTTTTTTTTTTCTCCCCTCCATCCTGTTGTATGCCGGAAAACACTGAATTTTATAGTGCATGGGAAGGATTAACTTCAAAACTTTAGGCAACAAAATCTGTCTCCCGTTGTTCAAAAGCTTATAGAGGATGGGGTATATTTTTTAGGTTTGTTTATTACAAAAAAAAACGGGGAAAAATCTGTGATTTATTACATCTCATGGCATTGAAGGAGTTAAATGGCTGGATCTTATCAGGGAAGAATAATGGGGTACACAGGCTTGTAAAGATGTATGACAGGGTGCCATTAGAAAATCATTATAGGGGCCCCGTATAATGGTTTCATTTTTTATTACAAGTATTTATATAGTGATGACAATTTATGCAGCATTTTTTATATTATACATTCACATCATTTTCTGCCCTCAAGGAGCTTACAATCTAAGGCCACTATCTCACATTCATACATACACAAACTAGGGCCATTTAAGTCAGGAGCCAATTAACCTACCAGCATGTCTTTGGATTGTGGGAGGAAACCCACGCCAGCTCAGAGAGAACATGCCAACTCCGGGAAGATAACGTCCTTGTTCAGATTCATACCAAGGACCCCAGTGCTGCAAGGCAAGGGTGCTAAGCCACAGTGCTGCCCACATTGGTTGTGTTTATCACAATTTATATGTTCTACTCTTTTGACGTAAATTCTTGTCCTTGATATATTATTGAGATTTGTTTTAGGAGATTATATTTGCAACATGTTAGTATTATAAGAGCTAATATTGATGTGGTAGTATAGGTTTCATTGATTAGGTTCAAGGGTTTCAGCAGAGTTCAGATTAGCGTGAGGTTCAAGAAGACCTTACACTAGCTTCAAAAGCAGCCTTTTCATGAGTGCTTTTAAAACGGAGTTCCACCCAAAAATGGAACTTCCACTTTTCCAGTTCCTCCCCTATTTGGCACTTTTCTGGGGGAAGGGGGAGCAGATACCTGTCTAATACACTCCCACTTCCGGCATAAATACCCAAACCACCCGCGGGTATCCACGTCACTTCCTATCCCCCCCCCGCGCTGTCTTCTGGGAGACACACAGGTCCCAGAAGACAACAGGGATCCTTACCGAGGACGGAGGGGGATAGATTGGCTTCGGATGCCAACATTGCAGGTGCCCTAGACTGGGTGTCCTTATTTTAAAAGTCAGCAGCTGCAGTATTTGTAGCTGCTGACTTTAAAAAAATAAAATAAAATCGGTGGACCTCCGCTTTAACCCCTTGGGGCTGGTGAGTGCCAACCCTTTAAGGTGTTTCACGTGCTGGGAGATGGGGTGATGCTTAAGGTCATGTGGCTGCCGTGATTGGCTGTCACAGCGGTCATATGATTGGAAATCTCCCAATCGCATGAAGCAATTGGAAGTTCTCCGTCAGGCGCTGGTAACTGTGTTGGGAGTGTGCAGGGCACGCACTCTCGGCACAGCACTGTTGGACTAATGCACGCAGAGTTAAAGCTCCACGAACGTCTGTCAAAATTGCATGTATTGCAGTAGCATGAGTTGTTCACATGGGTTAGCATCACATCATGTTATGTTGTGTCAAAATTTACCCAACTTGTTATTTGCTAGGATTTTCAATGTATACACGCTGTGAACGCACTGCAAACGTATTACACGTGCTCTTATGTCATTCACTGCACATTTGAGATGCTATAGGCAACTAAAGATGAAACTTTTTTTTTCATTTTGGATAAAGTGGGGGGCGGGGGGGTTGTAACTCCTGTCAGTTTATTTTTTGCCATCTGTGTCTCATTGGGGAGATGTCCCTTCACTTCCTGTCCCATAGCTAAACAGAAAGTGAGGATATCCCTTCAAATTAAGGGAATCTCTTGGGGTTCCCCAAGATCACCAGAACTAGTGTCCCCATTGGAAGATTTACCCTCTATTACTTTAATGGAACAATCCAAAATTTACGAATTTATTTTACTTTCACTTGCAATGATAATGGTAAACAAGACAAATAGAGAGGGTGGATCTCCCTAATGGGGGCACAAACAGCAATAAAATCTGACAGGCGTTCTAATCCCTCTCCTCTCTATCCAAAACTAAAATAAGTTTTGCCTTTAGAAGTAGTAAACCCACTGACACTTTTTTTTTTTTATATACCCCTATAAGACAAAAGGCATAATGAGTTAGTATGCACCGCATACTAGCTCATTATGAAATACTTACCTTAGAATGAGGCGCCAACATCTCACCCAATCCACACCAAGGGAGCTGACATGTTCCCTCAGCGTGTCTTCCGAGTATTACGGCTCTGGCACTGTAAGTGGCCAGAGCCCCGATGTCGTCACTCCCACACATGCGCGCGGGAGACTTTTTTCCGGCAAGGTCCGGCGTCTGCCGGGCTTTCAGCCGAGAATTCCCTGTGCGCATGCGCCGCTGCAGTCAGCGGCTCATTGCGAAGGGGATATCTTCTAAACCATACAGGTTTAGGAGATATTTTTTTACCTACAGGTAAGCCTTATTATAGGCTTACCTGTAGGTAAAAGTTACAAATTTGACTATACGATCCGCTTTAAGTAACCACACATGACAACAACTTGGAGTTTTATTGCCATAGGAGCCCTGTATTAACAAATTGTATACATAACACATAAATGCATGTGAAAGAAAACCGCAATGTAAAAGCCTTAAACTGATGGCAATCGTTCTGATATCGACAGTCTCCAGTTGATGAAAGGGAGGACATGAGAACCACTGCTGGCTGACACGTTTCGAAGAGATACCTTCTTCCTCAGAGCCTCGTGACAACACTATTGGACTAATGCACGCAAATATGCGGGCGCTTGGAACCAAGGAGTTAAAGCTCCATGAACGTCTGTCAAAATTGCATGTTTAGCAGTAGCATGAGTTGTTCCCATGGGTTAGCAATAGCATCACATCATGTTATGTTGTGTCAAAATTGACCCATGTAGGCTTCAACCTGACCCTATTACATAATTATTACACCAATTACAACTAAAACATGCAATTGGAACTTTGGGTAGACCTTCCAGGATTGGGAGGACCTTCCAGGATTGGGAGGACCTTCCAAGATTGGGAGGACCTTCCAGGATAGGGAAGACCTGGCAGAATAGAAGAGAAGTGAACTGGCGTGCAACTTCCCTTGTTTGCATTGCTGTCCTTTGTTGCTGCTGAATTCTCCATAATGTAATGACGACAAAGTGACACCATCGTATGGGCCTTCCAGGATTGGGAAGACTTTCCAGGATTTGGAAGACCTTGCAGAGTAGAAGAGAAGTGAACTGGCATGCAATGTCTCCTGTTTGCATTGCTGTCATTTGTTGCTGCTGATTTCTCCAGAATGTAATGGGGACAAAGTGACACCATCGTTATGGGCCTTGTGCAAGACCACGGAGACACACAATGTGCTCCAGGGGAACCTCACCTTTTGAAGCACCTGAGATACAAACTTTAATATCAGTTTTGAGTGGAGTTTTTTTTTTTCTTAGCCAGAGCAGACGGAGCCCGCTATTGTTACAGCAAAGCTGTGTAAGCACAGTACTGTTGTTCCACAAGTAATTACCGTTCTTTTATTGTACTAGAAAAGTCATGCTGGATCTTTATGCATATCTCAGTTCATGCTTACATTATACACTGCAGGTTTCATTCAACTGAAGGGAAATTGTTTGTTTGTTAAATAATTTTGATAAGGTTTTTATTTTTTCTTCTCTCTCCATCTTGAAGCAGCAAAGTTGGAAAATCTCTAAGAGCAGGTTCATTTATAAAGCAAACAAACAAAAAATAGAAGCAGCTAAGAATAGCCGACAAATATCAACATAATATTTATCTAGCATATTTCCGGAAGATTTGTGCTACTGTTTGAATGTAATGTGTTCTATCTTGTCCCTCAGGCTGGGATGGTGGAATATTAAACATTAGTGCATTATATCAGTCGGAAGCCCACTGGGAGCTGTGTTGTATTAAAAATTGTCTTTTAATTTCAAAGAACAGATTGTAGAAAAGCAGCAGCGAATCTAAGGGTTCCTGGAGCCTACACGGTCATGCCTATGTCTATACAAACATACAATCGCATATTTAAAGAATATGTTACCCCAAGATTTCATATTCCCGATATGTATCTGTTGTACAGTTTAAAAAGTATCCCAATCTCTTTTTATTGCTTCCTTTGTGTGCAATACCTGGTGATCCTGCCAGTCCCCCTGCTTTCCTATTTAAAACTGACCACACTAGGCATGTGAGCACATCCATCCAAGCATAGTCCGTTTTCTGGGAGCACAGCCTGCCTGTCCTCCGATATTAAAGGGGTTGTAAAGTTAGAAGGTTTTTTTTATCTTAATGTATTCTATGCATTAAGATAAAAAGCCTTCTGTATGCAGCAGCCCCCCTCAGCCCCTCTAATACTTACCTGAGCCCCATATCTTTCCAGCGATGTCCAAGAGTCCCTCTGCCTTCTCTCCCTCCTGATTGGCTGAGACACAGCAGTCATTGGCTCCCGCTCCTGTTAATCAAAGTCAGTTAGCCAATCAGGAGAGAGAGGGGGTAGGGCCGAACTGCAGCTCCGTGTCCGAATGGACAGACGGAGCTGCAGCTCGACTCGGGTGTGCCCATAGAAAGCTGCTTACTGTGGGGGCACTCAACAGGAGGGAGGGGCCAAGAGTAGTAAAGAGGGGCCAGAGAAGAGGCTGCCCTGTGCAAATCCACTTTACAGAGGAGGTAAGTATGACATGTTTGGTACTTAAAAAAAAAAGTGTACAAATACCTTGTCAATTAAAACTACTCCCACAGCCATTGACTGGGAAGATCAGTTTTCTGCTCTTTCTCCAACCCCATCTCTTGAAGTCCCTTATGTTGCTAAGAACAGAGGTGATTTATAAAAAAAAAGATGAAAAAAGTATTAAGAATGCGTATATATATATATATATATATATATATATATATATATATTATTATATATATATATATATATATATATATGTATATAGATGTATATATATATATATATATATATATATATATATATATATATATATATATATATATGTATGTATGTATGTATATATATATATATATATATATATATATATATATATATATATATATATATATATATATATATATATATATATGCAGTGGGCAGTAGGGACATTCAATGGGGCTTACAGCAGGAGGAATTTTCCATATATCATTGCTCTTCATCAAGCTGCAATGATATGCTTGACATTCCACAGTCATGCCATTTTTAATATGAAGATGCATATTTGAAGTAAAAATACTATTTTGCAATAACTTGAAAATCCAGTCCTCTTTTCTCCTTTTATCCTTAATGTCCTGTTTGTTTTGCTGGAATAATCTTTGGTGGATCTCCAGCAACAAAATTGAAATACAACACCCTATTTTAGATTTTCTATATATAATATATATATATATATATATATATATATATATATATATATATATATATATATATATATGCGATATACCAAACTGTTGTATAATAATATATAAATATATGTATATAAATAGATGTTAATCTATATATATAAATACATACACACACACACACACACTTTTTACTTGTTTCTATTCTTGATCTTTTCAGTAGACCAGTGCGAAACTTTGCCAACAGAATGATCCCGCACATCATATGCCCCACAAGGTTGGGGGGGGGGGCTGTTTTTTGCATCCCCAGCACTGCCATCTTGTCTGTGGGAAGCCAGCTGTGTCTTCATGCACAAGGCGCACTGCACTTTTAGACTTGTCCAGCAACCTCCTGGGATGTGACGTGATGTGCCCCACGAGGTTGCAGGTGGGGGGGGGGGGGTAGGTGTTGAGGTAAGAAATGCAGAAGCAGGAGTGGATACCTGTCAGAAAGAGGTACCCAAAAAAACAAAAAACTCCCAAAAATGGTGGGGGGGAGATAAGCTGTACTTTCACTTTAGGCAGACCCACCCAGAACACATGTGAGAAGCTTGCGGGAATCCAGCTACATCATAAAAAAGAAGCTGAGATCACACTGATACATGTGACCTTTAATTTTGTCAACTCAAAAAAGGCGGCAGCCTTTTCCAAAAAAAGTATATACCGCTGTCAGCATTCAGAGAATGATCGAATGAAAAAATCTTTATTGTGACACATCACGGGGGAAATATAAACATAAAGTACATATGGGAAGCTCCTCTTTCACCAAAACAACCATAAGAGCAATATTCCAATGCAATATTACGCCAAGCATTATTTTGCCGCGTTCCTATCTACAAAAGCCTCTACCCACCAGTCAAGATAAGTCCTGAACTGAGCAGTATTGATCCACTAATAGCAGTTCAGAGTTTTCTGGTGACACTGTAACCCTCCAGACATAATGTCATAGGTTCTTATCCCCTGCCTCTTAACATCACCTGCCTATCTCCTCCGAGCTGTCACCTCTGGTAATACACTTCCAAAAGCTTTCTAATCGTTACTCGCTCAGGCTGCATTTTTTTTTCTGGCTTGTATATAAGTTGAGGAATTGCTTTGAGTTGTAAGAAGAACACGATTTCTTGTGTTGCAGCTTTCCTTTATGGTCTGGGCTTAACCGGCTACAATGCAGGGAAAATAGAGAAGCCATAGAGGACAGACAATATGAGGCTGCAGGAGAGGATCCAGCTTAGCGGAAATTGCAGCTATTTGGACTCGGAAGGCTGGATTTATCTCAGGGAACCTCGAGCCTTTTATAATGACCCAGAGAATGGCACTTTGTAAATGTTGTGTTAATCCCAATATGTAGTGCTGGGAAAACTGTAATAAAAGTGTAATGTAACAGTGCACCTAGGTCATTACTACCACAATGTTACACCAGATATGGCCAATAGCTAAGGAGCAATACAGCAGGTAATAGAGCAGGGCAGTAAGTCAGTGGGATATAGAGCATAAGCCAAAGAACTGCACTGTACAAGGTCAAGGGAATACAATATACAAAATAAGGAAAAACAGTACAATATATAGTATAAAAGCCAAGGGACACAGTGCAGAATGCAAATGGACAAAATTTAAAAATCAATGGAAGACATCAAATATGCGAAAATGCGAAATATATATACTGTGCTGAGTACACTATGAAATAGAAAACGCATAAATAAAAATAAAAAAATATTATATATATATATATATATATATATATATATATATATATATATATATATATATATATATATATATATATACATACACACAAACATATACAGTGTATATACATAGACGGTATCTCACAAAAAGTAATTACACCCCTCACATTTTTTGTAAATATTTTATTAGATCTTTTCATGTGACAACACTGAAGAAATGATACTTTGCTACAATGTAAAGTAGTGAATACACCGCTTGTATAACAGTGTAAATTTGCTGTCCCCTCAAAATAACTCAACACACAGCCATCAATGTGTAAACTGCTGGCAAGTACAGGAGTTTACAAAGACAAGTGGGTCTTGCCTAAGTCAAGCATTGGGGTTGGGAGTGTCATGGTCTGGGGCTGCATGAGTGCTGCCGCCACTGGAGAGCTACCATGAATGGCAGCTTGTAATGTGACATACTGAAGCAGAGCATGATCCCCTCCCTTCGGAGACTGGGCTGCAGGGCAGTATTCCAACATGATAACACACTGCCAAGACAACCACTGCCTTGCTAAAGAAGCTGAGGGTAAAGGTGATGGACTGGCCAAGCATGTCTCAAGACCTAAACCCTACAGAGCATCTGTGGGGCATCCTGAAAGGGAAGGTGGAGGAGCGCAAGGTCTCTAACATCCACCAGCTCTGTGATGTCATCATGGTGGAGTGCAAGAGGACTCCAGTGGCAACATGTGAAGCTCTGGTGAACTTCATGCCCAAGAGGGTTAACCTCCCTGGCGGTATGATTATGTCGGATTTTAGGTCCTGAAAGTGGTACAATTATTTTGCATGCAAATTTGGCATTTTATATTGTAGTCCTGTAATTCTTAGGAATAACTCACTTAAATCTGTCCAAACCAGAGTCTAGTAGACATCCCAGGTATGATAAAATTTGAAAAACAAAATCATAAATTAAAATATAATAAATAACTATAAATAATTACACCAAATAATAATATAATAATAATAAAAAATGATTCAATAATGTAATCAAATCAAAAACACTGAAATTTGCTCAGTTGCAGAATTGTCACTGTCATTACTTTTCAGTATTTGATGACAAATCTCCCCACAAATCACTATCGCTCAATTCTGCGAGTGATTCTAATTTATTATCGCTGTTTTCTAGTTGGTCTAAAACCACTTTTGATGTAAAGGGACACTTTTTGATTGCTATGGACAATCTCCAGTTTCTAGGCAGAAAGAAAAGTATTTATAATATAAAACTGCATGCAGGGCACTGGGCAGACCACTAGGGACAAAAGGGATGTGAAAAAATTACATACAGCAATGTAATCTGTAAGATTGCATTATACTGTATGTATTGTGTGTGTTTCACTTTTTGAATTTGGCACCGTTCTCCGTCCCGGCTCTGTGATACAGCGAGCGGAGGACGAGCCGCTCACACAGTGGGGAGACATCGCTGGATCCAGGGGACGAGGTAAGCACACTCTTCCTGGATCCTGCGATGTGATCCCGAGTCTGGCTCGGGGTTACCGCTTTTGGTTCTGAAATTCCACCCCGAGCCAGACTCGGTAATACCGCCAGGGAGGTTAAGGCAGTGCTGGAAAATAATGGTGGCCACACAAAATATTACATATAACACTTTTAAGTCCAATTTGGACATTTTCACTTAGGGGTGTACTCACTTTTGTTTCTCAGCGGTTTAGACATTAATGTCTGTGTGTTGAGTTATTTTGAGGGAACAGCAAATTTACACTGTTATACAAGCTGTACACTCACTTCTTTACATTGTAGCAAAGAGTAATTTCTTCAATGATGTTACATGAAAAGATATAATAAAATATTTACAAAAATGTAAGGGGTATACTCACTTTTGTGAGATACTGTGTATGTGAGATACTGTGTGTGTGTATATATATATATACACACACACACACACACGCACACACACACACACACACACACACAAACACAAACATTATATATACTGTATATGTTCCAGGTATTTCTGCCAGTCAGGTTCAATCATGTTCTCTGCTCCAGCAAAGACTGTCTCAGAACAAACCTACTGCTTGCTGATTAGACAATAAAGAAGCAATGGCACACCAGTGAGCTTTGCCAGTGATCTATGCCCCTGCCTGCATATCTGCATACAGTAGAGAGTATGTGTCAAACACAAGGCTCACAGGCCAAATCCAGCCCACAAGACCATTTCATGTTGCCCTTGCATCCCCTCCTGCAGCTGCGGCAGTCGTCTCTGCCCCCCCATCTCAGCAGTCAGCAGCAGAGAGGAGGATAGAATTTCTCCTAAAAATTCTGCCCCTCTCTGTGCAGCCGCAGCATCCCCTCATCTCAGCCTCCTCACTCTCAGCATTCAGCAGACTCTAGCCCTTCTCTGGTTCTCCTCCAGACCCTGCACTTTCTGCTTCCCTGGTCCATCCCAGTTTCTTACACTGTGATGAAAGGGTGGGTGGGGGAATCTTGACTTCCGATTACGTGGGCACTCTTGACATCTGATGTAAGGGGGTTAGGATGCTCTGGACAGCTGCTTATAATTATTATGAAAATAATAAAATTCTATGTCTGCTGAAAAAGAGGGTCGCAAATGGCTGGTATCATCCACAAGAAATTTTATTGGAGACTGCTCAGACAGAACACCACTGCAGAACCATGTTCTGTCTGAGCAGTCTCCAATAAAGTTTTTTTGGATGATGTCAGAGGCGACCCTCTTTTTCAGACTTGCATCATCAACTACAGGAGTGGGAGTGGGCACCATGCCAGTCTGCACTTGCCCGTCACAGTTTAAGTCTTAAAGTGATTGTAAAGTCCCTATAAAAAACAACAAACGTTATGCTTACCTGCTCTGTTGCAGTGCCCCCACAGCAAGCAGCTTGCTATGGGGGCACCCGAGCTGAGTCACAGCTCCCTGTGTCCATTCAGATACGGAGCCCTGGCACGGCCCCACCCCTCTCCCTTGATTGGCTAAATTACTTTGATTGACAGCTGTAGGAGCCAATCTCAGACGGCTAAGACACTCGTAGACAGGACAGAGAGGGACCTCAGGTAAGTATTAGGGGGACTGAGGGGGCTGCTGCACACAGAAGGCTTTTTATCTTAATACATAGAATGCATTATGATAAAAAAAAAAAACTTCTGCCTTTACAGCCCCTTTAAGTTATTGCTAAAACCAGTAATATTTGAATGCAGAGGCATGCATATTTATTATGATAAAGAGTAGATACATTTATATTGTCTTACAGATACAGCCATCCCTTTGAGGGCAACCATAATGCTAATGCATCCCGCAATGAAATTGAGTTTAACACCCTGCAGTAGAGTCAGTCTTTTTGCAAACGATCTCCCTTTCTCCCCCAGACTGGGTGCTGCTATAAAGGGGGCTATCAGAGGTTGATAGCAATAGATATTCAGGAACTAACCCTACTCTCATGTAATGATTTTTATGCAAAACATTATTTCATGAATTTCTATTTTCATACCTGCTTGGAGTTCAGTTTTAAAAGAGTATTGCATACAAGCCAAGGGGTAGGCAATAAGCCAAGTGAATATAGCACACTTTCTCAAACTTTTTTGACATGGATGAACCCTTGAAATGACCTTTTGGTGTCAGGGAACCCCTGCTAATAATGACTGTATTTTCAGCTCATGGTACATTGGTGTGATGGTCAATAGGAAGAATATTACATTTGTGGTCACTAGGAAGACACCCACTTTAAAGCTAACTTCAACGATCATTGTTATCAATAGTTACTTCTCTGAAAGACAGAAGCTTCTTAGGGAACCCCTAGCAACCTCTGGAGGAACCCTGGTTGAGAAAGGATGGATAGAGTATGCAATTTATGAGATGCATACTTTAAATAACTGGAATGCACTGAACCTGCTCTCAATCTTTTGCTGGCGGGAATTCCGCCAGCAATAGTCCGATGGAGCATACACACGGTCGGAATTTCCGACCAAAAGCTCACATTGGACTTTTGCTGGCGGAATTTCTGGTTGTGTGCACAGGGCATTGGGAATTCTACTGGAATACAATTTGAGAGGCGAAATAAAATAGTGCAATACTGCATATACAACAAGAAAATAGAGTATGCACGTTGTATGTCACTAAATTATGGCATTAAAGTCAAAGGGAAATGGGACACAAATAATGTGGCACATAGGGTGGAGAATATTAGAACTCCATTGTAAACACACTGCCTTGTCTGTGTACAGATTTCCAATGGGTGGAAAATTCTGGGTGTATATTATAGGAAGAGCCAGCTGGAGGGATTTTGAACATAAACTCTTGGCAAATCTTGGCAGCCAGACAACTATATACTCTACTCACATGGCACACTGGTAAGTTAATTAAAAGCAAACTTTCCATTCAACAAGAAAATTAATGTTTAAAGTGGTTGTAAACAAAATGAAAAATGAACAAAGCTGATCCTCCTATAGTGTGTACTTGCTTGAATCCAAAGCAACTAGTGTGATTTCTGCCTTCTCTCTCAATCCTCTGCTGCCTGCATGAGTCACTTCTGTCAGCCTATGCCACCACCAGGCAATCCCGGTAGACACCGCTCCACACCCCCACCTTGCCTCAGCACACAGCAGATGATTGTCAACCTCAGCTGTGCATGTTTCCCTATGAGAGTAGAAGAGAGTAGAGGATTTCCCATCCCCTCCACTGAAGTCTCAGATTACACTGAGCTCTCTACTCTATGCTGTGCTGTGTGATTCCTACTCCCTACTTTCCAACGCTGTGAGATGCTATGTAAATTATGGACTTGAATGGCTCTAGAGGAGAGAGTGCTGTAGATAAATAGGAACAACTTACTTTGGAGGCTTTGTTTCATTTCTGTCTATCACCTAAGGCCAGTCTCTTCTCTGGGTATATGGAAGGCAGGATTCCTCAACCATGGATCCCTAGGATTCCTCCAGGGGTTTCTAAGGGTTGCTTTGTGTCCTGTGCTCTGTGCCCTGAGCCTCATAGCTGTTTATCTTCAGTGAGATGTATAATTGCCTCTAATTTCTAGTCTCAGGGGATTTGGAGTGAGATGGTGATGTGACTATAGCAGAGTTTCTCAACCAGGGTTCCATGGAACTCTAGGGTTGCTCCAGACATTGTTGGGGTTCTTCGAGCAATGAGAAATTTCTGCCTCTCAGATAGGTTCCTACACCATTTTTAGCTTTCTATAAGGGGGTAATTCTTCCCAATGATCACAAGTGTAAGGAACTTTCTTCCCATTAACCATTGCACTAATATATGATAAGTTGTATATATAGTAATTTTTAGCAAGGTTTCCCTGAGCCCAGAAAGTTATTTTAAAGTTAAAAGGTTCCGAAAAGATGATGTAATCCAGGGTTTACAACCACTTTAATTGAGCAGCAAGAGGAATACATATAAAATAATATCATGTTAGCTTTTTTTTTTTGTATTTGCTTTTAACAATTCATTGATGCAAGAGATAGCTAAAGACCATGTGGTTAAGTCACTTACTCAAAAATTCCCCAAATACTTGTTCCTGGGGCACCATAGGCTACATTCTTTTTATTTGGGTACCTTCCATGCGCAACCAATGTTAGCATTATGTTGTAATTTTAATAAAGTAAAGTGATTTGCAATTTTCAGTGACATTTCAGTTTATACAGTAAAAATGTGTGTGATCATATTTTTTTTAAGGTCAGCTGCAAAGCCTCAGCAAAACGGTTGCCATGCAATCCTTCCTACAGACAGACATAAGCTGTGCTTAAATATCCAGTGCCCTCTTGCGTGGCCTTTTTTGATTTTGTGATACTTTAATGCTTCTCAACTAACTTCCATTAAGTAGTTCTTGTGGGATAGTATTCCAAGGTTAAAGTGATTAAATAACTTTTATGGTTGATCAAATATAAGCCCTTATTATACGCAGTAGGCAAAACCATACATTTTAATTACTTTGTTATCAACCATCTAGCTATTTACATTTCATTTTTTTCCGTCAGAACTAAGAATTTGTGCGACTTTCAGTGAAAATGCCAAAGATGCGCTTCTAACAGGGTTTCTTTAAATTCCTCTTATTGTAAAGAAGCACAGCACCTGAAAATTAAATGTGGATGAGGGATTGTAATTATCTTAAATTTTCACGGAACCCAAAAAAAAGAAAAGAGGAAAAAAAAAATTATTGTTCGGACTGCTACTTTTTTTTAAAGTAATTTTAAGGTAATTATTTTGTGGCTGAATAAGTGGCCATCACATATAAATTCACATAAATCCACTTTAAAAGTACAAAATTTTACCATATACTTATACATATACTTCAACTATATACTTTAAGTGGGCAAGACCAAAATGCACTTGTTACATCAGCACACTGGAGGCAGTCTTTCTGTCACATAGGCTTGCTCTTCAAAAAAATCCTTTAAAGTATATATAAATTAAAAACGTATATTTTAGATAGAATGAGGGTGTGTAAAATTTGTTCTGTTTTACTTCACCATTAACAACTTGTTGTTGTTGTTTTTTTTTATCATACATTTCCATGGCAATTATAGTCTAAGCCCTTGTACACACGGTCGGAGATTCCGACAACCAAATCCGTCGGATATTGTCAGAAACTGTTGCATACACACAGTCGGGCAAAGTTGTCGGAAAATCCGACGTGATGACGTTATTTCGTTATGACGGGACTACGTTCGCGCTAGTAGCAAATAGCTTTGGTGTAGGAATTTGATCTGAGCATGCGTGGCACTTTGTCCGATCGGAATTCTCTACACATGATCGGAGTATGTCCGATCAAAGCATTTTGTCAGAAAATTTTACCAACAAGTTGGAAAACTTGGTCCGTCGGATACTCCGACGGAAACAGTCCGATGCAGACCACACACAGTCGGAATATCCGACAAAACGGTCCGATCGGACACATTCTGTCGGAATCTCCGACCGTGTGTACAAGGGCTAACACAGTCTTATCTGAAAATCTATCAATAGCTTCCAATATATATAAGAGACAAAAGTACCAAAAAGCAGGGAAGCAAGTTACAGTATAAGTCATATCTAGTACGTGATCTTAATGGTCCCCCTGAACATTGGAATAATCTTGTATACGTGAGTTCAGTCGGGCTAAGGTCGGGCATATCTAGCCATGGTCCCCATAATTTCTCAAATTTGCTGGAGAAGTCCCTGTGTTGGTAGATATGGTGTTCAAGCAGAAGGGTGTTTTCCACATTGGTCACCCAATTGGGTTTCCATAAATGCAGTATTGAAAGAGGGCTCGACTCAGGGCTGTCCTTGCAAACTCCGAAGGCACTACTTCCCCAAAAATGAATAAGAGGCAGCATTTAGGATCTAGCGGTAAAGGTGTAATTTTGGGCAATGCCAAAGAAAGTGAATCAGATCCACATGGTCTCTCCTGAATTTTTAACAAAGGGGTTAGCTAGATTACCAATTTTGTAAAGATGTATTGGGTGTAAAGACATTAGGAGGAAACACATACACAATATTGGTATACTCTTCAACACTAAACCATCTGATGAAAAAGATTCAAGTTTAAATTTTAAATGAAAAGGCATGCATCTGCATGCTGATCCATGAAGGTGCAACCATGTGAATGGTGAGTGGATTGAAAGTTCTGAGACTGTAAAAATTACAGTCTCTAAAAAAAGACCCTAGATGGAGGCTGTAAAGGGAGAGAGGCTGCTTCAAGCGTGGGCTGGGGAACCCAATCACTGTGAACAAAAGGAAAGCAAAAGCAGGAGAGAGAAGCGCCAATCCTTTAAACAGCATAGGAATTTATTCAGTACATAAGTATAAAACAACACTAAAAACTTGCATGAATAATGTTGGAGCACTTGCAGAGAGTGGGTGGGAGCTTCTACGTGCAGTGTCACAGGAGCACAGGAGGACCCCAGGGAGGTCTCTATTGGGGGATCCACGAGAGCCGCGTGTTAGCCGCAGCTGGAGCCTTGGTAAGCCTCGTGGAGACGCCAGCTGTGTGTCTCTGGGTGGGAGTGGTCCAGGGCTGTCAAACTGTCTGGCCAATCAGGATGCGTTTCAAAGGCACAGCCATAAGAGCTGATGAAGAAGGTGTGGTCGTGCCTTCGAATTTTTTAATATGACTTGTGTCACAATTGTACACGCTATATTATTTTTTCTTCATTTGCTTTTTTTTTCCTCCCGAAAGTGGAGTTACCCTTTAAAACAAGCTAATTTCGGTACAACTGATTTGCAATAACAGATCAGACTTTGCAAAGCCGTCAATTCTCTTGTGAAAGTTGAGCAAAGTGCCATAAATGACTCGGCAATGTGCCGCCCCAACTAGTATATAATCCTTTTCTGGAAAATAATGCTTTATTTGGGTGCACACGAGCAAAACATGGCATACAACTTTCTAATATGGTCCACCCATTTATATTACAAACCATTTAGCTGATTATTATTACGATCATCGAGGTGCTTTAATAATGGCAGCATACTGTTTAAATTAAGTGCAGATCTATAGTGAGTATACAGTTCACAAGCAGATGGAATTTTACACGGAATATATAAATTAATAGACAAGGAATATATTTTACAAATTAAATTACTTAGTGTCTCTTTCTTTTACCCCCCTGTCCCAGTGGCCATTGGGAAAATGCTATCAGTGGTTGTAGATACACAAGGCTTAAATCCACCTGCCTTGTAGATAAGGGTCAAATAATAGTAAACTATTTTGACCAATCATATTTCATCCTTGTGTAATAAAGTAGTTAAGCCAGTAAAAGATGCCTGGTTGCTATGGGATATTACGCCCTTGCCTACTGATTAAATAAAAGCCCATATCTAGTTTCCTAATCTCTATCAATACAATGGCTGAATTCATAATGAGTGAAATCTCCTTTAAAAGAAGGTCTTGTCAGAGTAATCCATTAATATACCAGAAAAAAAGGAAGAAATTTAAAGTCTATCCATTAACCTCTAACACAGGTGTAAAAACAGATTTATTAGAATTAGGTGGATATTCCATTTTGGCATCTCACACCATAAATATTTCATTATAAAAGGGCAGGATAATACATTAATAAAGATAAGAGTCTCAGGCTAATGGTAACAGCCTTGACAAAGAAACTGCCCACTGGACACGTGAGCTGTAACTGAAATACACATTTCGGCTTAATCTAAAAATGTTTTCTAGAACAACTTCAGTCCAATTAAAAAGCAGGATGTTGGTTTAAAAGAAGTCAGTGAATCACTTACCACAATAGGTTACCATTTTGACTTGTTTGCAGTGGAAGAACAGCTATTACTCCTGATACTTTCACAAAACTGCCTCCACTACCACTTACTACTGGAACACAAAAGGAAGCATGGAAGGTTTCCACTGTACAATGAAAGCAGAGGTTTTCTTTTCTGGTTCAGACCAGCCTAGATAAGACATGCTGCATTGAAGGAGCTGTTACATACAGGTGCAGAAATACACCTAAAATTGCACATATACAATGTATATGTTTTTCACCATAGCAGGGGGTATTTTCTCATAATCATAAGGTGATTTTAATAAATAATGCATTTGACTTCAGTGGTGGGAGAGTGGCACAGCAGAAAGTGCTAATAATATTGGCACAGATAACAATGCCCTTCCCTAAGGCAATTTCTCACATTAACCCTCCCTGCTACACTAACAATAACCCCTACATCAACTGTTCCTGTACCCCTCACACCAAATGTCCTGTACCCCTCACATCAACCACTCCTGTACCCCTCACACCAACCATCCCTAAACCACTCACACCGACTATTCCTGTACCCCTCACACCGACCATTCCTGTACCCCTCATATCAGCCGTTCCTGTACCTTTCATACCAAGTATTCCTGTACCCCATATAACAAACATTTCTGTACCCTCCACATCATTCCTGTACCCCTCACACCATCCATTTCTGTACCCTTCACATCAACCGTTCCTGTACCCCTCATATAAGCCATTCTTATACTCCTCACACCAACCATTCCTGTAACCCTCACACCAACCATTCCTGTAACCCTCACACCAACCATTCCAGTACCTCTCACTCCAACCATTCCAGTACCTCTCACTCCAACCATTTCTGTATCCCTCACACCAACAATTCCTGGACTGCTTACACTATTTATTTTTGTACTATTCACACCAACCATTCCTGTAACTCCCACACCAAGCGTTCCTGTTTTCCCCACACCAACCATTCTCATATCCCCCACACACTCCATTCCTGTACCCTTCACGCCAACCATTCCTGTAACTCCCACACCAAGCATTCCAGTACCCCTCACACCAACCATTCCAGTACCCCTCACACAAACCATTCCTGTACCCCTCACACTATCCATTCCTGTAACTCTAATGCCACATACACACAACTGAACTTTCCGGCAGAAAAGGTCTGATGGTCTTCCCAATGGACTTCCAATGGAGTTCCGACAGACTTTCCGAATGAACGGACTTGGCCACATACAAACGGACTAAGTCCATTCGAAAGTCCGTTCGTTTTGAACGTGATGGCGTAAGACGGGACTAAAAAAGGAAGTTCAATAGCCAGTAGCCAATAGCTGCCCTTGCGTTGTATTTGGTCCGTCAGACCTGCATACAGACGAACGGTTTTCCCGATAGGAATTGAGTCCATGGGACAGATTTGAAACATGTTCTATTTTCTCTTTAAAGAAGAACGATCGGATTATCTGACACACGATCGAATTGTCCGTCAGACTGATCCCGTCGGACCTAGTCTGCCGGAAAGTCCGGTCCTGTGTACGCGGCATAACACAAACACTGTCTGAAACCCTAATTCTAACTGTGATTCTACAAAACCCTCCCTGTAACTCTAATATGAACCCTCACACCTACGGTTTCTGTAACTACAACCCTTACGCCATCCCTGCTTGTTTGAAAGCAAAAAATAAATAAATAGTAGGGCATCTAAGTATAGAAGATTAATCCTAATAAGACAATATTCCTTTGCTCAGGGCTAGGGATGGGCCAAACACCCCCCCGTTCGGTTCACACCAGAACATGCGAACAGGCAAAAATTTGTTTGAACGCGCAAACACCAAGGAGAGAGCACCCCCCCCTCCTGAACTGTACCAGGCCACATGCCCTCAACATTGGGAGGGTGCTTTGGGGCAGCCCCCAAAGCACCTTGTTCCCATGTTGATGGGGAGAAAGGCCTCATCCCCACAACCTTTGCCCGGTGGTTGTGGGGGTCTGTGGGGGGCTTATCGGAATCTGGAAGCCCCCTTTAAGAAGGGGGCCCCCAGATCCTGGCACCCCCCCTGTGTGAATTGGTAATGGGGAGACAAATGTACCCATACCATTTCACAAAAAAAAGTGTCAAAAATGTTAAAAAAGACAATAGACGTTTTTTGACAATTCCTTTATTAATGTTTTCTTCTTTCTCCGCTTCTTCTTCCATCTTCTTCTGGTCTTCCTTCGGTATTCTTCTTCCTCCAACTTGTTCTTCCCTCGCTTCTTCCTCTATCTTCCTCCGGTCTTCTCGTCTGGCATCTTCCTCCGAGTTCTTCTTCTCCTCTTCATCCTCCGGATATTCTGCCTCAATGGGAGTCTCCCGCTGTGTGACGCTTCTGTTCAGGTGATAGCTCTTATATAATGGTCACTGGGTGGCCCCGCCCCCCTCTGATGCACGGGGAATTCCCTTTGGCTTTCCCTGTGGTGTCAGAGGGGGGCAGGGTCACTGGTGAAGTCAGGATGGCCTCATCTGCTTACCTGACACCAGTACTCCCAACTTTAAGTCTGTGCTTCTAGCTTCCTGGAACCTGCACCCTTTAACTGCCTTAGCAGCCCATGTCTCAATTTCCTAGGGTGCTCCAAAGGGAATTGTGCAAGAGGCCACACTCAGGGACACTGAAACAGGGAGAACATGTACAGATATTTTCCTGATCATAACAGGATACTCCAGTGGTACTTTCATTTGAAAAAGGAATGTTTGGATATTTCAAATGTCTGCACAATCAGTGACCTTTTACATTTGATGAATTAGATAAAAAAAAAAAAACCCAACTGGTAAAGAAAATCTCGGAGGGCTTCAGTGAATATTTAGAGTGGTATTTATGAGGATGGATGAACCTCCCATCTTTCGTCACATTACAGATCTGTTTTACTCTTCACTTTAGTCCAATCACCCTTCAGAACACACTAAGATTTACTTTAAACCTTTCACAGCCTCAGTGTTCCATTCCATAACCTCCCTTGCTTATATACACAATGTACAGAATACATTTAATTTGACAGTCTACACAATCCTTTAATAAGCTGACATTTAAATACCTTACATGGATTACCTTATCAGCAGATCTGCTCTGTATGCAAAATGTGACAGACTTATGGAAATTAGAAGTTGGGTAATGATGCCACGGACTGTAGAGCAGCACTTTTGCACAGCCCAAGATTAAACTTAACATATACCAAGTAATCTTGAGTAATTTATATAACGATGCATAATTCATCATTAAGATTAGGTATAAAACCTTGAAGGGAAAAAAGGGGTAGATTAAGATATAAATCTCATCGTTGCACTGTATGGCATAAGAGAAAAAAAAAAGCCATGATCTCCACCATGCCACCTTAAACTCATAGTGTTAGCATGAAAAGCAAGCGTTTTGTGTTTAATCCTAAAGTTACTTTTTTTCCCCCCTTTTTTTCTTTTAATAATTTTAGTTTACAGTTTCTGCTGATGGATACAAAATTCTAAAGCACAGTATAATGGAAAGGCAAATCTCCTTTACATTTGTATAAGAAGCAACACATGTGATTCAGTGATTAGCGGAACACAGCACTTTCAAACACAAGCTACGGCTACGGTGCAGACCTTGCAAACCGTATCACTCTACGATGAGCATCAAAGGGCCTTTTCAATGCGCGCATCTATGATCTTGTTTCCAAAATGCAATTTAATATATTGATATTTCACATATTTATACAAGAAACTACTTTTTTTTTCTCCTCCCCCCCTTCTATAATTCTCTAGCTTTCATTTTTTAAGCTGGGAGCCTCGGTTGCATGCTGCAGTCGGGGCAGATTGCTTAAAAATTAAATCTGTTTTGGCAACCTTGACAAGAGTTGAAAGAGAGGTAAAAACTAGGTCAGACATTATGATGTACTGAATAGATATTTTTTTTATTTTTTTTGCATAAAGAGTGTGTCTCGTAGGATGGTAAAAATACAGATTTAGGCGAGATGTAGAACTCAGGGACATTGGGCTTGGGGCAGAATGATCCTGTTCAGAGTCTATTGATTCTGTGTTTCACAGTGTTTTGGGAGGCAAATTCAACTTATTTAAAGATACCTTCTAATTAAAGTTGGACTAGAGGGAAAATATGTAACTGTTATTATCTGGAAACGAATACTGTATGTAATTCCGTTCAGCAATTTTTGTGATTTGGTCCACCTCTGCCAAAAGGTTGACGAGGACTTTTGTACAGTTGTCCTTTAATAATTTTGCCCCATCCTGAGTATCTTCCACTGGGCAAATGACTTACTTTTAGTGAACGAAAGAAAACTGACAGATTCCTTCATCCACAAACAAGGTGGATGGAGGAATCCAACCCCAGGTACATTGTATTATGACAGTGTAACCCGCCATTGCCAGAATACACTGATCAGTGGCTGGAGCTGCTGATTGACAAAAGTTTTCCAGCATGTCTCTTTAACAGAAGTCAATCAAACAACCAGTGGCGGCTGGTGTTTAAAATTTTCGGAGGGCGCAAACAAACTAAAAAAAAAACCACATCAACACACACTGTACCATAAAATGCAGCCACTATGCCCATCAATTTCTGCCACTGTGCCTATCAAATGCAGCCAGTGTGCCATCAAATGCAGCCAGTGTGCCATTAAATGCCACCACTTTGCCCATCAAATGCTACCACTGTGCCAAAACGCAGCCACTGTGCCCACCAAACACTGCCACTGTGCCATCAAATGCTCCCACTGTGCCATCAAATGCTACCACTGTGCCATCAAACGCTCCCACTGTGCCATCAAATGCTGCCACTGTGCCATCAAATGCTGCCACTGTGCCATTAAATGCTCCCACTGTGCCATCAAATGCAACCACTGTGCCCATCGAATGCTGCTACTGTGCCATCAAATGCTCCCACTGTGCCATCAAATGCTACCACTGTGCCATCAAACGCTCCCACTGTGCCATCAAATGCTGCCACTGTGCCATCAAATGCTCCCACTGTGCCATCAAATGCTGCCACTGTGCCATCAAATGCTGCCACTGTGCCATTAAATGCTCCCACTGTGCCATCAAATGCAACCACTGTGCCCATCGAATGCTGCCACTGTGCCATCTAATGCGCCCACTGTGCCCATAAAATGCTGCAACTGTGCCCCCCGCCTGCTGTCTGCCTGGCACTTACCCTGTCTCTGTGAGGCAGGCAGCGGGTGATGGCGGTGAGTGGTTTCCTCCATGTCCTTGATGTCTTCACCTGTCCTCTCCTATGATTGGATGCCTGATAGGCTCGCTGTTTACCATTTTTGACACCTATTAGAGCCTATGGCTCTATTAAGGTGCTTCAAAAAATATCCTGCAACTGTAATTCAGGTGCCCATCGCCAGAAAATGGGCCAGGCGCCTGAATAGGGGGTGGCAGCAGTGGCCATAGATTCATGCAATGAAGACCAGAGGCTTGCAACCAGGTGTAGGCTATATCTCGGATATGTTAGCCTTAAGAGACACAGTTTCAAATGGCGTTGGAAGTCTCATAAAATGTTTATGTCTCTGGGGCAGTTGTGCAAAGTCACATTTGTCCTTTAAAGTGAAGTTTTAAGAGATGGCTGTGTTCACCATGAGTTCAACCCCATCCAGAAGAATGAATGGAGTGATAACATATGTGGAGATCTCCGAAGCAGGGCTCAAGATAAGTATACCTTGTTTGGGGGGGGCTATCAGGAAAGACTGTCACTTTGTCCTGAATGGACGATGTTGAGAATGTCACTTTAATGCCACAGTAGAGGTGAGAATCTCCTACCCTTTTGATGTAAGTGACCTACAGTAAGTACTATAACTAATTATTAGGTGCTATGCAAATAAATAAGTATACTACTCTGTACTAGGGCAGTGATGCCACAGGAAATGGCCCTGGAAAAAAAAATGAAATGGGTTCTCCTTGCTGTTTTGTGACAAACCCCAGGCTCACACCAAATTAGTTGGATTGTTGTATGTGGCTCTTGCTCATCCCTAGTAAGAATGAAGTCGGAACCCATGATCTGCCATTTTACACCAGTTTATTGACTATGCTATAGTATCGGCATGACAGGCAGGTAACAGCCTACTGCCACACAACTCTGAATGTGCCTGATCTTTTCTGATCTTGGAAGTTAAGCAGGGTTGGGCCTGGTCAGTACTTGGTTGGGAGACAGCCAGGTAACTAGCATTTTCAAAAGGAGAAATCAGCAATGGCAGCTTGCGTATTTTATATAGTACATGTTTCCTTACCGAAACACCTTTTGATTTATTTACTACACAAACCATATGTACATCCTTTAGAACAGGAATTCTTTAAGACAAGACACACATGCTCCATATACTGTATAATTAATTGTCGGGTCAGCCCCGAGATCCTGTGATGTAATGATATTTCTTTCACAATTTATAATTGATGGTGACAAGAGGTTATTTGTCTAATGGAACAAGTCAAAGTCATCCCGTCATTGGCAGTATTCAACCTTTCTCTATTCATTGAGGTACTCTTTAAATTTATGACATTTCATTTATTTCACGTAGGATAAAAATAAACATTACGTGAGACAATTTTACACTTTTTGGAGATGCGAATGTAAAAATGCGTGATAATTAGATAAATGCCAGTGTCTCTCCCCCCCTGCTTTGGTGACATATAAAAATAACATTTCAACTGCCTAGTTTGTTGGTGGAACAGGCTGCGCTGTCAGCTTCTGACCTGGTCCAAGATTTGCTGGACTGAAATTTTTTATCATAATAATCTTCCCTTGCTGCATTCTTACAGATGGATATCCAGTGCCTAGTTCAGAGGATTTCGAAGAAAATCGTTATCTCCAATGGAACATAGAACACAACACTGAGTTACCACGTTAAAGGGTAACTCCACTTTCCTGGAAAAAAATATGGCAAAAAATGTATATAGCATATACAATTGCTACACAAGCCAATCATTTATTGTTAATAAAAATTGCCTTTCCTTTTCAATCTGCAGCCAATGTAATGTTCTGTAAAATTCAACTCAATATACCAACCTGGAGGTGCTTTGTACACTGTTGGTGTGCAGAACACCCCCAGAAATGACATTCCCTGCTTGTGCGATTGGCTCACTAATTTTCTCAGAACCACTAAGATGCAAGTCAAATTTTAGGCATCCCTTGCAAAAGGTATTTCCATTTTGGTGGTATACTCCCCAAGGATGAAATAATAAAGAAATGCAGATCCTGCAGCTTTTCCCATAGCTGATTATAATGAATCAGATTCTCCCATTCAGAATCAGCCTGCAATCAGTCTTATGAAACAAACCATAATTTTTTTCAGAGCAACAAAACAAATCATGCATAGCATACTAGCACATCATGAAAGACTTGCCTTAAAGTGGTAGTAAACCCGCTGAATTATTATTTTTTTTCAAACCTGTAAGGGAAAAGGCATAATGAGCTAGTATGCACCGCATGCTAGCTCATTATGAAATACGAAGGCCCCGACATATCGCCCGATACACGCCGATGCAGCTGACATGTTCCCTCAGCGTGTCTTCCGGATATCGCGGTTCCAGCGCTGTGAGTAGCCGGAGCAGCAATATCGTCACTCCTGCGCGCATGCGCACGAGAGATTTCTTTCTGGCAGGGTCCGGCATGTGCCGGGCTTCCCGCCAAGAAACCCCTGTGCACATGTTCTGCTGCAGTCAACGGCTCACTGCCA
Organism: Lithobates pipiens; assembly: GCF_037356315.1. Taxonomy (NCBI): domain Eukaryota; kingdom Metazoa; phylum Chordata; class Amphibia; order Anura; family Ranidae; genus Lithobates; species Lithobates pipiens. The sequence goes on along the minus strand of NW_027507764.1, from coordinate 514,216,513 downwards.
GGGGAATATCTCCTAAACCATACAAGTTTTGGAGATTTTTTTTTTACATTTTTTTTACTATAATAAGGCTTACCTGTAGGTAAAAGTAAAAAAATAGACGATACAACCGCTTTAAAATGAAGCCCTCCATTGACATACTGTCACCGCTGCAGAGACTTCCGTCTTCACCTGGTCTTCCTTCCTTCTGTGTTTCGGGACTCCGGGCTTCTGATTGGCCATGATGACGTCACTCCAGCGGGTATGCTGTTCCTTTAGAGCGCTTGCGTCGGCGACGTCACCGGCTGCTGCCTACAAGAATATCTCCTAAACTATGCATGTTTAGGGAATATTAAATGTACCTACAGGTAAGCTTTATTATATTACAGAAGTCCAAAGCGGCAAATTGATCTTTTTATTTTTATTGATCATTTTTATATTAGTGACCCTGACTTCTCACAGCTTGATACTGTTTTTATTAGGATCATTTTCCAACAGCTCAAAACACCAAAGCGTGTGCATTGTTAAAATGATTATTAAACAAATTCAGGATGTTAAAAAAAAAAAAAAAAAGAAAGAGAGGGAGCTGAGTATAATGTATTCAGGGTTATCGCACCTCATGAAGAATCAGAAAACAAATATCCCCGTTGAGTACTTTTGTACTGGTATCAAAGTGTCTTATCACACGAGTTTAAAAGCTTTCTGTTCCTGTGTGGATTTAAACACGGCTTTGATTTGTGAGATGTGTATGGTAAAGATCCTGGCACTTCATCATAAACAGTAAATATGTAGGAAGGACGCTTTGTACGGGGAAAGATACATACCGGTATGGTATAACTAATATAAATAAATCAGGGATTGACATTTAGAAGTCTAAAAAAAAATGATGGATATTGTAAATTCCCATCACAGTGTCATTTCAATGTATTTAGCTTTATTTACAACAAACGTTTCATGAGGAACTACAAGGATTGCTGTCACTGAACTCCTTCTGAAAATGCTAGTTGCCCGGCTGTTACTCTGGCATATCATATGTGTCACAAACCTAGACCCTGTATGCAGATAAGGAGACAGAGAAAAGCCCTTATCTTATAGCTTGTTCCTCAGTTCTTGCTAGCATGATGCAGATATGTCGCAACACGGTGGATGGGCCTTAAAGCTGATCCTCAGCATTTTCTTTCATTTTCTCTTTGCAGCCTTGTACTGCCATTAGGATTTGACAGTCTTTATCAAATCCTAATATAGGTCTCCTATTGCATCTCATTGTAATTCTAAAAATATTCACTGCTCCAGCCCTGAGGAATAGGAGGTCCCCTGAAACGGAGGTGGTATCAAAAGGTTTTTGAGACTAGTTTTGTAACGCACCAATAGATATCAGCACAAGGCTGCATGAACAGTCACAGGGAGCACCGACCTTCATAAGTCAGTGTGCCAAAAGACATTGTCCTGTGTACTTTGGGAGCTGTGCATTACCATGTCTGCTATTTCATCATGGACAGCAGGTTAGAACAAATTAATGAATAAATAAATAATTTGTATAGCGCACAAAGCGAACTGAATCGCATCAAGGTGCTGTGCGGGGCTTTGTTGTCCAGCTTCTAGAAGAGGAAGGTCTTGAGTTTTTTTCTGAAGACCTGGAGGTTTTCTTCCAAGCGGATGTTGGCTGATAGAGCGTTCCATAGCCGTGGTCCTTGGACAGAACAAAGAGCAAACATAAAATTCTGTGTGGAACTGGACAAATCTGCCACAGAGACGTTTGACACAATTCAGCAATGTGTTTTGAGTGACACACGCTTCAAGAGCAGAAGAACATTACAGTATGCAATGAGAGGTCAAAGACCTTCAATGCGCTTCTAACTTGCTGTCCATGATGAAATGGTAACACACGTGGTCAGAATAGTACCAGGTACATAGCTCCTGATGTACACAGGATGATGTCTTTTGACACACTGACTTATGAAGTTCGGGGCTCCCTGTGACTGTGCCTGCAGCCTTGTGCTGCCATCTGCTGGTGTGTTACAAAACTAGTCTTGAAACTTTTTGATAGCATCTCATACTGTCTTCACTTGATGCTCTTAAAGTAGAACTTTACCCATAACAACTTGATAAAAAAAAATAATTATACTACCAAAATGAGTGTTTGTTGTAAATTGCCTCCAGCATTGTTCCTGTCTTTTTCTTGGCTGGAGGATGCCAATTTACTGAAGCCCAGAAGCCCCTGAGCAGCAGTAAATCTTTAAGCTGTCAGCAAATCGGCCTCTGAATTTGAGGCACAGTGCTGAAAAATAGGGACCAGCTGAGCATGTGCAGTGCTTTACTGGATTTTAAACAACACAGGCACTTTTTTTTTTATTATTTTACATAGCTATACCTGCAAAAGAGGCCAGCCTTAAGTGATCTAGCATGACTTCATTTTCCGACTAAAGTTCCACTTTAACCAATAAACTTTTCAAAAATATCTCTAAATGATATGGATTTTTCTGCTAGGTGCCCATCCTAGAGTTTACCAGCAGCTCATGGCCTTTGTTTATGATCAGGAGTGGGTGGGATGAGCTCCCAATCATGTGACCACTGTGATAATCACATGACCTTTACATTCTAACGTTCAGAGCTCCTTAAAGAGCCAGAAGGAGCCAGTGGCAAGAGGTTAGAGTGGAAGTAAACCCTAGTTTTCAAAAAACGCTGACAGGTAGGCGTATTATGACAGAAGAGACTCTATGGTTTTCCATGGCTGTCAGAGTTTTTCTTTTTTACTGGAGTGTACACTGAGCTATGCATATACAGCTACTGTACAGTCTCAGCAAGATTCCATGCTGGGACATACTTCTTGGCCAGCCAATCACAATGGCCGAAGACCTGTTGATGATGGAACCATTGGCAATGGAGGTCAGTGGAGGGGAATGGACAAACATGCTTTGCTTTACATAGTTGCACATTTTGGCAATACACTCCCGGTGGCCCAAAAATGGCATCCACTTTAAGGGTCAGCGCTGGGGAATAGATAAGGTGGGGAATAGGTCCAACCCCTCAGAACAGGTTGCCAACTGTCTTTGTCGGGGCAAAATTCCCATGTGTCAGCTGCACTGGAGCACTCCACAGTTTCCTGCCAAAAAAGTAATCTGCGCAGCTAAAGGGGTGCCGGAAATGCTAAATCTCACAACCTATTGACTCAAACACTCATTCTACCTGTGCAGCTAAAGGCATGCCAGGTATATACATTGTGCAACAGTAGGTTGTGCAGTAAACTAAAATTGATATGTGGAACAAGCAAGGGGTGTAACTACAAATCATGGGGTCTCATAGCAAAATTCTCTCCCGCTGTTAGCTATTGGCATAGCTTTTGCAACAGTAATATGCCATGGATGCTAACTATATTTGACATATTGATGTCCACTAGAGCAGTGTTTCTTAACTCCAGTCCTCAATGCGCACCAACAGGTCATGTTTTCAGGATTTCCCTGAGATGAAACGGCTGTGGTAATTACTAAGGCAGTGAAACTGATCAAATCACCTGTGCAAAATAATGGAAAGCCTGAAAACATGACCTGTTGGGGTGCCTCGAGATCTGGAGTTGAAAAACACTGCAATAGAGGGAACATTTGGAAATTCATATATAAAATATGGTAGTGAAACTATACCAAGACTTGGTTTTTACATATGAAATATTTATTTGTAAAGCAAAGATTGTATGCATTTATGAAAAAAATATGTAACTCATTGGCCCAAATACTAAAAATAAAATAAAATAAAATAAAACCATTATAGTTTACCCTTAAAAATGCAAGTCTTGGCTAAAAATAAGTACCACAAGGCGTAAGCTTTTATCTTATTGTCCAGAAAATTCTCCCTAGTGTGCCTCTTTGATTTACTTTCTTTCTGATACTACAAACTTCCTTCATTTTCATGACTAAACCCCTCTTATCTGCTTGCACCACATCCAATAACAATGTCATCAAAGGCTAACGGAGTGCTCTAAATGGTCAAAATGTGGTCCTCTTGTCAGTGACATGGTGCCCTGTGTGAAAAAAATTAGAACCGAAACATATGTGCAGGGATCTTGTACTATCTACTCTTTGGAAGGTCCGCTAGTGCCTTATGGTTAAAGCCAAGTCATCCTTCCTCCCCCTTTGAGTGCCCCACCCATGCACTTATTTTTCTGCTATTTCTTACTTACTAAAAATTTCAGGGGTCTTTAGGGTCTTCTTCTCTGCCACTGCAATATAGTAGAGGCTGGTATTGATGTGATGATATCAGCACCATTTTCTACATCATCGTACTTTGAGTGCAAGTTGTTGAAGTGATGCCCCCTAGGGGGGCAAGCCCATGACACCATGCAGTCATAGAAAGTGCACTGAATGATGCCAAGTGTCAACCTGGAAGACAGGCAAAATCGAGTGGTGGAAGGGAAATGCGGCAGAGGACAGCACCACAGAGGTAATGAGTATTTGAGTCAAAGCTGCTATTTTATTTTTAAAATGAATGGATGGGCATCATTAAAAACATTTTTGAAATTGGACTTGGGCTTTAAATTGGTTCTGTCTGGAAACCATTTTGTCCAGATCACGAAAACTGTTGTACATTATCAACCTGAACAAAAGGACCACATCAATTAGCAGCTATTTTAAATAACTTGATTTACTGGTACAAGTCACTCAGCGTGCATTTTATGATATAGCCCGGTATGTGCCAAGCTTGTAGAGTTCCATTGTAGCACTGAATAGACGAGCGTGAATCCTGCAGAAAGATTTATTAGACTTTATGCCATAAAGGAGACTGGAATATAACTATGCTTACTTTATAAAATGAAATTTGGCCATTATAGGCAAGAGTTCAGAGTTGTAATTATTTCAATGCACTTCCCAATCAATGTGCCTAAGACAGCTGAGCCAAACCCTCTCCTGCCTACGTAGGTCATTGAATGCAAAGTATTACAGCTTCAACAACTTTGTGTGACCTTGCACTGAATAACACTGGAAAATTGATTTGGCTCTAGTAATAAAAGACCGTCTGCATTATCTGCATTCTAATTATAATTAATATGACCAGGATAACTGCTGTATTATTTACGATCAGAGCTAAGGCAAGCGCCGTGTAATAATAATCTGCTACATAATTTTTTATTGATCTGATGGCTTTATTGCACAAAAACAAAATGCTACACTGCTGCTCTTCCAAAATCACTCTTCTTGATATATTATTTTACATTCACAAGTCTTATTCAATATTCTCAAAGCCTGGCACATTTTATTATTTACCAGAATGATGATTACAGTCATTGTGTTGAGATTAAAGTTGCAGTTTTAAGTGTTTTTTTGTTCTCGACAACACAAACAGATGCAAATATGATGGGTCTGACACCTTTTAACAGTCTACTATAAAAAAATATGTTAACTGAAACCTTACAAGGTGCTTTGGACCCTTGGTTAGACTGGTATCTTGAAGGACCACCATAGCTTTTGAAACTCATCTCAACCTCAATCTTTGTCCAATTCTGAGCACTCTGAGGGCAGGTGGACATCACTTGAAGTCAAGAGGCCCAGCTGATTTTTTTTATTAAACCAAACATGCTAATGACTGGGTGTAGAGTTGCCTACGGCCTACAAGTTTATCTATATTAATTTTAAATAGAATAAGAGAGAATCAATTGATCTGCTAAAGCGCATTGCTGTCTGTGAGCACTCTGTAGATTCACACTCTCTATTTGAATGGAGTACTATTGTCACAGAAATAGAAAGTTATTTCCGAGATACTCTGGATTGTGTTGTTTGTCTTCTAGATGTTTCGTGTCTCCTTTCCCGGACTTTATAAGACTGGAGTATCCCTCCTTATTTATTTTTTATTTTGTTTATGTATCCTATATGCAATGTAACCATCTAATTATTGAGCTGATCTGCTGGATTGAATATTAGTAAATTTCTACGTGAAAGAAACAGAAAGTGATGACCAATCCAAAATTTTGGAGTTGTGATCTGAAGAAGAGGTTAAGGTACATCTTAAAATTGGGAGACTTTTTTTGGCGATAACTGCCTAAATAGGTGGATTTCCCCTCACTATTAAAGATTTCCTCTCACTTTCTGTTGCATTTCTTGGACAGGTGAATATATATCACCCCAATGGGATACAGACAACCAAAAAGACCTCGTCCTTCTCTATCCAATGCTAAAAAAATACAGTTTTACATAGACTCTAATCCTAAGGCTGGCTATAGATTGATGGGTTTTATTTTTATCAACTGATATCAGCTGATGGAAGAAAAACAACAAAAAACAAAAAAATCAAATGGATTCTACCATCAACACAAGCGAGGTAAATGGAGGAATCCTCCCCTGCTGTGGTATTGTAATCTGACAGTGGAACTCTTCACCATCACAATACACAGATCAGGCTGCAATAGGCTGCAACTGCTGATTGAGAAGAATTTTCCAACAGGAGCGTTCAACAGAAGTCAAAAGATAGATAGACTTCTATTGAGTTCAAGCAGCCATATGTGGATCGAAATTCAGCAGGTACCAGATCAACAAGCTGAGTTTCAACCCATCATGGCCAACTTAAAGCTGGACGTGCACCTGGCAAGTTTCAGTCAATATCGACCACATTCTATTCACTCTGAATTAAAGATACAACTGCAAGTGATCTCCAGAGATTAAGCAACCAACCACTCATGAGGTTTATAGTTCAAGCACCACCCAAAGTACTTTTTAGGCCCTTTCACATGAGACAGACTTTTGAGATCAGCAGAGAATCTGTCCCCTGCTGATCAGAGCAGAGTGGGCAGATGAGCCATCCGTGTCTGCTCGGTTTATGTAGAGTGAACATGGGCAGAGCACGCTCTGCTCTAGAGGCCGCTCTCTGATCCGATTCACTAAGGTGGAGGAGGACGGATCCCCTTCTGTTTTCTTTTAGCAGGCTGGACTGGAGATAGGCAGGTGTAAACAGATACGGATAAGGGGTGAATAGACCATCTAATCAGGTCCGCCTGAAAAACTGACAGGCGGACCGGATCGAACCCTTCACGTGAAGAGGGCCTTAGAGACAGTTTGTACAGTTCAGTCACTTGAGAAGAGGCTTCACTGCAAAGAAGAAAAGTGAAAAGCTAAACAATTAGTTATTTAAAACTGAAGATAAGGTGAGGGATTTTCTGGACAGCATTAAAGTGGTGGTAAACGGCTTGGTTTTTTTTTTTTCAAACCCTGCAAGGCAAAATCATAATGTGCTACTCTGCGATGCATTATGTGAAACTTACCTTAGAACAAAGCCCTCTAGCAGGACGCTCGCACCACTGAAGGCGCTTCCATCTTCACCAGGTCTTCCTTCTGGGTTTGCGTACTCTGACTGTGTGGGCCAGCGTTTACGGCACAGGACTCTGAAGGAATGGCATGGGTATGCCATTCCTTCAGAGCGCATGCACTGATGACATCACGGCTACATCTACAGTAAGTATCTCCTAAAGGGTGTATGTTTAGGAGATATTTGCTGTACCTATAAGTAAGCCTTATTATAGGCTTACCTTTAGGTAAAAATCATGCATGGGAGTTTACTCCCACTTTAACAGGTCATCAGGTGATTTTACTTGCTGCCTAGTCGCTCCTTAGAAAAGAAAAGACTTCTGCATGGATATCCATATAAAGAAGATCTAAAACCCTAATGCCTTGTACACACAAGCGTTTTTTTCCATTGGAATAAACTCTGAAGGTTTCTCTGATGGAATTCCAACGAAATTCCGCTCAAGCTGTCTTGCATACTGTACACAAGGTTACACCAAAGTCTGCCCGCCAAGAACGCGGTGACGTACAACACGTACGACAGGATTAGAAAAAGGAAGTTCAATAGCCAGTAGCCAATAGCTTCCGTCTCGTACTTGCTTCAGAGTATGTGTCGTTTTTGGTACATTGGAACAGCATACAGACGAGCGGTTTTCCCGATAGGAATTGGTTCCATCGGAAATATTTAGAACATGTTCTCTTTCTAGGTCTTTAAGAATTTTAATTTTTGACGTAAAAAGTCCGATGGGGAATACACACGATTGGAATATACGATAAAAAGCTCCAGTCTGACTTTTTCTGTTGGAAATTCCGCTCGTGTGTACGCGGCATAACTGAATGACATTTAGTTTCCAAAAGCATATATCTGCCATTATTTACCTTTTTTATCCATTGTTGCATCTCAGCTCTGTTGATCTCTTGCAGCTTTTTAACAGCCACTTCCTGTCTACATGTATGTGTTCATGTAGGAGCAGAAGTGGAAGAAAGGGACAAAGCCATATCACACTATAACATGAAATGCGTGCACAAGGGCCTACAAGGAAGGATCTCCAGATATTATTGTAATGAAAGCTACACATTTAAAATGATTGAAAGGTACTTTTGAAATGACATGTATAAGCTTATATGAGATTTACTTTATTGGGTTTATATATACTGTACTTTAAACGCAGTCCAACGCTACAGGAAACCATATTCAATTTTGATATCTATTTTTAAGGCAAAACTCTTGTGAAACAAGTACCTGCTACTCTTGTTATTTATTACAGTTAATGGGCTCATCAAGTTTCACTTAAGCAAATCCATTAGCGGCAATCATCTAGAAATATTTTGTGGTTAAACAACCTTTAGATGATCTACGATAAAGTACTATCAGGGAGGTGGCAAGTTGAAACCTCTCAGTCGTAGGACTGCAATGTTTTTTATAATATAAATGAAATAGTTCTGCTCCTGGTACCTTTGTACATTCTGGCAGTTTTCCATTAATATAAACATATAAAACAATATGGAAAACACATTTCTACTTGATGGTGTATAAAAAAATGAAAATATCAGAATTTATGATCTCCAGCAGGTATATATAACATCACACCAGCAGATGTGAATTATGTTTTACCACCATATATATAATTATTTATATATGTACCAACAGTGCTCCTCCAGGGAAAAGGTATGACCCCATTTTGATCCGGTGTGATATAAACAGAGTGGAGGAGAAGACGTTTGGAAAATGATATTAAGAAAAAAAAAAAAAAAGAGGGGCAAGCATTCTTCCAGATGTGGGGATTTATGAATTTTGTTCTTAAAGGACAAATGCACTGATTGTATAAACTCCCCACGGCCCTCTACCAGCTCGCTTAAAGCGAACTAAGGTCCCATAATAAAAGACTGCAAATAGAAAGACTCCTTATAACAGAAGTCTCTTCTGCAATAAAATAAACCTACGTTCTTGCTCACAGTCTTCTTTTAAATGCACACTGAGCTGCACAAGCTCAGTTCAGTTTAGATTTCGGCACAGCACCAGGATAACTGAACCCCTGCGAATGTGCAGGAGTGACATCATCCCAAGCTAGCCAATGAAGACGGTCACAGACCAGCATCTGGAAGAAACTAGGTAGAAAATGCAGGCACTGGCAAGGGACATTGGACCATTTAAGAAAGGGCAACATTAGTTCCACTTTAAAGAGTAACTCTGGGTGATCTATGTACATTGCAGGGATTTTAACAAACCTTGTTGCAGATTTCTACCTTTTGTTATTCCGATGCAATAGCTGTTTGTCTGTGTCCTGCATGGGAGTGGCTTTATAATTATCAGTCAGCTGCTGCACCAGCAGAGCTCTAATGAGGAAAGTGGCAGGGTCTACATCCCTTTAGATGTGCACCTTTGCTTAGGATAACCTCCGCCCGTTAACCACGCAAATAAAAGGCGCTCAGCATCAAAGAATGTGCTTTCTACCTGGGAGCTGTGGAATTTAAGCAGCTGTTCTAAAAGGTATTAAATCAATAAAACCAATAGAAAACATGAACTCTGTAATGAGCTGAAAACTAGATTTTGAGCATCCCCTGCAACAAAAAAATCATTTTTGGTGAGATACTCTCAAAGGGAAATCACATCTAAAGGGATGATGACCCTCAGATGATGTCAATACGACGAAACGCGTCAGGGTGGTAGCACATGTTTGCAGCATAGAGGAACTGACAGGAGGGAGGAAGAGACGCACAGCTTTAACCGTGAGCTACTAAATGGTGACGGCCATTAGCGGCTGATGCTATCACTTCTCCCGAGACTGTGATTAAGAACTATGCATGCTGAGTGAACCAATGCTCTAAAGAATTATTTTTGTGTGAGTGCAATATTTTTATTCAAATAAATTGTGTTTTTATAAGACAGTATTACGCTATGTTTGTTTCCCGTAATTACTTCTTTCGGAGATCTTGAATCACCCGGCACTTACGAAGTGGATGAGATCCAGCCGATGAGTAATATCTGAGAGCCCGTGTAAACCAAGCACATCTGATCGTGTATTACCTGGCGCTTATGAAGTGGATGAGATCGAGCCGATGAGGAGTAATATCTGAGAGCCTATGTAACCAGGCACATCTGGTAAGAATATTACTAAGGGGGGTCACCTCATTCTTGAGATTGCACCCCAGCAAATTCGGGATCACTGCATTTTACTGTTGGAAGTCTAATCATGTTAAGGAAGGATTGCATCGCACACTCCTTATGATTTGTACCAGGACACTTTGTTTCAGTTTTGCTTTTTATTTTTATTTTCTGTTGATGGACTAAAATAGACATCCCGTTTCAAAAACCTTTTTTCCTGAAACTATCCTAATTACTCAGTATAATTTGGATATATGGACAGTGTTCATGGACAATACCTATTTTGTATGACTACATTTGGGAAGATATACATATTTTTTCCATAGAACAATAGCTCGCACTAGCACAAATCACATATAATTTCTTTTTTTCTATTGAGTATTATGCGCTGTTTTTTCTACGGGTGAATTGATTTATCCATTCACCTCGCAGATTTTTGTTTCATCCCTTTAGATGTGATTTCCCTTTGAGAGTATCTCACCAAAAATGATTTTTTTGTTGCAGGGGATGCTCAAAATCTAGTTTTCAGCTCATTACAGAGTTCTGGATAAATTAGGGAGCCAATCATGCAAGCAGACAATGACCATCTGTGTACAGAATGCCACCAGGTAGCCATCTTGCATTGCATTTTATAGAAAATTACAGCGCTGCAGATTGCGAACGAAAGGTAATTTTTAATGACATTCAATTACACAATACTTGTGTCGCAATTGTATATGCTATATGAATTCTTTTTTTTTTTTTGCAAATTTTTTTTCCCCACAAAAGTGGAGTCACCATTTAGGTACTCTGAAGATTTAAAGATCTAAATGGTTAGCAGCCTCCCGTGTTGTTTACAGCCTGGCCTGTACTTTATGCAATACTCGCCCTCATTCCACAGCTGCCCCCCTGCAGTAATTATTTTCCATCACTAGATGTCCTCAGCCTTCCAAGCTGGATGATGGGCAGGGTCATTTGACTCACTTTCTCTGATCCGAGATTGTGATGGACCCAACCCCTGGGGATGTGCAGCTGGGCTCAGAATATTACTGTACGAAGAGGAGCTCACACATCTGTTACTGTCAGAGAAGTGGAAGGACCCATGATGTCATTAAACTGGGCAGAAGACACTTAGTGAAAAAAAAAATTATATACAGTATTGACATATAGGTATCTTTTTTTCCAAAGTTTTGGGGGAAGACCTGTGATATCATTAAAATGGGCAGAAGGCCCTTAGAAAAAAAATACACACACACACACACACACACACACATATATATATATATATATATATATAGAGAGAGAGAGAGAGAGAGAGAGAGAGAGAGAGAGAGAGAGACACACACACACACACACACCACACACACACACATATATATATATATATATACAGTGGTGTGAAAAAGTGTTTGCCCCCTTCCTCATTTCCTGTTCCTTTGCATGTTTGTCACACTTAAGTGTTTCGGAACATCAAACCAATTTAAACAATAGTCAAGGGCAACACAAGTAAACACAAAATGCAATTTGTAAATGAAGGTGTTTATTATTAAAGGTGAAAAAAAATCCAAACCATCATGGCCCTGTGTGAAAAAGTGATTGCCCCCTAAACCTAATAACTGGTTGGGCCACCCTTAGCAGCAACAACTGCAACCAAGCGTTTGCTATAATGTGCAATTAAGCTTTTACAGCGTCCTGGAGGAATTTTGGCCCACTCATCTTTGCAGAATTGTCCTAATTCAGTTACATTAGAGGGTTTTCGAGCATGAACGGCCTTTTTAAGGTCATACCACAACATCTCAATAGGATTCAGGTCAGGACTTTGGCTAGGCCACTCCAAAGTCTTCATTTTGTTTTTCTTCAGCCATTCGGTGGTGGACTTGCTGGTGTGTTTAGGATCATTGTCCTGCTGCAGAACCCAAGTTCGTTTCAGCTTGAGTACACGAACAGATGGTCGGACATTCTCCTTCAGGATCTCTTGGTAGACAGCAGAATTCATAGTTCCTTTTATCACAGCAAGTCTTCCAGGTCCTGAAGCAGCAAAACAGCCCCAGACCATCACACTACCACCACCATATTTTACTGTTGGTATAATGTTCTTTTTATGAAATGCAGTGTTCCTTCTACGCCAGATATACTTGGACACACACCTTCCAAAGAGTTCCACTTTTGTCTCATCGGTCCACAGAATGTTGTCCCAAAAGTCTTGGGGATCATCAAGATGTGTTGTGGAGAAATTGAGACAAGCTTTGATGTTCTTTTTGCTCAGCAGTGGTTTTCTCCTTGGAACTCTGCCATGCAGGCCATTTTTGCCCAGTCTTTTCCTGATGGTGGAGGCATGAACGCTGACCTTAACTGAGGCAAGTGAGGCCTGCAGTTCCTTGGACGTTGTTGTGGGGTCTTTTGTGACCTCTTGGATGAGTCGTCGCTGCGCTCTTGGGGTAATTTTGGGCGGCCGGCCACTCCTGGGAAGGTTCACCACTGTTCCATGTCTTCGCCATTTGTGGATAATGGCTCTCGCTGTGGTTCGCTGGATTCCCAAAGCTTTGGAAATGGCTTTATAACCCTTTCCAGACTGATAGATCTCAATTACTTTCTTTCTCAATTGTTCCTGAATTTCTTTGGGTCTCGGCATGATGTGTAGCTTTTAAGGATCTTCTGGTGGACCTTACTGTGTCAAGCAGCTCCTATTTAAGTGATGCCTTGATTGTGAACAGGTGTGGCAATAATCAGGCCTGGGTGTGGCTAGAGAAATTGAACTCAGGTGTGGACAACCACAGTTATAGTATGTTTTAACAAGGGGGGGCAATCACTTTTTCACACAGGGCCATGATGGTTTGGATTTTTTTTCACCTTTAATAATAAACACCTTCATTTACAAATTGCATTTTGTGTTTACTTGTGTTGTCCTTGACTATTGTTTAAATTGGTTTGATGTTCCGAAACACTTAAGTGTGACAAACATGCAAAGGAACAGGAAATGAGGAAGGGGGCAAACACTTTTTCACACCACTGTATATATATATATATATATATATATTTTTTTACGTTTGGGGGATGGGGACTTCAGGAGGGGAGATTAAAAATACTAGATGTCTCCTTTAGCATTTTATTCCTAACGTCACGAAAATGAAACAGCTGCTTTTGAAAAAGAGCAGGAGGGAAGATAATGTGAGAAAGACAGCAAGAGAAGAGGGAGGATGAATAAAGGAAAAGAGAAGAGAAGAAGGGAAAAAAGGCAGGAGGGAGCGAATAAAGAAGAAAAGGAAGGCAGGGACAGGGAGATGAATTAGCATCAGGCTTCTGAATAGTATAGAAATAAATCTCAAATCACATTTTATTTAAAAAAAAAAAGGAAGCAAGGTTGACTAGTATAATGACAAACTTTAATCTCTCAATAGCTGGAAAGGGTTTCAATTTTATCATTATTTATATTACCAGTGAAAATAAGGATATTTGTTATAAACAACAAATTAACACAGTATGTATTACCTGTCTTTTGCTGCAGTGTCCGGCCTAGCAGTAAAACCATTCAGCATGCCAAGAGTTAATTCTACCCCAGATACAGTCCATACTGTATCTCATGATAAAATGATGAAAGGATTTGATGCTATTGAAATGTGATGCTGCCCTGCATTGAGAGATTTGGTGGAAAATCTGCATTACAATACCTTTGATTCTCAATTCTTAGTGAGCTCCACTACATTACACAGGAAAAAAAAAAAATAGCACATTTCAATGACAACTATTAATATCGAAGGAGTAGCAGCTACATTAACTACGCATTGGAAAAGACTTTTAAAACACTTCCCAATCGTTATAGCAGACAAAGTCGGCCTCCATTGGTGGATGAGGACACACATACAGATATTGTAAAATATTACCGCTAGAGGATTAATCCAATCATATATAAATCATTGTTTTTTAATCATATTATTTTTTATTTAAATAACATTTTATCTATCTATCTATATATAATATATATATATATATATATATATATATATATATAGATAGATAGATAGATAGATAGATAGATAGATAGATAGATAGATAGACCTATATATCTATATCTATTTATAGATATATAGATCTATCTATATATAGGTATATAGATCTCTCTCTCTCTCTCTCTCTCTCTCTCTCTCTCTCTCTCTCTCTCTCTCTCTCTCTCTCTCTCTCTCTCTCTCTCTCTCTATATATATATATAATATATATATATATATATATATATATATATATATATATATATATATACAGGTTTTTAAATAGTGTGTGAATGTGACCAGTTAATATAAAAAAATGGTACCAATGCACATTAAAGGGTCATGAGTAATGCAGATGATTCCTTGCCTTCAACTCAACCAGCTATTTTCTTCGGGACAAACAGTATTTGATTAATAAAATTATTTTCTATAAAAAATCAGCTTGTGGTTTAGGTATACTGGCCCTTTAATAATAATTAAGATTTCTTTTAATACACATAAATGTATGATATCATTACGAGATACCTTATTACAGACTGTCAGCATTGCCGGGCAATATATTGCTTTGCTGAGCAGTGTGAATGTCGTCTTGCCTACATCCACGTCGCTGTAACCAGCCTCGTTGCCTCCTCAATCACATGTGTTGTTTCTCATTTAAATGAACAGTTGGATTCCTTTATTTCTTACAAGTGCTGGATTTGCCTTATCGCCCTTGTTCCTTTGGGGGTTGCCAATTGGTTTTATCCACGGATGTATCATTCCTCTTGCCTACTTTTTTTCCCTTACAAAAGAAAAAGAACCACTTCGTCAACAAGCCTCTCCGGAGTGGAAGATTAAAAACCTAGACATCACCTACCTTGCAGCGTTACTCCCAACTGGGTTGTGTAAAACTCAATTAAACTTGTCCCCATTGAATACTGCATTACAGTACATTAAACAGAAAATTCTTCAAGCGTGATGACAAAGCTGGAAACCTTGCCTCAAAGCTGCTCCTTGCAGCTTTCTTCAACGTTTCTGTCTTTATGGTTTTGGTCTCCCATTGACACAACTTTAGTCCAGCCAGGAGGAATCATAGTGCCCCACGGGTATTAAAAGAAACTGGATAAATACACAGGATGCTGATTTTGGAACTGTCACTAATGAAATGGCTCCCGGAATTCTAGCAGCTCTATTACATTGAGCAGAATATTTGACTAAGATACATTTTTGGATTTTTGATTATAATTAGACAGGGAACATAGAAACCTCATTAAAGGTGCATAAACTTCAAAAATAGTCTTTGCTCGAAGGAATTCTGTCACAGCAATTTTTACCAGCCACAACCAAAGCTTTCATCTGGTGCTGGAGGCTACAAATGCCTGACCTTCAGATAGTTCTAGGGCAGAGGACACACATGTGGCACCAACCACAGAGACTTTGCTGCCCCAGATAGCACCCCTTTCAGGGTTTGGAGAGTGGCAGACTTAATCATTATATGAAAGCATGAGCCAAGACTAGGGATGCTGACAGGTGCACTTTGAATAGCATCATTTTTCTGCTTCTCAGATTCGTAAAAAAAAATTAAAAAAAATAAGCCTACAAACCCTATAGCTTCAGAGGGGTCTGAAATTAATCTACCTTCAGTTTGTCATCTTAATGTACAATCATGATCACTTTTACAACTTTCCTGAAAATTGTGGGGATGGCCTTTCTTAACTGGTTCAGTGGACAGTAGGTATTCTAAAAGCCTTTGTACAAACCATATAAGTGCCCCTGATTTTTGATCCTCTAAGAAAATGTGTTAGTAAGCTAAATTTGAAATAGTAAACTGCTGTAGTATCACATCCTGTTACTATATTCCTTTTGTCTCACTCCAGAGTTGCCTGGAGGCCTCAAAGTCAGTATGTGCACAAAAATATCCCGACATGGTAATGCTCAATAATAAGTGGGAGCAAGGCGCAAAACTTGAAATTCTAACCTGACAAAAATGAACAATTGTGCCTAATGGCTTGAGATCTCAAGTCTGCATATAAGTGAACTTAAAAGAGGACCAATGCAATTGTCTAGTGAGTCCAAAAAGTCATTTATTCTTGTCATAAATTACAACAGAAAAGCAAAAGGCAGTCCATACATTTTGGGGGTCCACAAACTCCCCCTTGATCAAGGCTTAAATGTAATGTAATTTCAAGAATTCTTGAACTTAGAATGGTATTTATAGATGTGTAATGAAGTGTTTGCACCAGCAGGTAATGCGGCAAATGAAGCAAACTCTCCATTAACCTGCTGGTGGAGACTATTGATGTTTTAATCCTTTCAAAACCATTTGCGTTTAGGCATTCTTGAAGTGACATTACTTTCACAGAAGAGTTTGTGGACCCCTGAAAAGCATTGGCTTCCTTTTGCTTTTTTGTTATTTGTGACAAAAATAAAGGAATTTTTGGACTCTCAAGACAGTTGCATTGGCTCTCATTTTGATTCACTGGTATGCAGACTTTTGGGTGAACACTTTGTCTTGGGGGGGGGGGGGGGGGGGGTTGTTCCCTGCTTTGTGGGTGGAGAGCTTGTTATCTCAATTCAATTATAAGCTGTTTGGACTCTCAAGGCAATTATATTACTGCACTTTGGTCCACTTAGACACAGAAATGCTGACAGTTTTCTCATGCCAGGCATTTCACTCTGGGGTGATGGCAAGGGGCATGTCTATTTTTCACTAGGTGGAAGTGGAGAATAGATGATATAACATTGACTTGCATTCTAATGCCTTCCTGCAATGCTAGCTCTAAAGTACAGGGCTATGGGGGTTATGCAGGTGGCACTGAAGTGACATATCCTATTTGTTGTTAGTTTACTAATGTAGTTTTTCCCACAGGTTCCTTTAAGGGACCAGAAAACTGGTACGATCATTGAATTCATTTAATTTTTTTGTTCAAGTTGCTTTGGCTTCCCATCCCCTGAGATTTGCCCAGCCTGGATTTAAGACATCAGGACCAGGAGGACTAAATATTAAAGACAATTATACCATGTCTTGTTTCTCTGATATAGCTAGAGCAATTTATATAAGAAGACTAAAACCAAACGGAGCTGTAAGGATACTCATATAATTGTCAAAGACTTACAGCTCCATCTTTTGTGGCTTACAGCTTGGTGCAATAGTAAATCATAGACAGGAATGAAAGGATTTATGAGTGCCTCTAAGGATTTTCTAGGTTTTTCATTTTAAATACTCTGAGTCTGGAAGAATAATTTACAGGGTTGAGAAAGCTGCACTCTCCTTTAGTAACTTGTCTGGTTATTAGAGTCTAATAATATTGGCTTCATAATGATATCAGCCACTTTGGGAATGGTGGTTATAATGGAACATTGGAAGAGAGATGCAGAAAACCATATTCTTGTGTGATATAAATTACCTTGCTAGCGATATTTTGCAAACCAGTTCATGGATTTTCACTGAGCTGAAATCTCTTGCCAAAAAAGTAAAATGTGTACCAACAAAACATATATCTAAAATGTAGCATGGGATATTTATGCCATCCATAAGCCATTTTGAGTCTTACTGATAGCGAGAGCTCCATATTTCTGCACATCCTAAAACACTATACAGAATTTTCTTTTTGGAACATATGAAATTTGGATGCCTCAATGCTTAGTTTAAAGTCCCTCTATATATTTATTTTATTTATATAGCACTGACAAGAGAAGTATCTATAAATCACAGTGCCCCGTAACAAAAGAGATTGATTTCACAGCGGTGTGTATAGGTAAATGAGACTGAGAATGAGTGACTACCAGAAAATGAGAGATAGACTGTCTGACTTGACAAAAATAAGACTTCTAATGCCGCATACACGCGACCGGACTTTCCGGCAGACTAGGTCCGACGGATTCAGTCCGTCGGACAATCTGATCACGTGTGGGCTATTCCGATCAAAAAAATCAGACAGACCTAGAAATAGAACAAATCTGTCCGATGGACTCAATTCCTATCGGGAAAACCGTTCGTCTGTATGCTGGTGCGACGGTCCAAATACAACGCAAGGGAAGCTATTGGCTATTGAACTTCCTTTTTTAGTCCTGTCTTATGTCATCACATTCAAAACGAACAGACTTTCGAACTGACTTAGTCCGTTTGTGTGTGGCCAAGTCCGTTCATTCGAAAAGTCCATCGGAACTCCACCGAAAGTCTGTCGGGAAGACCTAGTCTGCTGGAAAGTCTGGCCGTGTGTACACGGCATCAGAAGGAACTCAGACAGACTATCCTGTAGAAAGAAACTGGCTAGTTTATGACTCCTTTCCACAGACACACTTATGAGACCTTTGATATCCATTTCATGGGTCCGAATCTCTGAAATTAGTATCAGTTCTGTAAAGCAATGATATTCCTTAGTACCATCTCTGATTTTAAAGGCGTGTCAGCACCCACCACCCTGCACACATATGAGGTAGAACAATTTAATTCCCGGAATGGACTGTAAACAAAAATATCAAACACCTCTGCATTCTTCAAACAATCAAATGTAATTTCTGATCTTCTGTCAAGATTTGAGGCACCATTTTTGCAGAAATCTTTCTTGTTCCCAAATCCTCCATTAGAACTTGCTGCACTGTTTCTCTGTTCAATTTTTCTGCCATCATTAGATATTTGCATCCAACCTTTGAGTTCTTGGCTGCCCACATCATTGTAGACATCTTCCCATTCCTCCATAAACTGCCTGTGCCATTCAAAAACACTTAATTTCTTTATGGAATGTTCACCATAATCCCTTTGTAACAGAGCTAAAATTTCACTTGCACTTTTACCAATTTTTCACACAAAATTTGATATTAATCCGCTGCTGTAGATTCCTATCACTCATTTCCTGCCAACAGCACAACAGCACAAAGCACACACATGTTTTTCCTTCTATTACTTCATAAGGACCGAATCAACTGGTCTGCCAACCACTGCAAGTTAGAACATGTCAGAACACACTCGAGTGTGAAGGGCTGCGTGTGACTCATGACCATAGTGCTACGCCACATACACACTAGGCCACACCTCTTACACGCTAGGTCTTGCCAGGACCTCATGCTACCTGGCCCCATGGCAGCCACTTGGACTGCTGTGACTATAGTCAAACCCTTGGTTATGACTAGTTCTACAGCACTTTACAGGATTTAAATGCCTTTTATGTCTGTTTCTGCCCCGTGGAAGTTTTGCAATCTAATGTCCCTTTCACACTCATACACACATGTTCAGACAGTTGGCAGTTTTGCAGGAGAAGCAATTAATTATACTAATTGAATCAAATCTATTCTAATACTTTTCCTTTTAGCCAAAAAGAACTACAACTTTATAAGACTACATTTTTTATGCTATGCTACAATATATATATATATATATATATATATATATATATTCATTCTCTGGCCCAGTCTTCTGCTCTTCTGTTTATGTGTTTAATCATGTACTCACACCCTTTATTTATTCATTCATTCCACTACCCACAATAACTATTCATTTACGTAATTACTTACCCAAATGCTTTCTTAATATTACAGTACTTCATCAGGAATGTGCACCCTTATTTGTCTCTGTGCATTTGTTCTACGTATAGCTGGTATTTTCATTTTTTATTTGCCCAGCGTGGGTCCTAATTTGTTATCCTGGCTAAAGACCCCGCTCACTCCTCTCTGTCTCAAGTACATCCGTTCCAACTTCCAGCATTTCTGAATATTTTCTCCAGCTAACACATTAGTTCATCATAGTTTTAGAGTTGAAGGTTAGGGCATTGCAGTCAATTCCTGTTGCTGAGTGATGCTTGTTTTTGTCAAGATTATTCGGCTTTTTTTTTTTTTTTCTGCCGGTGTAATTTAGTAGTTTAGTCTGGTAGATGCTGAACACATGTAACTGTATGCAAGATTTTAAAGTGGCAAATTAATCTTATCTATATATCATTCTCGAAGATCAATGCATTTTGACTTGCTGTATTAATAAATTATAATGCTTCCTCTTTAACTGTCATTGAAGAAAACCAGCATGTAAACAACTTTAGCAAATCACATGGATATTTCAGAGCAGCTTGAAAGTGTCAGAATCGTAAAAAAGAAACTCCAGGCAGACATGGTATGATAGAATAAAAACACATATATTACGCTGTTTTAGTAAAAAATCTGAATCTGTCTTTATATTAGTTTCATGCAATCTCAGGTATATTTATTGATAGCACATTACTAGGCTGAGGGAAGGGAAGAGGCTTATTTTTTTATGTCCTATTTATGCCAAACATAACGCACTTTTTTCTTGCCATGCCTTAGTTATAAAGTACATTATCTCACCGACACCAAGTAATCACAAGTTACAAGCTGTTGTACCCTTTCAGGCCTTTGTCTTAGGTACACTCAGATATGCTCTGCTGGCTGTACAATCGCTATAATTGCATTTGTTATAACACATATAACAAAAAAGAAAATATATTCTACTTCAGCCTTACATACATACAAAAGAGTAAATTTGTTGAAAGATAAATTCCCGATGTGTAAAATAAGTGCCACTCACGTTCTGCTGGACAGACAGACAGGCATATGATTACAGCATACAAAGGTTCTACCAAACAAGCTGCTGTTTTATGAAATTGTCAATGTAAATGATGTCACCAGTAGGTGGCGCTACCGATGAAGTCTGCAAATTCAGGTCTTGGTGAAACAACTGGTCAAGTAACTGTTGCAGCTGGAATGACCCTACACAGATGTGTCACAAGCAAATAAGGGTTTTGAAGGATTTGCTGGTTTCCTATAAAGGTAAACTTTTTTAGATTTTATTATTTTTGCAAGATTATCAACTGATCGTTTATGTCACCTTATTGCTTATTACCTAAGAAATAAATATTTAATACACTTTCATAACATTTTGTTTGTAGAAAATACTGGGCTTTTGAATAGCAGGACAGATGCCCACTTGTAAACTGCCTCTCTCTAAATGAAACTCCACATAAGGTGTATGGATCAAAGGCAGAAAAGGGGTTGTGTTCAACCTCTGACGCCTACAACTGAGTAGAACCAACTGCAGGGGATCAAACAAAAGCTGGCCATCTA
Source organism: Lithobates pipiens (assembly GCF_037356315.1). NCBI lineage: Eukaryota > Metazoa > Chordata > Amphibia > Anura > Ranidae > Lithobates > Lithobates pipiens. The sequence goes on along the minus strand of NW_027507764.1, from coordinate 514,195,157 downwards.
CAGATTCAATTTCATTCCATGGGTGACCCTGTTAATTAATTATTTATTATAGATTTGGTTTATTTAAACACAGAAAAAAATCATCTAGAAAAACTATGTATACTTATATTAATAATAATAATAATAATAATAATTATTATTATTATATTATCCACTTGCCCACCGCAATACGCATATATATGATACTTGAGAAACGATTTAACAGTGCTGCCAGTTGATCAATAGAGATGATCAAAGAATCGATCGTCTTTGATTGCCTCCATGGGCTTGGAGGACCAAGGAAATGCCATGATGTCACTTCCAGTCCAGGGTGGAAGGAAATAATTTTTTTTAAAGCAAAAGATCTTTTGCTTTTAAAGGTAAAGAAGAGATGTGGGGTCTTTCTGATTCCAGATTTCTTCATAAAGAGGACCTGTCATCCATATTTTTATTACAAGTCCATCATGAATGCTGCTGCCAGACTCATCCACCTTACAAACCGCACAGTGTCTGCTACCCCTCTCTGCCAATCCCTCCATTGGCTGCCACTTGCTCAACTAATTAAATTCAAAATACTAACACTTACTTACAAAGCCATCCACAATTCTGCCCCCAGCTACATCACTAGCCTAGTCTCAAAATACCAACCTAATCGCCCTCTTCGTTCCTCCCAAGACCTCCTGCTCTCTAGCTCCCTCATCACTTCCTCCCATATCCGCCTCCAAGTCTTCTCCGAGCCTCGCCCATCCTCTGGAATTCACTACCCCAATCTGTCAGACTGTCTCCAAATGTATCCACTTTTAGGCGATCCCTAAAAAATTTCCTCTTCAGAGAAGCCTATCCTGCCTCCATCTAACAACTGCACTATTTTCTCCATCAGCTCATCCCCTACAGCTATTGCCCTTTTGTATAACTTGACCCTCCCTCCTAGATTGTAAGCTCTAACGAGCAGGGCTCTCTGATTCCCCTGTTTTGTATTGTATTGTATTGTAATGTCTGCCCTAATGTTGTAAAGCGCTGCATAAACTGTCGGCACCATATAAATCCTGTATAATAATAATAATAATAATACAAGGGATGTTTACATCCCTTGTATTAGAAATAAAAGTCATAAAAAATAAATTAAAAAAAGTGTAAAAATGAAAAGGTAAATAAACAAGAAAAACTGTTTTTAAAGTGCCCCCATCCCTCCGTGCTTGCGCACAGAAGCACACATATGTAAACTGTGTTTGTACCTTGTACATGTGAGGTATCACAGCGACTGTTAGAGCGAGAGCAATAATTGTAGCACTAGACCTCCTCTCTAGCAATTTTAAAGGTATCTCTTTATTCAGCGTAACATCATCTTTCATATTATACAAAAATTTAGATATATATGTTTTTTGTTTTTTGTTTATTCGTTAAAATGTATTTTTTCCGCAAAAAATTTCATTTGAAAAACCGCTGCGCAAATGTTGTATGACATAAAAAATTGCACTAACCGCCATTTTATTCCCTGGGGTCTCTGCTAAAAAATAAAGATAATGTTTGGGGGTTATAAGTAATTTTCTAGCAAAAAATATTGATTTAAACTTGTAAACAAAAAATGCCAGAAAAGGCCTGGTCTTCAAGTGGTAATTATTAATATTATTGTTGTTAATATTATTTATTAATTATTTATGATCATTTTGGTTTATTTAAATGCAAAAATTATTGCAAATAAATTATCTAGGAAGAATTAACAAACAAAGATGCTTCACAAATCAAATTTCCCTGCATTTAAATGTAGCTGTATGTATTCAGAAGGGTCAGAGTATCTAATTTGGAAGCAGAGTATTCTATTTGCTATAAACAAAGCTGAACTAAATGCATCTAAATGCAGGTAAGTGTGAATTATACTATTAAAGCCATTGCATGCATTTAAATGCATTTAAAAATGTTCTATAATTGCACATAAATTAAGGTACTTACGGTAACTGATATTGTGAAGGAGCATAGAAGTAAAGAAAACTCTATAGCTCTCCCTGCTGGCTGGTGTGTGTATGGTAAATATAAGATATGCATATGCTATATAATAGTTATCTGGCTATTAAGAAATATAAAATGCAACTGCTAATCTTTAAAACATCACAAAATATTAAGAAAAATATATATACAACACTATACATTCCCTTTACACATGTACCCTAAATCAGGGTTCAAACAATCTCAGGTTCAACCTTTAAATTCCAATAGGTCAACTTTTAATGTTAAAAGAACATTTCAATGCTGCTATTTTAATATGTTCTTCAATAGAAGTATTTTTTTTACAATTTTTTTTATATCAGAAAAAACGAAAATTGAAAAGATAAGTCTTAATTTTCCAGAAGTGAGCCTATTGCCAGCATGAAACTTCAATCCACAACGAGCGCGTATTAGAAAGCTGTAGATTTAAAACTTGTCCACCATGATCAAACTGGATTTATGGCACATCATAACTCCCCAGACACCATCCTGCAGCTTATTAATTTAATAGACTCCTGTCCATTCCGTGATGTTCTGGCCATGACAGTTTCTTCAGATAAGGCAAAAGGCTTCTGACAGCAGAGAGTGCGGATATATTTTCCTCTGTTTTCCTTCAAGCAGCAATGGTAGCGTCTTTTACTCAGGCTTTATTTCTTCCTCAGTGGAAATAAACTTTGAGTATTTGCTGTACTAGTAATATTCTTTCAGGGTGTTTTCCATTTCTGGATGTAGTTAATAAGGCATCCCACGTAACACCAATCAAAACCATCTTTCAATGTTTAACTACTCCAGTTGATGAAGGTGAAATCTGGCTAGCTGTAGATTTCTGACTTGGCACTAGAGGGCACTGTTGGCAGGGAGGCTGCTCATTTATTTTATTGCAGAGCAGGTTGAACAACGGTATCCTCTAGTGGTGGTAAGGGCAGTTTGCTCACAGCAGAACAGAATGTAAACACAGACTGGCCATGCTGCTTCAAACCAGACATCTTTAGTAAAGGTAACCATTTTTGTTCAGTGGCAATGCTTCCCACTCACAATGTGCCCTTTTTGCTACTGACTCCCACACAGATTCTAGCACAATTAGTTACAGGGATTCTGTGTGAAAGACAATCCTAATAATGTACTGTGCTGTATGGGATTCAGCACAGGAGAATGGATTAAGAGCAACAAACATCAGACTCAGAAGCACAGGAGAAGGAACCAACAGCAATGGTGTGAATGTGGCTAATTTCAGACTTGGGAGCATTGGGGAGGGGACCAATGGACATGTTGTGAGTGTGGCTAATGATATCTGACTGAGAAGCACTGGTGAGGGAACCAACTGCAATGGTTGATTGTAGTTGATGATGTCAAACTCAGGAACACCAGAGAGGGTGGCAAATGATGTCCAACGTAGAAGCACAGAAGAGGGGACTAACTGCAATGGTTGGTTGGGGCTGATGATGTCATACTCATGAGTACCAGAGAGGTTACCAACTCAATGGCCGGATGTGGTGGATAATGTCAGACCCAGGAGCACTGGAGAGGGGACCAATGGCAATGGTGTGAGTGTGGCTAATGATGTTCAACTCAGAAGCACAAAAGAGGCAACCAACTGCAATGGTTTGTTGTAGTTGATGTCAAACTCAAGAACACCCGAGAGCAAAGGTGTGAATGTGGCTGATGATGTCAGAATAAGAAGCACAAGGGAGCCAACCAGCAGAAAAGTTATGGACACAGCTCATGATGTCAGCTGGACATCATAAGCCACTTGCATACTGTTGCCTTTGGTCTGCTCTGCTTTTTATCTCCAAAAGTCAAAAACAGCACACACAATAGTTCGGTCAGCCATATGGAACCTGACTTGTTAGTTTGTCACGCAGGACTCATAATCATTTTCAATAGGATACAACAGATTGGTGGCAATTGTTCAGGTTGATGATATCCAGCTGGCACATTAACCAAGACAACACCTCCATAATAAGGTTTCCTACCTATTAAAGTTAAAATCCCCCCCCCCCCCATCCTTTGGTTAGTACCATCAGGTGCCTCCAGAGAAGAACTTGGGACCGACACAGGTACATTTGAGATCTAGGGCTTCACCTTTTTTTAAAGAAACTTGACAACGTTGCACCCTATGCAATACCAGGCTTCAAGAATCAATTCTTTTACTTTTATTGGTTTTAACTTGGCTCAGAATATTAAGATAGTATATACTGTACATATGTTTACATTGCCTCCAATAGGCACAGGCCTACTGAGGCTGATGGTAAATCCACCATTGAGCTGGACATTTATTTTAATCCATTGTCATTAGAGCTTACAATTGTGGCCTTTAGTGCAGTGGGTAATATGTCACATGTCTCCAGATTACCGCCAATGTCCAATCTGGAACATCTCCCTTCCTCTGCCACACAAAGGAACAGCCTGAGACATTCCTGTAACATGTTGGTTTTTACAGCCCGGCATTATCCTGTGGAGCTGTGCAATCAATTACTGTTATACCACCATCATTAATAATTTTCTTAATGAAAATGATTCTGTTGATCTCCGCTGTATTTTAATTATCAGAGTTAAGCATAATTACATTGCAGCTCTGAGCTGGCATGTACACTCCTTTAGGGCGCAATTTTGTTTTAACACACTGATAATGTAATTTTACATTGTGTCAGTTGTTTAGTTATTATCCAGTCGTACAATTCCGCTGTATTCCTGATAACAGATAATAACCTTAGTACCTACCATATCCTGAAGTCATTTAAAAAGCAATATTGGAATTTCTTAACTAGCTAACTTAATCGTCTTATGAATGTATAATTCCCATTGCTAAATATTTGTCCCGGCACCCTGCTTTAATAATGCCTCTAAACGCAGGTAACCATACATGTAATGAGAAAAGGGAGATAATTGTGTTTCTTAACACAAACATGGTCTGGTCTTGCTGTTGTTACAGATCGCCACAGTTGCTGTCTTAGAAAACTAATATTTTAAAATTAGCAGGCACTTTCAAAGACACAAATAGCAATATGTAATCACCCAGAACAACCAATCACAGCATGTCCTTTACTGATCTGACACCATAAAATTAAACTTGATTGGCTGTGCATTGTCATGGCTCCATCATAGTCTACCAACATTCCATTTAATATTACATTATCATTTTTTGTTATTAGATGGTCCTGATATGTACCACAGTTCCAAAGCATCCAAAAATGCTAATTTGTCCTACAGCACAGTTAGGTGCCAGGGCCCAGAAGCCTGCCTCCGCTCCAAACCGCACACAGACTAAAAAGGATCGGGCTGCACACTGATGATGGTGGAGTATCCAAGGCTTAATCCCTACAGTTAAACCCTGTGAGGGGTGAAATGCGTCAGTTGTATGGGAGGTTTTCCTGGGTGTGCTGTTCTTCCCTTTCACTTACTCAATAAAGTGGAGCTCCACCCAAAAGGGTAAGCTCCGCTTGTTTGCCTCTTCGACCCTTCTCTGCCACATTTGGCACCTTTCGGTGGGGAGCAGGTACCTGGTTTGACAGGTACCTGCTACCACTTTCGGCTGAACTTTCAAAGTGCTTCTGAAGGTTAGGTCCCCCTCCCTCTTCCCCCCGCCGCCGGGCCATTCAGAAAGCGCAGATCGCTTTGTGTATGCGCTGTAGGGAACCGGCTGTGAAGCCGCAAGGCTTCACTGCTGGTTTACCTTAAAAGAAATGGCAATAGCAGCACTTGAGAGCCAATTAAAAAATTGGCTGGATTTGTGGACAGGTAGGTGTCCTAATATTAAAAGTCAGCAGCTGCAGCAATTGTAGCTGCTGACTTTTTATTTTTTCATGAAGGAGCCTGGAGCTCCTCTTTAAATTTCACTGGATGCTCGAACATCGTTGGTGTGCCACCGGATCCATTCTAAAAATTTTTTATTATATTCATTTATTTGTCCCTTGTGATGCCATCATACAATTTTTCTTTTTCTTAATTAAAAGAGGATCTTAAATAAATCTTCATCTTAATCTTAAAAATAATAATAAATAAAAAGATAATACTATCCATCATAGCAGCATGTTTAACGTAAAGCACTTGTGGACCAGCATTTAGGGCCGAGCATTGAAAGTATTTTTCCCTTGTCCGCACACCTCCTGGCATTTGTGAGTAAGTTCGGTAGAATTGGGAAAGGGGTTAGAGGCTGTACAGAGGAGTCCCAAGACTGTAAGCAGCTTTGTGGGTTGTGCAGGTAAATAGTAACACTGCATATAATGTAGGAACCAAAAATAAGTCTCTGATAAGCCTGTATAATTTTTTTCACTATGTATTCATGGCAGCATGATGACTAAATACATCACTCAGATTATTAAAGGCTAATTCTACAATTTGCAAAAGATAATAAATGCACCCACATTGATTTAAAAAAAAAAAGTGCAGTTAATATTTTTTTTCCTAATTGGAGTCTGCGGAACAAAGGTGCATTGCTCAGGCTCCTGCAGACTATTCCTCCAGCCTCAGGTCAATACTGATCTTTGGTTATGGGGATGGAGGAACATCAATTGACTTCAATGCTCCAATAATATCTATGAATCTCTCCACCCACACAGCTGTGCCAAATTCAAAAATATGCAGGGTACTACATGGAGGAAAAAAATGCAACAGGTTCAGTAAAGGGGTAGGCAGCTTGGGGGTGGTGGGTGGGCTGTGACCATATTCCATGTTACACCCTAAATATGGGTGTCAGATAAATATTCATGACCTAGAGAATAATCCTACCTACACTGATTACTGGAACCTCCATCCAGAAACAGGCTGAATGAATCAACCCACCAGGCTTAGGGAAACCTAGAGAACCACAATAGTAAAATAAAAGCTTAGGCTGGTTACAGCCTAGCAGTAATACACTCTAAATTTATTAGGGAAATAATATCCTTCATCACAGTAAATTTTTTAGATACATTATGTTTTATATTGATTTTCAACAATAAAATCGATGTTTTATATAAAAAAAATGAGTCTTTAGTTATAATGTAGCACCGGTACTCCTGAAGAGTATGCGCTATGTTTGTAAATTTAGTTTCTTCCTAAGATTATAGTTTGGTCTTGGGGTTAATTTCACTAAATTGTGATTTTGGCATCAGTTTGGCTGGACTATACTATGTTCTGCCTGGTCATAGGTGCATGTCTCATCCCTGCCGGGCATTGGAACGCAGTCTGGTTGGACGCATTGGGTACCAATCTCTCTCTCTGAGCCAATCAGTGGGTGCTTTGTCTCGCTGTGTATTCTGGAAGAGGGTACTTAAGGTGCTGAAGTCACGTGGTTCTGGGTTCTGGTCCAGAAGTATGTTCTGACTCCATGGTCCTGGTCTTCCTGACCAGCCCCCAGAGGCCCTCATGGTGTGGGGTGCAGATCCATCCGTTTCTGAGTCTCGAGACTGGCTAGTCCAAGGCGCAGTAACTGGAAGGAGGATTTCAAGGTAGTCCGGTGCCGTCTTGGGTTTGGAGAGGCCCAGCAACTCAAAACGTAACAAGGGGAGGACTCTTCGGAAGAGGGCCATGCATGAAGCTGACTGCTCGGTAAGAGCCTGGAAGCTAAGCTGAAAGGACACCAAGTAAATTCGCATTCTTATGGTATTGCCGGACCGGCTGCAAGATTTTGGTACCATAAGAAAGTTCCTAATTTCATCCTTCAGTTACAACTAAGTTCCTGTGAGAGACTTTCTGTGGTTATCTAAAATTTTACAACCAAGTCTGTGGCAGAGACTTTGCTAACTTGTTGGCTGCTAAATCCATAAACCAGGATTTACCGACAGCTGAAGTATCCAGCAGCGAGTGGCTATTCCCTGGATCATCTAGAGAGAGACATTTCAAGTGTCAGTAGTTTTCCAAACAAGTGCCTGAGCTTTCCTACCCATACCCTCTATTCCCAACTTAGAGACTGTGTTTTGTTCAACGATTTATGCAAATAAAAATTCCTCAAAAGGGATTTAAGTGTCGGTCTCTGCAGTTATTGGGCCATCAACCTCGGGAACCCCTAGACAAGAACAACGAGGTGGAGAAGGTAAACGGTAAGTCCAGCAAAACCAGCCGCTCCTTCGGAGGTCAGCGCTACAATAAAAACACTGAATGGTAGGCAAAGGCTGTGAACATAATTGGTAATTTAATCTGATTGTTAATTAATGAAAATCTTTAATAGCGAATTGGATGAAATCTGCTGTCACTGTGAAAATATTAATTTTAATATTTGATTATTGTTTTTGTTTTATTATTTTACCAAAAACAACACAAACATTGTTTATTTTGAAACTGCATAAATTTAAATTATGCTCTCGCGGATAATTGGCACAACAATAAGAATTGTCCAATCTGCCAAATCATTTTTTCTCCATCTAAAGAGATCAAAAGATCAATATTTGCTAGGTCTGTTTGAAACATCAAAACAATCAGTTCATCAGAAAAAGGTATCAATATGTGTATGGCTTGTACCATAGCTCTGTATTATTCTGTGTGCAGTCAAAGGACTGTCCCTGCATCCCTCAGCAACCAATCAGAATCTTTATTTCATTAGCATTTTTATTATGTCAAATGATAAATATTTTGAATGCCATGCTTTTATATCATAGCTATGCCTTCCCATAGAATGAAAAGGCCTGGGTAGGTTTCTATATAATGTTTAAAAAGATATGACAAGCGCATCCTCCTCAGATGTCTTTCTACTGACTTGGCATTTAAAATATGTTTTAACAGCACAAATACACACAGCTTTCTGCCCTGTGATCAGAGGTGTGGGGTCACGGCACAGAAATTCTGCCAAGTTTAACTCATTCTGTATCTAGCCGCGTCTACAAAATGGATCTGCTACTACTCAATTAGAAAGGGGTCTGTAGACAAGGCAGAAATGGTCGGCTTGCCATTTATTTAACCACGTACTTAAGTTTCTGTGAGTATCAAGTTAATCACTGCTAATCATTAAAGCCAAGCTCCAGGTAAAAAACTAAATGCACAGACAAAATACATATATCAGAGCGGTTTTACCTGCTGAAGGCTTGGCATTTGTGCCAATCCAGTCCTGGGATTTACATAGCTTTTCCAGATAGCACAGCCCTGTCTGGCAGAGAAGAGGGCTGGATTTATTCTGTTGCTGTTTCACTTCCACTTACAGGATTCCCAGCCATGTAAGCCATGGGTCTCCAAACTTTCTAAACAAAGAGCCAGTTGACTATGTGTCAGACATTTGGGGGGCCGGACTGTAACCGGTGGTAGTGGAAAATGTGCTGGTGTCAGTGGGAGGAATAGTGCCTCATCATTGGTGCCAGTAGGAGGAATAAAGCCCCATCATTGGTGTCAGTGGGAGGAATAGGGCCCCATTACTGGTGTCAGTAGGAAGAATAGTGCCTCATCACTGGTGCCAGTAGGAGGAATAGTGCCCCACCATAGGTGTCATGGGGAGGAATACCCCCCCCCCCCTTATTGGTGTCAGTAGGAAGAATAATGCCTTATGATTGGCATCAGTGTGGGGAATAGTGCCCCATCATTAGTGTCATGGGAGGAATAATGCCCAATTGATGATATCAGTGTGAAGAGTAGTGCCTCATAATTGGTGTCATGGGCAGGAATAGTGCCCCATTGTTGGTATCAATGGGAGGAATAGTGTACCAAAGGCCAGATAAACGCAATCAAAGGGCCGAATGTGACTCCTGGGCCGTAGTTTGGAGACCTCCGATGTAAGTGAATGGGGTCAGTTATTTCACTGGCTTTTAATAATGCTATGGTTCAGACCAAACCTTCAGCTAATCCCTAGGGCTGATTTACTAAGGGAGTTGAGAATATTTACACAATTTTTATTCATTTTGGATAATTGGATAATACTGGATAATTAGGGGCAAAGAGGGCCTTTTTAATTCTCTTTAGAAGCAGGCAGAGTATTCCCTCCAACTGAGGCTCCCTATTTTAAATGTAAAGTTCCCCGGACCCTATCGGTTCTGTAGCAAGGCCTGGAGGTAGAGCGGGTATTTTATTCAAAGAGAGGCAATGTTTTACGTGTATATAACAAAGAGAATACATTGTGTATTGTAACAGCACATGGTTATACAGTTGTAGAACTAACATACCGTATATACTCGAGTATAAGCCGAGATTTTCAGCCTCTTTTTTGAGGCTGAAAGTGCCCCCCTCGGCTTATACTCGAGTTATCGCTGTCTGCCCGCTCGATCAGCGTGTCGAGCAGACAGACAGCGGCCATTCTAGGATTCAAAAGCCGCGCCTCCGGCTCCGCCTTCGCCTGTGATAGGCGGAACACTGAATTTCCCAGCAGCCTGTGTTCCGCCTATCACGGACATCGTATCATCCTCGTACTACGGACGAGGATGATACGATGTCCGTGATAGGCGGAACACAGGCTGCTGGGAAATTCAGTGTTCCGCCTATCACAGGCGAAGGCGGAGGCGCGGCTTTTGAATTTTACAATGGCCGCCGAGGCGCCGACGAAGAGGGCACGGGACGGAGGCAAGGCAAGGCAAGGCACGGCACGGGACGGGACGGGACGGAGGCAAGGCAAGGCAAGGCACGACACGGGACGGAGGCAAGGCACGGCACGGGACGGAGGCAAGGAGGCAAGGCACGGGACGGAGGCTCGGGACAAAGGCTCGGGACACAGGTAGGCTGGACACACACACACACACACACACACACACACACACACACACACACACACACACACACACACACGGATGGAGACACACACACACACAGGGATGGATGGATGGATGGAGACACACACACACAGGGATGGATGGATGGATGGAGACACACACACACAGGGATGGATGGATGGATGGATGGAGACACACACACACAGGGATGGATGGATGGATGGACACACACACACACAGGGATGGATGGACGGACACACAGGGATGGACGGACACACAGGGATGGACGGACACACAGGGATGGACGGACACACACACAGGGATGGACAGGCATGTCTCACCCTCGGCTTATACACGAGTCAATAAGTTTGCCAGTTTTTTGGGGGGTAAATTGGGGGCCTCGGCTTATATTCGGGTCGGCCTATACTCGAGTATATACGGTAAGCATCTTTTGGGAGTATCACCAAACAAAAATAATAAAGTCATTCACAAACTACCTGAGTTTACCTAGCACTACAATAGAACTATATACCATAGGATATTTTAATAAGATGCAGGCATAATACACCCATAAGAAGGGAAGGGGGTGGCAGGGGTTGGCAGGAGCAGGAGGGAAGGACATCACATCTTTTACAAGAAATCAGCAACTACTTTTCAGAAAGTAAGGTTCTGAGCCTCAAATCATGCTGATCAGATATTGTCAATTTTTTGGGAGAAATTGTGACCCATATATGTAATTCGGTAGAGAGAAAGCACCGCATTTACCACAGATCTCCAAGCAGCTACCGTTGGGGCATCTGGCAATTTCCATTTTGAGAGTATCTCTTTCCTTGCATAGAAGGTAGAGAGGGGACTTTTTAACCATCACTGAGTGCAAGTGGAGAATTCCAGCAGCTGGAAGCTTCTGGCAACTAGAACAAAGTTCCAGCTCCTGCTTTCTGTTCCGGAGGATTCACTTTTGGGTGACTTGAGGGAGATGGTCCTGCCATGTAGGCTGTACTGGACCCTATGTTTTCTAATGGCTGCCTTGTATGAACTCCTGCACATGCATGGGAGTTGCATCATTTTTGGCAGGGCCAATCAAGACGGTCAAAGGTTCTGAATCCTGAGGAAGGACCAGGAGAAAAGGTTGGTGAGGGGGCTTGTGGATGTCATATCACTGGATGAGAGGTGAGCATAGTTCCCCTTTAAAGCACCAAGCAAGCCTTCCAATAATTATGTACACATTTTTAGACCTTGAGCATACTTACGGAGCTGACACATAAAAACACAGCTATTTATTTAAAGGTAATTCCATCTTCCAGTACTCTGAAGCAATAGCGATGTGCGCAGACCCCTCTATCTTTTATCACACAACGCTGTTTTTGTTTGTGAACAAACAGTTAACTTCAATTCTATGCATAATAAATCTGCTTATTGTAACTTGGGTCATCTAAGAGCAGAGAGCGTCGACGGAGATACGTGGAATTGTGGTATCTGAGATAAATGGCGATAGCTTGGAGCCGAGAGCGCTCCCTCCATTGTGTGCATTCCTACACAACAAATGTTATGTTTTACAGAACCTGACACACGTTATTTAAATGCAAATTGATGCTGTGTATTTATATATTTAATATTTCATTTGGCACTTTCAAAGGCTTCTGAAGGTTAAAAAGAAACCCACTTCTGAGTGTGTAAAATGTAATGATTAAAAGAACAACTTGTAATTGTTTCGAGGAAGTTTTTCTGAAACTCTTTGATGTTCCGATTAATGTTTCGGATGTAAATAATTTGATATGAACGCCTGTTTGCTTAAATTCTTGGGCTTTATAATTTTTTTCCCCTTTTTACAGCAGTCAGTAGGTTGCCTTGGCAAAAACATATTTCATCTTAGTGTGCCTGTACGGCTGTAAAACCGCCAAGAAAATGTGTAAAATTGTAATATATTCTGTGAAATCTACAAAGAGGTAATCAAAGTTACTTCAAGGCACAACTAGGAGTTGTCTTGGTTGACAATAGCTGGTATTAACATAAGGGACTGGAGTGCTAAGCACTGCATGTTCATACTGGGGGGTGCCTGTGTTCCTTAAAGAGAACCTGTCATTGCTGGGCTTATGCAAGAATTTGAATCTTCATTTGTATTATAATTGCATATGCTTGAAGATGAATTTGCAAAGGGAAATGGCCCTATGGGGGTCTTACAGTTGCTGCCAACACATTCTTTCTCGGGAAAGCATAGATAAGCATGGATAATGGATAACGGAATTATGATTAATTTAAGCACTTTTCTCCATGAAAGAACTTAAAGAAGTTTATCGGGAGCAGATGGTGAAGCAGCCACTGTGGGCATGCAATGACCTAGTGCGGGTGGTGCCACAGGGGCAGTTGCCCCGGGCGCAAAATTCTTAGGGGAGCAAAAAGATCCAATCAGGGGTACTTCCAATCAGGCACTTTCCCCACATGTCCTTGAGGGCAGGGGGGTGATTGTGGGGGGCTGGGTCCCTAGTGCCACAATCTCACCCTCTGCAGCAGCTGAGATTTCTCCCGGATGGCTGCCTGTAACAAAAATGCATGTCGGAAGCTAGGCTCCTCCTCAGCTCTGACATGTCAATGGGGGGTGGTAAGAGAATTTGTGCTGGCCTGGCAGTAAAGCACAATAATTTGCATAAATAGCTGGGAGCAGAGGCTGCACATGTAATGAACAAATATGGCTGTCTCTATATACTGCACATATACTGTACAATTGAACACTATTCTTAGAAACAAGATTTTAAACATTGATATACATATTCAAAATATTGCATTTGGGTCAAGTACCAGAACCCAAAAATATTACAAAAAATACATATATGTGAACTATTTTACCCCCAATAGGTTATATTATACTGCCAACCAGAGTGATCTAGATCAGTGTTTCTCAACTCCAGTCCTCAAGCCACCCCAACAGGACAGGTTTTCAGACCTTCCATTATTTTGCACAGGTGATTTGATCAGTTTCACTGCCTTAGTAATTCCCACAGCTGTTTCATCTGAGGGAAATCCTGAAAACATGACCTGTTGGGGCGCCTTGAGGACTGGAGTTGAGAAACACTGATCTAGATACCACTGTGGACCTTCTTAAAGACTACAATGCAGTTAAGTAATATAAGGCCCTACCCCCTGCCTTTGATTGGATGATGAAAGAACAGCAGGTCAGTCTTCTGCTTTGCCCTCCTGTAAGGTTTTTAATGGGCAGAGCTGTGCCATATAAAAGCACCATGAATTGATCACAGTGCTGCCCTTTCTCTACCAGTATGAGAGCAGATGTACAAAGCATTACAGCAGGCTAATAATAAGAAAGACATATAGTACATTATTCTAGTTTTGTACTAGCTGGTTTTATACATTTCCTGATGTGTTTTTCTATTGACATGTAATGCATCAAAATGCATGTCAATTCACATCATACTGTACAGCAACGCAGGTCACTATAGTAATAATTTGGTGGTGGAACCTCTGTGGGTCCTCCCTGACTCCTGTACAGTGGTAGAAAATGTTTTTGATGATGATTCTGAAGGAATAGATATAGCTAGCCGATGACAGGTGTTAAAAAGCTTGTCAACACTCCCCGAAAACCCGAAAAATGCATGTCAAAGCTGGGCAGTGCATTTGATAGGTTCTGATAATTAGCCCACAGCAATGGTTTGTGTTGTTCAATGTTGAAAACATAACAACAGACTATATCGGACAAGTTCATCACTGAGGCCCAGTTCACATTAATGCATTGTACGAACAAGCGTTTTTGAAATGCGTTTTTCACAGGATTCTGCGTGTCGCATAGTGTAGCCTATTCACTTGAATAGGCTGCCCTATGTGTGTTTGGGCAAAAAGCTTTACGCAATTTTCAAAGGAACATTTTGTCACAATTCCTGTACAATCCTGTTGTGGCAGAATCGCATTATGTTTGGGATGCCAATAAATGATATTGGCACCCAAATGCATGCGTCACAGAGAGATTGTGGACAGAATTGGGATGAAGTGTGATGGAGCTTACTCTGATTTCACTGAACACCGTGACCTTCTAAGCCCTTGTACACACGGTCGGATATTCCGACGGGAAATGTCCGATCGTACCGTGTTGTCGGATAACCGAACCGTGTGTGGGCTCCATCGGACTGTTTCCATCAGAATATCCGATGGACAAAGTTTGAGAGCTTGGCTATAGAATTTTACAACAACATGATCTTTGTCCGATCGTTTGTAGAGAATTCCGATCGGACAAAGTGGCACGCATGCTCAGATCAAATTCCGAGACCAAAGCTATTGGCTACTAGCCTGAACGTAGTCCCGTTGTAACTAAATAACGTCATCACGTTACGAACGATCGGATTTTCTGAAAACTTTGTCCGACCATGTGTATGCAACACCAGTTTCGGACAAAATCCGTCGGACAAAATCCGACGGATTTTTTGGTCGGAATGTCCGACTGTGTGTACAAGGGCTAACAGTGTGCATTAAATGCTGGAGGAAGTCAGATAAAACCTGCCTCATCTCCTGGCTAGGAGACATCTATCATCATATCTGGCCCTTTCTTTCCCAGCATGTGTGTTACCCCCCTTCCCCACCCCCCCCCCCCCTTTTTTCATTAAATGATGCGATTTTCTTTTCTGCAAGCATGGGCACAAAAATTGCTTGATTCCCCCCATCAACACAGTCAGTGTTGATGGGGTAATCCCTCCCATGGAGAAATTGTGTTCTCCAGGCAGGGGGGCAGGGGGTGCAGGATGCTGTCCTTTATGGGAGAACACAGTGATTATTGCTAGCAGCTATAGCCGCTGGAAATAATTGCATTTAAAAATCCGACATGCTGGCTGTATGATCAGTCTGTCCATAGATGGTTCAAATCTCGTCTGGTCCCTGCTGAACCGGTCAGGATTCAAACCATCTATGTGAGTGTCTGTGTGCACCACATAGAGAGCACAGAGACCAAGTGATGATGTCACTGGGCCAAATATAAGGTATAGAATGAAAACAACAGGTTTTATTTTAAAAATGTAATTAGAAGCATGATATAGCAAGAAACAATAGCCCCCAGTGTAACAGTAAAAGGTGAGAAAAGTATAGGACCGTATGGACTCTAATGCCTTGTACACATTCCGACTACAAAATTTGTTGGATTTTTTCCAACGGATTTTGTCCGAAACTGGTGTTGCATACAAACGGTCAGATAAAGTTGTCGGAAAATCCGATCATTCGGATTGTGGTGACATTCGTTGCGTATGGCAGCACTATGTAGAGGCTAGTAGCCAATAGCTTTGGTCTCGTAATTTGATCTGAGGATGCGTGGCACTTTGTCCATTGGAATTCTCTACAAACGATCAGAAAAAGTCCGATCGGATTTTTTTATAGGAAAATTTTAGATCCTGCTCTCAAATTTTTTCCATCGCAAAAAAAGGTCCGATAGAGCCCACACACGATCGGATTTTCCGACAACATAATCCGATCGGACCTTTTCTGTTGGAATTTCCGACCGTGTGTACAGGGCATTAATCCATCCATGTTTCAGAACAGCGGTAAAGTTATAAAACCATGAGTAGTATGTATTTATTTCAGAGCAAAATGAATGGTTCTACATGACAGATCTCAGTATATCAATATGTTTACAAGGTAGCGGGGATCAGGCTAATCTCTACAGGTGCAACCACCGGCTGTTCCCGAAATAAATAAAAAACACAAACATTACACACAAATGTGTGCCTGAAATGAAGAAAGATTAACTATGCACTTTAACAGCATTTAATGTATTGGAATAATCACAATTTGTATGAATACAGATTTAAAGGGTCCAGAGGCAAAAACAAAATATGTGTTATTCACAGGTACTAAGTGAAGCTTCTTGTATGCCTTGTGGACTTTGGTGATGAGATCTCCACACATAAGTTCCCAACTCCACCTACTTGCTGTAGTCTTCTCACTCGGATTATTGACCTGTCTATGTAGCAGGGGGAGTCAAACTACCTTGCCTTGCTCATTATGCCCATTAAGGGGGGTCAGAGATTTAGTCTTAGTCAAAAAAAACACCCCCACTATCAGGGGCGTTGCTAGGTCTACAAAAGATCGGGGGCTAGAGCCCATATCAGCGTAGTAAATAAAGTCATATGCTTGGCCAGGCATACACATGTACATTAGGGTCCCCACAGAGCCTCCCTCTTAAATCAGGGTCCCCAGAGTGCCTCCCCTCCCCTTGGGGACCCCTACAGCCCCAAAAGCCACCCCCTAGAGATGCCACTGCCCACTTTTATAATTTAAGGTACTTATATAGTGCTGTCAATGTATGCAGTGCTTTACATATACATTGTACATTCACATCAGTCCATACCCTCAAGGAGCTTACCATCTAAGGTCCCTAACTCACATTCATATACTAGAGCCAATTTAGACAGAAGCCAATTAACCTACCTGCATGTCTTTGGAGTGTGGGAGGAAATCAGAGTACCTGGAGGAAACCCACACAGATCCTCTCCATTGTGGAGAAACTTTCTGCTGATGTCCACACTGAAACTGACACTTCTGAAAGCATCAGTCTCCATGTCCCTCCACAACTCTCACTGGATCCCCACTTGCACCTCCACCCATTACAGGATACAGTAGCAGTTTTGAAATTAGTGGAAGAAACCAGTAAAAGCCAAGAGCAGCCCCAGGTGATTGACACTCCAGGAAGTGTCAGTTTCGGTGCAAACATCAGCAGAAGATTTTTTTTCAGCATCAGAAAGGAGCCTTGTCTTTTTCTACAGGTATAGGATTGAATGTTTTTGTTTGACAAGTGAATGCATGCTCCGAAATGCATTACCCACCCCTGTGTGACATCACTTCTGCCCCCCCTTGCGCTCCACACTGGTTCCGGAAGCCAGGCAGCCATCGAGTCCCATTGCTGTGGGTCAACATGCAGGATCAGGATTTCAGCTGAGACATGGAGGCAGGACACACAGAGCGATTTTTCATATGTGATGAGCCTTTTATCAGCTACTGTTGTGAATGTTTTTAATCTGTTTCCCTCTACAATAAACATCAATGCTGCAGTTAGAGATGCCTTTTGCCTTTGTTTTTTGTCCTATAGAGTTTGTCTCCACTCTTCAAAGAGCTGTCATAGTGCCTGGCTACCCCTTGTTACCCTCACTGCTCACTGGACTATTACTGATGGCCCTGTGGAGAAACCCATGTCCTCAGTGTGCCCATACCTTAACAAGGGAAACTTGGTGAAGTTCAACATGGCTCAATAGCTATGGGGAGGCATCTCCAACACAGCAAAGCTTTTCTTAATGGACACTCAACAGTAGCTCAAACCATAGAAATACACAAAGTAGCACCAGACCAAATCCAGATAAAAGAGTCCAAGATCATTTTATTTTTTGAAATAAAGTCATATAAAAACTGCCAACACATTTGGGGGACACACTATTCACCCTTCATCAGGGCTCAACACATAAAAAAACTTGTATGGACTCAGAGAAAGCAGTGGTTACACAAATCTATTAGAACCAGTATTAAACTCCACATATAGGGGAATAACTTGACAGCAGTTGATGAACAGTGTTGACTGTTTTAATATGATCTTTTTTTTTTACCAACAATTTAAATTATCTTGGACTCTATTACTTGGTTTTAGTCTGGGAATATTTTCTTTTTATTTTTACATTTTTGTTTAGTGAAATGGCCACTTTAAAATGTTTTCTTGTGTCAAATCAAATAGTACAATTATTTTAGAGAAACTGATTGTGGCAGTACACTATTTCCTTAAATAAAAATCTAGGTTTATTTATAAAGCGATTGATATATATTATGCATGCATATCAACATTATTTTAAAACAACTGATATTCTGTGATTCTCTCCAAATAAATATATGCAATCTGATTTGAATCGGTGTACAGCAGATTGAGAAATATAGTCAGTTGACATAACATTACCCTCCCACTTCATGAGTCTTCCTATTGGTCCTATAGGCAAGGGGGTGGAGCCAAGTTTAACTACTGCAGGAAAAAAGTCAACATTTCCAGATCTCTGAATCTACCAATAACTCTGACTTTTTCACTGAAGGTTCTGACTTTGCATTTTTTTCTAATTTGCTCAGCTTTATAAAAGATGTACTTTAAAATATGAACAAATAAACACATTAATAAATAAACACATTGAAATTAAGCTTGCATTGTCTAACACAGGATTTAAAGGGTAAGTCCACCCAAAAAGTTTTCATTTGTTTTAGGTGGCAAGAGTTGAACAACATAAAGGTTTATTATGGTGATAGAATCTTGTGTTTGCATCCCTTATGCCGTGTACACACGACCAGACTTTTCTACGGACTAGGTCCGATGGTCTTCCCAACGGACTTTGGCAGAGTTCCGACAGACTTTCAGAATAAACGGACTTGGCCACACACAAGCACACCAAAGTTCGACGGATTTGAACATGATGACGTATGACCGGACTAGAATAAGGAAGTTCATAGCCAGTAGCCAATAGTTGCCCTAGCGTCAGTTTTTGTCCATCGGACTAGCATACAGCTGAATGGATTTTTCGACCGGACTCAAGTCCGGCAGAAAGATTGGAAACATGTTTTAAATCTAAAGTCTGTCTGATTTTTAGACAACAAAAGTCCGATGAAGCCCACACACAATCGAATGTCGTGTGTACACAGCATTCGTTTACATACTAGCCCTGACTATCTGATACTTTTTACTTATTTCTTTGTGTGTTATGAAGAATGTAATAGGGAGAAGAGACCACTCCAGTTTAATGTGAGCTGGAAAATATACAATGGAGATGTCACCATTAGCGTATTCTGAAAAGATATTAGAACCCAGCAGATGACTAGCATTCTTTTCTAACTACACCGAACTCACATCTGATTCTACCTACAAACTTATAACTACCTAACATGCCTACAACTCAGCCCAGGAATCTTTGAATTTCTTTCTGGGACACAGAGAATTGAACTCAGTCCTTCTTTTAACCTGAACAAGTCAACACATATGCTTAACCTTGAGTATATTGAGTGATCCTATTACATTATCGGGGCTTGTGGACTGGCCCTCCGCTTTAATTCTCAATGGTTAGGATTAGGATTGCTAGAAGCAGAATAGTACTGTAGGCCTAACTCCATGAATACAGAAGAGAGATATAAATGGCACCATAGCAAGTGTGGATAGCTCATATATTGGTGGATGGTCAGTTCATAGGCACCATGCATGATGGCAAACATGTATGTAACCTGCCTCCAAACCCATGGTGATACCATCTATATTTTTATATAAGAAGGCAAAGTGTACACCTCCCCATACTAGTGGCTGAGTGAGTGCTTTGCATTCCATTGGTAATCAGTGCAAAAGTGGTCAAGTTTAACATTGCTGAATTTACTGCTCTGGGTGAAGATACAGAGATTAAACAAACCACAATAATACAGAAAATTGTGTTAGCTTTACTGTTCTTAAAAACGCTTAAATGCAAGACATACAGTATCTCACAAAAGTGAGTACACCCCTCATATTTTTGTAAATATTTTATTATACCTTTTCATGTGACAACACTGAAGAAATGACACTTTGCTACAATGTAAAGTAGTGAGAGTACAGCTTGTATAACAGTGTAAATTTGCTGTCCCCTCAAAATAACTCAACACACAGCCATTAATGTCTAAACCGCTGGCAACAAAAGTGAGTACACCCCTAACTCTAAATGTCCAAATTGGGCCCAATTAGCCATTTTCCCTCCCCGGTGTCATGTGACTCATTAGTGTTACAAGGTCTCAGGTGTGAATGGGACGCAGTTGTGTTAAATTTGGTGTTATTGCTCTCACTCTCTCATGCTGGTCACTGGAAGTTCAACATGGCACCTCATGGCAAAGAACTCTCTCAGGTTTCTAAAAAAAAGAATTGTTGCTCTACATGAAGATGGCCTAGGCTATAAAAAAGATTGCCAAGACCCTAAAACTGAGCTGCAGCACGGTGGCCAAGATCATACAGTGTTTTAACAGGACCGGTTACACTCAGAACAGGCCTTGCCATGGTCGACCAAAGAAGTTGAGTGCATATGCTCAGCGTCATATTCAGAGATTGTCTTTGGGAAATAAACATATGAGTGCTGCCAGCATTGCTGCAGAGGTTGAAGGGGTGGGAGGTCAGCCTATCAGTGCTCAGACCATACGCAACACACTGCATCACATTGGTCTGCATGGCTGTCATCCCAGAAGGAAGCCTCTTCTAAAGATGATGCACAAGAAAGCCTGCAAACAGTTTGCTGAAGACAAGCAGACTAAGGACATGGATTACTGGAACCATGTCCTGTGGTCTGATAAGATCAAGATAAACTTATTTGGTTTAGATGGTATCAAGCGTGTGTGGTGGCGACCAGGTAAGGAGTACAAAGACAAGTGTGTCTTGCCTACAGTCAAGCATGGTGGTGGGAGTTTCAGGGTCTGGGGCTGCGTGAGTGCTGCCGGTACTGGGGAGATACAGTTCACTGAGGGAACCAACATGAATGCCAACATATACAGTGACATACTGAAGCAGAGCATGATCACCTCCCTTTGGAGTC
Organism: Lithobates pipiens; assembly: GCF_037356315.1. Classification (NCBI taxonomy): domain Eukaryota; kingdom Metazoa; phylum Chordata; class Amphibia; order Anura; family Ranidae; genus Lithobates; species Lithobates pipiens. Next base: position 514,174,045 of record NW_027507764.1, on the reverse strand, counting down.
TGGGCCGCAGGGCAGTATTCCAACACGATAACGACCCCAAACACACCTCCAAGATGGCCACTGCCTTGCTAAAGAAGGAGGGTAAAGGCGATGGACTGGCCAAGCATGTCTCAAGACCTAAAACCCTATTGAGCATCTGTGGGGCATCCTCAAATGGAAGGTGGAGGAGCGCAAGGTCTCTAATATCCACCAGCTCCATGATATCATCATAGAGAAGTGGAAGAGGACTCCAGTGTGTGTTGAGTTATTTTGAGGGAACAGCAAATTTACACCTTTATACAAGCTGTACACTCACTTCTTTACATTGTAGAAAAGTGTAATTTGTTCAGTGTTGTCACATAAAAAGATATAATAAAATGTTTACAAAAATGTGAGGGGTGTACTCACTTTTGTGATATACTGTACAAGGTGGAAACCAATTACTGAAAAAAAAAATTCCACCATCAACACAGAGCTTTGCAGGGGTGTCACATTTCCTCTTTCTATCTCTCTTCAGTATGGGTCAGTATAAAAAATTTTTCACAAGTACAGGGTATGGATGTACTTTGTTCTTCAAAATAACCAGCATTCACCTACAGTTGACTTACAGCATTAGAAATGGGGTGTTCCATTCTGATAAGTGCTTTATATAATATTTTGTAATAAATAGACGTGTCGGTCATTCCTGTTAAAAAAAATTGGACCGTTGGAAACATGTAGACTGAAAGTGCGAGCTGCATGGCTGTCTTGCTGTTCTGACTTTAGTGCATGCTAGTTGCTGGTCAGTGACTGAAAGATTATGAAAGGCAGATACAAATAAGGCACCTAGTATTTTCAAAATGAGGTCTGCAATGGCAGGCTCTCCATTTCTCTCCGTACAGGTGAAGTTTAACACCCAGTTAAACTTTCTATCAGCTTAAATCCACTAAATATATTTAATTTACATGAAAACAAAAGGTGTGCAAAGTCTTAGGGCCTGTTTTCACTAGTGTTGCTCTCTCTGAAAACGATTGCGGTGGATCACTCTTTAGAGATTCTTTGACAAGTGGTGAGGAGGCATTATATCACCTCCGTACACCCTGTTTTAACTACCAAAAGCCTGCACCGTGGCTGTTGTGAGGTGGCCTTATTCATTTGAATGAGTTGTCTTCAGTTGGTTGTACTAGCTACTGAATGGGATGGAGATCATATTTGCCATACCACAATGCAAAGCCTTGAGCCCAAGGCATGTGTATACCTCAATACGACTGCCTTTGCAGCAAAGATAGGGCAGTTTGGCAGATGTAAAAATGTGGCTTAAGAGCGTGTTTCTACCAACTCCCAACCACAAGGCTAAACAGGGCCTTATAGTTTATGTTCTTTGGTAAGCAGCCACAGCATGAGTAAAAAAGCCTGTCCCCTGCCAGCGTGATCTAGAGAATGAACCTTGCTGTGTGGAAGCAGTGTTATTTTAACAGAAGTCCGACATGCCTTTTGCAAGTAAGAGCTGGAATTCTCCAATCACCATGGAGCATGAGTGTGTTGAAGCTTGTCAAAGAGACCACTGATTTCACTAAGAGAGCGAAGGTGCTTTTCTACAGCATCCTGGCATGGGTCAGGCTTTTCTTCTCAGGCTGTGGCTAGTTTCTAAAGGAATTACACTGTAAAACGTTGCACACTTTTTTTTTTCATGTACCTGGAATTAATTTGATTTAAACTGAAAGTTCCATTTGGCATTAAGCATATAATCCTTTGAAAACAGGCCGTACAAATGTACAATATTTGCATCACTATGAAAAGAACAATAGGCAGTGTTTACCTTTGCTGTACACAATGCAGTTGTTCTTGCTATCCTCGACTCCTTGCCAAGTCACATCCAGCAGCCACTTAGGACCATCTGTCAACATCAGTGGCACAGGGGTCTTTGTTTTCTGCAGGAAACCACATAAAAAGAAAAGAGGGATGAAGGACTGTTTTTCATTTAGAGGCAACTCACATTATCAAGTGTTTTGCTTCCATCTGTAGAGGGACACTGCAATACTCAGAAGATCTGTTGTGTTATTTTAAAATGGCAATTGAAGGACATAGTTGATGACAAGTAATCACTTGCATGAGCCCTGGAGAAGCCCACAGGTCAGGACTCTGGAAGTTTGAATCTAACTGGAAGCTTTGAGTTTAAAACTACAGTTCTTTGTAAGAACATGTTGATCCATTAAATCCCATGGAGCTTTAGCAAACTAGTCTAAGTCTTACACCCATCCCACAAAAGCTATAATTTCATGGGTTACAGCAGCAAGAACACTAGTCTGTAGCTCCTGTTAATTTCTACTCTCACTGTAGAGTCTCTCATCCTATTGTATCCTACTTGTGTTGGAGTACGGCCCCATTCAAGTCCATACCTTTGAACTTTCTGAGATGGGAAAGAGGGACATAATGAAGCACAAAGTACGTAGTCAAAGATCACACCCCTACCAAACCCTCACTTGCGTGGACTATGAATAATTAATATACCAAAAATAAAATTGGACCAGTGTTTCATAATGACAAATGCAATAATTAGGGGTTTATTGCAGTTTAAGGCTTGTGTTAAATAGTACATTTTTAATATAGTTCTACACATCAAGCCAAAAAAAGAGGGATAACTAAGATAGAGGGACTTGACCCGCCACCAGCCTGTGACTGGACAGTGAAAGGAGAAACATCAGACTGATAAGTACATCTTTGTTTCACTCTGCTCTCTCCTCCTATCAGCACATGCCTTGTTAACACAACTAATTGGCTCTGTGTGCTGCTTTTCCTTCTTCTGGGCTCTTCTGGGCTTTGCTGTTGACAGGAGAATATAACGCTCCTGTTCCTTGGCAGCTGCTGGTCTCATTCCAGCATTCTGGCTTTTGCTGCATTCTCCCTGTCTAACTGTCCACCTGCAGGATGAGTGATGTATACGCAGCCTCTGAGTGAAGAGCAAACCAGGTTTAAGCCTGCCTAGCCCTTAGTTTCATGCTTGTGATAGTGTTTGCAACATGCGCTTCAAGCTCCCTATTTGCCTGCATTATTCCCATGCCTTGACCTATAACCTTAACCTGATCCTCACCCTGCCAGCCAGTTTGGATTGCCTTGTTATAGACCTTGGATTGGGCTTTGGATTATTCTCAGAACTCAGCCTGCCTTTTGACCACAGATTTGATTCTGACTACTCTCTCAACGTTACCTGCCTTGAACCCAGACTGCCAATGGACTACTCTGCCTGTATGCCAGCTGCAAGTACCTGTTTGCTGTGCTTAGCTTGTGCCTGCCCCGGTGTGTGGTAGCAAGGCACTATAGCACTGTGTTTAAGACCTGGGGGCAACTGAGTACCGTTAGGATGGCTTGCCTTATGGGAAAGGGGGCTGCTATAAGTGAAGAAAGCAGAGCACAGCTATATTGCTTATGCTAGGGGTAGGTGTAACAGCTGTACAGGCGATTGGAAGAGGCTAATGCAAAGTCAAGTTCAGGCACTAACATTTCTCACATGTAGAAAAAAATACATTTCATTATGTATTAATGAATACAAAGCTACATTAATCTGTGTCTTTTATATCTGCCTGAAGTTCAGCTTTAACCATCTACTGACTGCGATTAGAATTTTGAAGAGTCCAGACCAGTTAGCCTTCACCTCATTTCCCAGTCATGTCTTCCCAGAACTATAAAATGAGGAAAAAAAGAGGGGGAAAAATGTTCTGGCTTTTTCACCAATCTGAATAGCTAAATTATTATCAAGGATATTTCCAAAAGATACTGTATCAGATCTCACAGATATGTGAGATCCCTGGCGGTCAGGGATTACAAAGGGAATGCAGATGACTTTGAGAGCAGAGATCCATGTTTGCAAGTGAACTTTAGCTACATTGTACTTCATTATCAATAAGATCTCACTATTTCCTGAAACAGACAGGAAAGAATTCAGGGAATCGGTATCCATTTCAAAACCTTATCCGCCGTAACATTTATTTTCTAGTAGGAAATTATTCTGAATGAATAATGTAATTTTTCCCTTTCTATCTTCTCCGTGTGATGATGTACAGTTTTACTGCCGCTGAAATAATAATATTGTTAATGTTTCAATATGAAGTCTCCAGAGGCAGAGCGAATACATTTCAAAGCAAGGGAGCTAAGGCATGACACCTCTTGTCCTTTGAGGTTTAATAAAATATAAAGAAGCAATTTTTATTTCAGCCGAAGATTTATTTTTATATATAACAAGGGATCGGTTTTTACATCCCGTTATTAAATGATGTTATAACGTTGTAGTAATGTACAAATAGAAGAAGGTTCATAGCGAAAAGGTGTTTATTTTCCACTCTGTTTAAAGGATAATGAAAATGGCAGGGTCTTATTGTATATAATAAGTTTAAAGGGAGACGTAAGCCAAATAAATAAATATACAGCTAAAATTGAATATATAGAAATTGTTTTACCTGCCAAGTTATTGGTGAAGCATTGTATTGCAATCCACCTAAGGACCTTTAGGTCTTAGTAAAAGAGGGGAAGCTCTGCTCATTTCCACTAGCCAATCATGTGCAAGCAAAAAAAAAGATAATACATTTTTACATTTTCTTTACATGTGATTGGGTATTCTTTGTAAAGTGAAGCTTTAACTCATTTACTAAACTCTAGAGCAGGGGTCCCCAAACTATGGCCCTCCAGCTGTTGCGGAACTACACATCCCATGAGGCATTGTAAAACTCTGACATTCACAAACTAAGCATGATGGGAATTGTAGTTACTGAACAACTGGAAGGCCATAGTTTGGAGACTCCTGCTCTAGAGCAACTGCATTTGCAATATACACCGTCTATTTGCCTTTAGTTAATCAACCCCATTGAGTCTAGAATTAGAGGTATTGATAGTTTTACAATTTTCTAGGACAGTCTTTTTTCTTAACCAGGTTTCCATGGAATCCTGGGGTTCTCCCTTAGGTTGCTATTTGCTAGTGGCTTCCTTTTACCAGTGAACAATGGTGGATCGATCTTCCACCTACACTGACCACCAATGCAAGGGTGCAAGAGAGCAATTTTCCACTGAGCACCAGTGTAAGTGGGTCACTTCTACACTGATCACCAAAATGTCAGAGGGCACCAACATTTATATATATATATATATATATAATTAGTGAAATTTTTTTTTGTAGGGGGCTGGTAACAAAACGATCCCTGGGTAGGTACACCACATTACTTTCAAACATACTTCCACTTGTTGCTCACGCTAATGTGCCATGAGCTTTAGGTATAATAATTTTAGAAGGGTCCCCTGAGAACCTGGCAATCATTTTAAGGGTTTCTCAGGGCTAAAACAGTTAGCAAAGTCTATTCTAGGGGGCTGTCATCCCTTGATTTTGAGGAATTTATAATATTGCATGGGGCTTTTGTAATAAAGCAACCTAAGGCTTATTACTAGAAAGAAACAGGAAGTACAAAAAATATATTATTTTATTATCTGAAAAAATACTAACATTTACACAAATTGATTAATTGATTAAAAAAATTGATTAATTTTTTGCTTAATATATACAGTCACAATCACAGTTTTTCACATGTTTTTCACATATCATGGTAAAAAAAAAACCTCTAGGTTGCTGTATTACAAATGCCCCATGCAATATGAATTAGTACTCAGATATGTTACAGTAAGGATGATTGAGGAAAAATGTTCACTTTGCAAAATGGGGGTTTGTTCAAACTATGGGAGGAATTAAAGAGTGATGCAAGTAAAATCCTTCTGCCTGTCTCCACCCAAATCCCCCCACAGCTCAAAACAGGAGGGAGAAAGAAGGTTGATAACCCTGTATGCTCTACTCGTGTAGTATCATTGCTGCAAAAGCAGAGTGAAGGATGTGAGCTGTCTGCTGACAGCTCAGGAAAACTGCTACATTCTCTCTGTTGATCAGACACACACCTTTACTAGTTTTTATTTATCATGAGGTTACAAGAGTCTGCAGGCCATCTGGTTATGAGTCATACGTCATGCATCCTGTCCCATGGCCTACAGAACAGAGAACATATATAGAGTACAGTGCTTGTGCAAGCATTTTGGCACAGGAAGCTTAGTTAATTCACCTATATATGTGGTGACTTGCATTTTTCTACACCTAATCAACAAAGATCTCTGCAAGGGAACATACAAAACAATTGTCCATACATACAACAGGGTTTACATTACAGCAGTCCACGCTACAACAGAGCAGAGACGTACAGAGTGTAGACGTGCAGATGAATGCAGCATGTCTTAACTTTTCCAAATCACACCAGAGAGGAGTAAAATGTTCCTCAATTATATAACATCATTATCAAGCTTCTCATTCCAATGTCCAGTTCCATCCAAAATTTACATTTCAATTTTCAATGGAATCAGTGAGTTGAAGCACCCAGTGATATTGTAATGGTATGGTGGGCCAAATGGCTTGTTTGTCTCCTTTTGGCCCACCTCACCAAAACATGTCAGGTTATACCTTTACATTTTGTAAATGTATTCCAAACTTATCAGTTGTGCCATAACTATACTGTGGTTTCTTTCTTACCCGTCCCTTGCAATTGTGAATTCACTACAAAGGAAGAGTACATTGTTCGACTGCCTAGTTTAACTGCATTTAGTAAATATTTGATTGTTAACACACTGTTCTCACTAAAAGAGTTCCTTATGAATGAGTTAATCTTATTGTCTTGAGAACAGAGTAAGGCACAGCTTGTATGCTGTGCTATTTTTCTACCATAAAAGCTGGAGAATTCCACCTCTGTTAGCATTATACAGCGGCCAATGGAGAGTGCGTGATCTCATACTTATTTCCATCACAGTGGGTCATGGAGCAATTTGAATATTTGGATTGTATAAAGATTATCACAGTGGTGTTGTCATCAAAGGCAGCCTTACAGACGTTGTGCATAAATCATTTTCAATAAAAGAAAAAAAATAGAATAATCAGAGAAATACTGTACTGGAAAACATAAATGTTCACATTGCCCAAAAAAATAAAAATCCCAGTTACTAGGTATCCATTCAGTGGAAAATGACTGTGAAAAAATATATTTATATTAAAAAAAGTACATATAAATATACAGAAATATTGCTTAGGAAAATAGGAACATCACTTGGCAAGGAAACAAATTACAAAGTATAATTTTAAAGTGTATATAAATGCAAAACATTATTTTTTTTCTGTTTTGGTTAGAGTAGGGAAGGGTTAAAACACTTATTAGGTTCATTTTTTTTTCTGTCAATGTCCCATTGGGGAAATGTTCCTTTAATGTCTGTTTTGGAGATAAAACAGTTAAAGGAAATCTCTAAGAAAATGTTTCTCCATTGGTAGATTTCCCTTTACCTCTTTTCTCCTGACAACTCTAAAACTAAGGCCGCGTACACACGCGCGGACTGTTTGCCCAACTTTGTCCGTCCAACAGTTTCGGCAAACAGTCCGCTCAAACTTAGCATGGACGGACATGGCCACACATGACGGACGAACAGTTTGCTGAAACCGTGCGCGATGACGTGAACGGCACGTACGACGGGACAAAAAATACGACGTCCTATACACTGCATTATAGCTTTCGGCGTGGAAATCCTTTCTGAGCATGCGCGAGACTTAGTTGGCCGAACAAGCCTACACACGAGCGAACAGTCCGCTGAAACCTTGTTTCAGCGGACAGTTTTTCGGAATTTCCGTAAGACCTTGTTCGTCCAACTGTCCGCTGAAACTGTCCGCTGAAGCCCCACACACGAGCGGACTGTCCGCCCAAACACTGTTCAGCGGACAAGGTTGGGCGAACAGTCCGCCCGTGTGTACGCGGCCTTAGGGTTTCCTTTACTTTCTGTTTTGGCAATTGTATGGGTGATGCGGGGACACAGCCGGCAATAAAAGCTTGTCAGAGGGTCTAACCCTTCCATACTCCATCCAATATCAAAACAAAAAAAAGTTTGTCCTTACATACACTTAAAAAGTGATATTATCACCACTTGAGCAAATACATTTGAAGCGGTCAGAGACGTGATAAACAAGGGAAAAGTTTGCTGACATTAGTACACAAAATTATCTCATCTGAAGTGGTTTAGTAGGCTAATGTTTGGTGAGAGTCAACCAGTTGGCAGTTCTGACTGAACTCTAATGCTGCGTACACACCAGCGGAATTCTCGTCGGAAAAAGCTCTGATGGTTTTCCCGACGGAATTCGGCTCAAGCTGTCTTGCCTACACACGGTCACATCAAATTCCGATCACTTATAACACGGTGACGTACAACACATATGACATTACTAGAAAAAGGAAGTTCAATAGCCAGTAGCCAATAGCTTCTGTCTCGTAGTTGAATCTGAGCATGCGTGATTTTTGGTGTGTCGGAATTGCATACACATTATCGGAATTAACGATAGAAAGTTTTTCCGTCGGGAAAATTGAGAACATGCTATCAATTTTTGGCTGGCGGAAATTCAGACAGCTAAATTCCGATGGAGCATACACACAGTCGCATTTTCCGGTGAAAAGCTCTCATCTGTCTTTTTCTGGCCGGAATTCCGATCGTATGTACGCGGCATAATACATCTTTAGTCAAAATCGCATGATTAGCAGCTAGGTATTTGGTCACATGACTGGCAACTTTAAGAGCACAAAGTAGTGGCTTCCATGGGTCAAGTAATCATGGAGGAGTATTTTAGGCAATGTATTAGGCATAGGTTCTACAGATGTTACTGCTTTTGGGGGAAAGTGGAAATGTTTACCTTCACCGTCTTGAGTGAGTGTTTAGATACCCTGTTTCCCCAAAAATAAGACCTACCCTGAAAATAAGACCTACAAGGACTTTAACTAGATCCTATTTGGGGGTAAGGCTTATATTGCAGCCATCACCGACAATCACGCTAGGTCTTATTTTCGTGAAAACAGGGTATATTCAGCATGGAACCTTTATCAGTGAATCAAATGTTTCAATTGAATCTGAAGCTACCCATTTTGAACAATGCTTCTTAGCATTTTTGGGGAGTCCACCTTTCCAAACCAGATATATCAGCCATACACAGTGCACTATTTACAATGAGTTGGCTGTCCCATAGGGGTTGATTTACTAAAAGCAAATAGTTGCACTTTACAAGGGAATTATCCCCTAAAGTCTGCTGACTTCTATCTAGACATTTTGCCACTTTCATAGCTTTCAACTGTTCACATTTTAATAACACAAGTGCCAAATATTCTGATCTCTCAAAGTGCGATCCCTTAAAAGTGGGTTTTTAAAAAATATATATTATTATTATTATTATTATTATTATTAATAATAATAATAATAATAAGAATAGTAAAAAGAAGATGAAGAAGAAAATTAGTGATGGTATAAAAGATCTGGGCACTACTGCTACTACTACTAACTATTATTATTATTATTATTATTATTTTAATAATTCATATTACTGATGTTATCAAAGATCTCAGCACATTGTATCAACCATTGGGCATGAAAATATTCTGATTCTATATAATTTAGGACAGTTAGAAAGATCTCACTCCTTTCATGCCAGGTAGTCCATTTTCTGTGTGAAATCAGATTTCTACAATCTAAAACAATGTCCGGGCCTTACATTACGATTTTGTAAAGACCAAAGGAGCTACAGACTTTACATTTCCAGTATTGTAATTTTAAATACCACATATCAACCTACATGCAGTGCCTTGCAAAAATATTCACCCCCTTGGCTTTTTACCTATTTTGTTACATTACAGCCTTTAGTTCAATGTGTTATTCAATCTGAATTATATGTGATGGATCAGAACACAATAGTGTAAGTTAGTGAAGTAAAATTAGAAAAATATATACATAAAACTATATTTCAGAAATAAAAAACTGATAATTGCCATGTGCGTATGTATTCACCCCTTTTGTTATGAAGCCCATAAAAAGCTCTGCTGCAACCAATTACCTTCAGAAGTCACATAATTAGTGAAATGATATACACCTGTGTGCAATCTAAAGGCCACAGAGGCTGCAAAACCTAGGCAAGAGGCACAACTAACCAAACACTGCCATGAAGACCAAGGAACTCCCCAAACAAGTAAGGGACAATGTTGTTGAGAAGTACAAGTCAGGGTTAGGTTATAAAAAAATATCCAAATATTTGATGAACCCTAGGAGCACCATCAAATCTATCATAACCAAATGGAAAGAACATGGCACAACAGCAAACCTGCCAAGAGAAGGCCACACACCAAAATTCACGGACCGGGCAAGGAGGGGAGAGGCCGCACAGAGACCTAAGTGGTTCACAGCACAGACTGGAGTATCTGTACATAGGACGACAATAAGCCATACGCTCGATAGAGTTGGGTATTATGGCAGAGTGGCAAGAAGAAAGCCATTACTTTCAGCGAAAAGTTTGCGAAAAGGGACGTGGGAGATTCCCAAAATCTATGGAGGAAGGTGCTCTAGTCTGATGAGACTAAAATTGAACTTTTTGGCCATGAAAGAAAATGCTCTGTCTGGCGCAAAACGAAGACATCACATCACCCAAAGAACACCACAGTGAAACATGGTGGTGGCAGCATCATGCTGTGGGGATGTTTTTCAGCAGTCGGGACTGGGAAACTGGTCAGAGTTAAGGGAAAGATGGATGGTGCTAAATACAGGGATATTCTTGAAGAAAACCTGTACCACGCTGTGTGTGATTTGAGGCTAGGACAGAGGTTCACCTTCCAGCAGGACAATGACCCCAAACACTGCTAAAGTAACACTTGAGTGGTTTAAGGGGAAACGTGTAAATGTGTTGGAATGGCCTAGTCCCAGACCTCAATCTAATAGAAAATCTGTGGTCAGACTTAAAGATTGCTGTTCACAAGCACAAACCATCCAACTTGAAGGTGCTGGAGCAGTTTTGCAAGGAGGAATGGGCAAAAATCCCAGTGGTAAGATGTGGCAAGCTCATAGAGACTTATCCAAAGCGACTTGGAGCCGTGACATTGATTTTAGGGGGATGAATAGTTATGCATATTGACTTTTTCTGTTATTTTGACCTATTTCTTGTTTGCTTCACAATGAAAAAAAATCTTCACAGTTGTGGGCATGCTCTGTAAATTAAATGATGCAAATCCTCAAACAATCCATGTTAATTCCAGGTTGTGAGGCAACAAAACACAAAAAATGCCAAAGGGGTGAATACTTTTGCAAGGCACTGTATGTTAAAGTAGAACTATGGCCCATTACAAATTATATGCTGCAGCACATAATTATATATGCATCTTTATTTTTCTCTTAGTTTCCCTGCAAAGTCCCACAAATAACTGTTGACTATGTTATTAAAGTCAATCTGTGATGGTGTGGCAATGCTGCTGCACTGCTCCTGATCAGAGCAGAGTTGCCACTCCCGTGTAGGCTGTGTCTGCTTACTGTACAGTGGGATATGATGATGCAGGGGGTGTGGCTATCAGTATTTTCACTACTAATTTCCAATTCTGTTGCTTTTTACTCAGCACCTGGTCACATCTAGTCCTGCCCTCTGCTTTCCAGATTAGCAGCACTGCCTCTGTTGCAGAAACCCTCCCACTGCAAACTGCAGTGCCTGGGAAGGGGAGCGTGTGAGACACAAATGAAGGAGGATTTGGCTCAGTCAGAGACGGTAAAGGAAGTTTATTTGCGCACTTCATGAGGCTTGTATAACACATAGTAACTGGATTTGGTACTCATTTAGACTGTCATACAGTAGCCTTTAGTTGCACTGTAGGTTTTTCCAGCTGATTTTTTTCCCTAACCCAGTTTCTATTCCAACATTAATATTACTACAAAGAATGTTAAGGAAGGAAATGGAAAGTGGACATTTCCTGAGACAATATTTTAGCAGTGATATCAGACAGTTAGAAAATATAAACAGGGAATTTTCATAGTTAACGTAGTAAATAATACAGACTTCCTACAGACTACAAAAGAAAAGGAGGACTCCGTGGCTAAGGACAGCTAAGAAATGGCTAGACTGTATGTTCCTCAGGGTGCTGAGATTGGCTCAGTTGTCTCCTTCAAGTAAAATAAATCATTAATATTCTCTATTTATAAAAAAAAAAAACTTTATAGGAAAAAAATGCACATTAACAAGATGTCTAAAGAATAGCACCCAACCCTTACAAGCTTACAGTCTAAACGCACTTAAAATGCCTCATCCACTCTGGATGTTTTTACAGCTGCTGTTTATGGCTTCAGGTGTTTTTTTTTTGCAGGCAGTAAACTCCCCACCATGTTATCCTATGTGACCAAGCACTTTTAGGCTGTTATCAGTGTTTTTTTGGCATGGGCGTTTTCTGTATGGAAAAAAAAAAACCGACCTAGTGGGTTTGAAGAGAAGCTTTTTAGCTGTAAAAATGCTATAACTCTGAAAATCTCTGGAATCTGAAAAAACGCGGCAATTCGCCATTTATGAGGGTCTTTGAGCCATAAGCTTTTGAGGGAGCAAAGTTTTGCTAAAAAAACTGCTAAACTCATGTTTTTAATGTGGCATTCTACAGATAAATATATTGTGTTTTTATAACATCCAGTGTGAAGGAGGTCTAAATATGACACAGCAAGTCATAGAGTTGTGGACTGGATAAGTTAGCCAGGGCCAGCTCCTGTTTCCACCCCATCCCATTTCCAAACTGTAATGCCGCATACACACAATCGGAATTTCGGCCAGCAAAAGACCGATGAGAGCTTTTCATCAGAAAATGCTACCGTGTGTATGCTCCATCAGAATTTAGCTGTCTGAATTCCTGCCAGCAAAAATTTGATAGCGTGTTCTCAATTTTCCCGATGGAAAAACTTTCTATCGGAAATTCCGATCGTGTGTATGCAATTCCAACGTGCAAAAACTCACGCATGTTCAGATTCAACTACGAGATGGAAGCTATTGGCTACTGGCTATTGAACTTCCTTTTTCTAGTCCCGTTGCACGTGTTGTACGTCACCGCATTCTTGGCGGTCGGAATTTGGTGTGACTGTGTGTAGCAAAACAGTTTGAGCGGAATTCCATAGGAATTCCAACGGGAAAACCATCAGAGCTTTTTCCGATGAGAATTGTGTGTGTAGGCTGCATTAGATTTGTGGAGCTAAAGTTGCAGTTTTATGTGGCTGTTTTGTGTTCCTTTTACCTGATGTTGGTCAGATCATGTCTGGCCATCCAACCACTCTTGATTCTGTGGGCTGCCTTAAGGCCCGTACACACGATCAGCAAATCGTACGAAAAATTCAGTTTTCAAAGCAATCGTACTATAATACTCACCACGCTGATATTTTCAAAGTGATCGTACTATAATACTATAATCTGATTGTTAGTACACGACTTTCAAGAGATGATCACGACAGTTCATCTGATATTATCCGAAGGGACAAACACAAAATTTTTTCTCATACGATACCAGATCGTACCATTTTCGTTTAATCAGAACAGTATTCGTCCAAAAATACAATACAAATACAATACATTACATCACTTCCGAATTTTTATTCTGTCATAAGAGAATTTTTGTAACTAGCAACTTCTTCATTTTTCGATACGAGATTAGAATGCAAATAAAATTGGCTGTGTACTAGGCATTAGAACCTAAAGATCTGATCTGCCAGAAAACCACAACAGAATTTTCTAACAACTAAATAAGTAATTCAATTTAGATTCAACCAGACAGACTATCACCTTATACAGCTGACAGATAGACATTTTATGTAGCAGATCTTGGGGAGTATAAGTTTTATTTGCACAAAGTGATCTGTAACCACTGGGGATACCATACCTGACAGGCCACTAGCCATTAGTATTTGAAACATTCCCTTGCAGAGACTCCATGGATCCTCCAAGTGGCTGTGAAAATTAGGCAAGTGCCCCATCCATAAAGAGCAGGTGGGTGGGGCAGCTTCTTCTGTACACTCCTACTAAATATAATCAACCAATCACTCTTAATGTTGATTGCCTTATTTTACCTGTTTTGCTGCAAATGTCTCAAGACCTCTCTTTTGAGATCGGATACTTCTAAGCCCTTATACACACAGTCGGATATTCCGACGGAAAATGTCCGATCGGACCGCGTTGTGGGATAATCTGACCGTGTGTGGGTTCCATCGGACTCCTTCCATCAGAATATCCGACGGACAAAGTTTTAGAGCTTGGCTATACAATTTTCCGACAACATGATCCGATCGGACTTTGTCCGATCGTTTGTAGAGAATTCCGATGGGACAAAGTGCCATGCATGCTCAGATCAAATTCCGAGACCAAAGCTATTGGCTACTAGCCTGAACGTAGTCCCGTTGTAACTAAATGACATCATCACATTACGAACGATCTGATTTTCCGTCAAATTTGTCCGACCGTGTGTATGCAACACCAGTTTCGGACACAATCCGACAGATTTTGTTGTCGGAATGTCCGACCGTGTGTACAAGGGCTATTGCTACAAACCTTATATCAACCATAGGCAGTATACCTCTCCTGAGTGTAATTTTTTTTTTTTTTGGCAAGAACCTAAAGGCGGACTAACAAGGACAGATTGGACTAATGTAAATGATATTTCTAGACAAAGTTCTAGCAATAGATGCACTTTAAGCGGAACTTAACCTTAACTAAATTTTTATAATTTTTTCACACAAATAGGGCTTTCTTTTAGTTGTATTTAATCACCACTGGGGTTTTTATTTTTTTCTAAACAAGCAAAAAAAGACGGAAAAATTTGTTATAACATTTTGCAAACAGGTAATTTTTCTCCTTCGCTGATGTGCACTGATAGGCTGCACTGATGGGCACTGATGAGGCGGCACTGATGGGCACTGATGATGCAGCACTGGTGGGCACTGATGAGGCTGCACTGATAGGTGGCACTGATAGGTGGCATTGATGGCCACTGATAGGTGGCACTAATGGACACTGATAGGCTGCACTGATGAGGCGGCACTGATAAGCACTGATGAAGTGGCACTGGTGAGCACTGATGAGGCTGCAATGATGGGTGGCACTGATGGGTGACACTGATCCGCACTGATAGGTGGCACTGATGGGCACTGATAGGTGGCACTATTGGGCAGTCATAAATGGCACACATGGGCACTGATAGGCATTGGTAAGCGGCATTGATAGGCAGCACTGATGATGAAGCACTGATGGGCACTGATAGGTGGCACTGGTGGGCACTGATTTGCAGCACAATCTGGACCAATGTCCCTCTAACAGCAGCCGCAGCTTCTTTTTTCTTCAAAAAAAAAACTGATAACGACATTTATTTATTTCCATGATCAGCTGTGATTGGGTGACAGCTGATCACATGGTAAAGGGCCTGCTGTGATTGGCCCTTTACCTGATCTATGATTCAGCGGACTCTCAAGGACTTGGCTATCACAGAGTATGCTGCCCATGCTACCTGAAGCGCATAAATGGGAGGACATCGATGGACACCCTCCCGGGAATTTAAGTTTGCGCTGTAGCCGTCTTTCGGCTATAGCGCAGGCAGCAAGTGGCTTAACATATCAGGGGAGAGCACAAGAAACTGACAGTTATTCAAGGCATTGGGAAACAGCTAGGTTGATGGGTTTAGTTTTCTTTTAAGTATAATATACAAGGAATTGCCATGCATAAAGAATCTGAAACTATTTGACTCGGGAGTGGGCCCACACGGGGTTCCCTGTGGAAAGCGTATCTCCATGGGGGGCACCAATGAAGAGGAGGAGTCAGAAGCAACGACACCCCAGAAAAGGAGGATCAGGGCCACCCTGTGCAAAATACTTGCACAGAGCAGGTAAGTATAACATATTTGTTATTTTACAAAAAAAAATGAACCTTTACAATCACTTTAAGGAAACTCGCCACGCGGATTTATATTGTGCCAACAGCTTGCACAGTGCTTTACAATATATAGTTACAATACAATAGGACACAAGCAGGGCCTGGAAGAGGGGTGGGCAGGAAGGGTGGCTGCCCTGGGCACTGTGGCATCATGTGAGGTGGGAGAGCTCTGAAAGGAGATTGGGGGTGGTAATTTGTGTTGGGAGGCGTAATTTGGCAGGCGGCAGGGGGTAAGAATTGTTCTACATGTTCATACATCCTCGGGGGTGCAGTTTGGTATGTTTGCCCTGGGCTCTAGATGACCTTGTCCCGGCATTGAACACAAGAGAGTTAGGAGGGCTTTGCTTCTGAGAGCTTACATTCTATTAGAGGCAACGTTGTATCCCGGCCTAGGCCGACAAGGCCCAGGCCTAGGGCAGGGGAGCAGCACGGAAAGAATCCCCGCCGTCTTATGGTGCAGACTGGGCAGAGAGGCAAATTCGTCTAGTGCCCCCCAAGCTGCCTCCGGTATGCGGGCGGCTGGCATTCCACAACTGTGGGGGAGGGGGGGAACTGTGTCTAATTTTGACTGTCCTATCATCCTGACCACAAATCTTCCTCACTCTGCTATGTTTTCTGCTGCACAATTGGCATGGTTATATCTTCTTAGTCCTCTCCATAAAATTATCAGAAATGTGTGCTTAGTAGAACTATAGGCAACACTTTTTTTTTTTTCATTTTGGACAGCATAAGGGAGGGTTATAACCCCTGTCAGTTTATTTTTTTTACCATCCATGTCCCACTGCAGAGATTTCCCTTCACTTCTTGCCCCATAGCCAAACAATCCATTGCCCCCCCCCCCCCCCCACCAGGGCCTCAGAACTAGTATGCGCCTCGAAAATGTCAGGGCAGGTCTTAAACAACAAGGGCTGTGGCCTTCACAGGTAGGGGTGGGTTATATTTAAATTGGGGGGTACATTTAGTCAGGCCTAGGGCAGCACAAAACCTAAATACACTACTGATTATAGGGTTGAACGTTGGATGCACCCAAGATTGACCATACTTTTTCTGACAAATCAATTGTCTGATTTATACTTACAAAGAATTTTGTTGTCACTGTATATTACATATATCATAGTCACGTAAAGAATATAGCATGTAACATCTCCTGGGAATAAAGATAAAGATAGTCACTTGATTAATGAAGGGCACAACTGCAGCATACCAACAAACAAAATGTGTCAGGTCAAATATCAGATCCTCCTTGTGATCTGCTGGACATTGGGGAGTATGAAATCTCTTTTTGTTCCTCTGTGAGTCTCACTTGATACTGTGAGCAGTATGTCATTAATTGTCAGCAGCTGCTTGCATTTGACACAGAGATCCTCATTAGTTCCTCGGGGTAGAAGTCCCCTCAGGCGAGGTTTCCGGCTGTTGGAAAGTAAATGGCACTTGGCTGCTTTGAAATTGGCTGTGAGATGTTTTGGACAATTGTCTTCAGTATAATGATACCTCATTCAATAAGCCGAGGATCAGACAGGAATAAGCGATGTGAACAGAAATAAGATGGCTTGCCATGATTGGAAAGATTGCTGCCACTTTACCGCGCTGCAGCACCTGAGAAGCGAAACAATTTCAACAAGAACGCTATGGTCAAATGGTTATCAGTGGCAACGTAGCCTTGCAGCATTAGAGTTCTAGGTTCATTTCCTACCAGGAATCATATCTTCATCACACACCTAGGTGCAGGGTGCTGAAGCAATTGGTGAATGCCACTTCAGTATTCAGATGAAAATACTGAATATGGCCAGCTAACATGACAAGTCACTTTGCCTGATGAAGGGACCCCTGGTGAGTCTGAAACATTGTGCTTTGCTGTATGACATGGTGATTGAACACCATGAACCGGCCATGTGTTTATGTAGCTTGAGCCACCAGGTACTGTGCACAGGCAGTCCATTCAGGTCTATGGGGATGCAGTAGCTGCATGCACGCAGCCGCTTGTCCTAATTTGACAGGCATGCAGATGTGGTGAGAGGCCCAGAGCGTAGACAGTGTTCATTCAGGGCCACTCGCCCCGCACCACACCTGTCAAATTAGGACAAGCAGCTGTGTGAGTGCAGGCCCCTCACACTGGCCCCTAAAATATCATCCTATCATTACTCATATATTAATAGCTGCCCAAATCTCTATAGCCCATTTCTGGAAACAGGCTGATGTACCTAAACTCTTTGATATACTTAATGATCACCTATCAATGAAATTTGTATTTGCCAAAGCAATGTATACAATTGACATCATAATAATCATTACCTTCCAAGTTATTGTACATCACTTAATTTTTTTTCATCAATAAAGAAATTTTAAAACGAAAAAAAAAAGTTAAATGCCACCTATTATGCCCCACACGGTCGGACATTCCGACAAAAAAATCCATCAGATTTTTTTGGACGGATTTTGGCATACACACGGTCGCACAAAGTTGTCGAAAAATCCGATCGCTCTGAACGCGGTGACGTAGAACACGTACGACGGGACTATAAAGAGGGCAGTAGCCAATAGCTTTCGTCTCATAATTTATTCTGAGCATGCGTGGCACTTTGTCCGTCGGAATTGTCTACATACGATCAGAATTTAAACAATCGGATTTTGTTGTCGGAAAATTTTAGATCCAGCTCTCAAACTTTGGATGTCGGAAATTCCGACGGAAAAAGTCAGATGGAGCCCACACACAATCGGATTTTCTGACAAGAAGATCCGATCGCACATTTTCCATCGGAAAGTCCAACTGTGTGTACAGGACATTACAGTTAAAAACTCTGCCTCCGCACCCAGTTGTGGCACAAGGACAGAGTTCAGGTTTCATTTGCTTGCACCACCTTGGTATACTTGCACATATTCACCAGCCTCATGGTTTAAAAGACCACAGGTTAATATACAAAGGATTCAAACTCAAAAGCAAGGCAAACAGAATATTTTAAGTTACTTTTAGGGAAAACTGGCTTGCATTTGAGATCCGTCTTAGATCCGCACTAATTCAGCCTGAATAACATTACTATTAAAGAAAAGAGATCAAGCAAATAAAAAAAGGAGCCAAAGACGCCTAGAGGAAGATCCTAGATATTTCCAGGTTGACCAAAGACATAAGATAACACAACCCTACTGCCACATTATCTTTTTTTATGGTCAACATAATAACGCAATTGGATTTCATACATGCAAATGTCTGTGGAAGGTTGAACGCATCCAAGACCACAAGTCCCCTCAACACTGGCCCAATCCCAACAGAAGACAACAATGGTTATCGATTTTTATTGCTTGTCTCTTTCCTAGCTTCTTGAACTAATTATACACTACAGAGGCAACTCTACTAAGCTCAAAAAAGTGGTAACTACCCATTATACAACACACACAACCCCTACCAAGTCATAAAGACAGCCAAAAAAACAATAAACAGAAGTCATTTTTAAATTTAATTTTAAAATCCCACCCCTGATTTCCTGGGTTTGGTTCAATGAGTCCTTCAGTATTAAAGGTCACATGTACTCCTCCCATCGGTCACTGCACACTATCCCAGCGATTACCAAAAAAAACACTCTTACCGTAGGCTCTCCACTATACTTGTAAGTTACTGTAATCTCTTTTTAGCAACTAAAACTGAAGATAGGATGTGACACTGCACTAATAATGTGCAGGGGTATATCTTGAGGCTGTGCTGGAGAGGGGGGGGGGGGGGGCTTTAGTGCTAGAAGTGTGGCTTAGCACAAAGCCAGGGGGAGAGGCATTAGGAGTAATGCATTAGGCAAGTTATCTCAGGAAAACAGATTTAAGTTCTTATGACGACTGTTGTCATGGTATAAATGGTAAAACTCCTTAAATGGGTGGAGAAGCCTTGTAAAAGGATAAATCTCTTTAAAGCTGCATACTCATTTCTGGATGGATATCCATTTTTCTTGGTCATTTACTGACTACATTGGGTAGACTCTGATGGGTTTTATCACCTGTTGCCTCTTTAAACTCTTCACCACTACAAAAGGCAACTGGTTCGGTGGTCATGGCAGTCCTCACACAGGTGCATACCAATCCCTTGTGTAAATTCTTATACTCAGTTTCTGCTGTAATCTTTTTAAGGATATATGGTGAAATCTGCACTGGTTGGACAACACTAATGCCAGTCTTCAACCTTAAAGTCAGTCATTGCTCTGACTAGGCCAGAGTGCAAGGCAATTAAAGATGATGTTCTGGGCAGGGTGCTAGGCAAGGCTTAATGCAGAAGCCAGTCAAATCAGGCACAGTAACTATTGGGGTTGATTTACTAAAACTGGAGAGTGCAAAATCTGGAGAAGCTCTACAGGAAAATCAATCTGATTCCATTTTTTTTTTTTGTCAAGACCTAATTGAACAAGCCGAAGTTAGAAACTACCATGCACAGCTGATCCAGATTTTGCACTTTCCAGTTTTAGTGAATCAACCCCAAAGTGAAACTAATGCCGCGCACCCACGTTCGAATTGCCCGGCGGACTTAGTCCGCCTCGCCGGACCACAGTGCGTCGGACAATTCGATCGTGTGTGTGCTCCAGCGGACTTTTTCATCGTAAAAGTCCGGCGGACTTAGAAAGTAGTTTTGACTCAAAATGTGTCTGCCGGACTTGGCTTTCAGTGGTGTGCTAGTCCGGCGGACTAAGAATGACCCATGCTCTGAAGCAAGTACGAGAAGGAAGCTATTGGCTACTGGCTATTGAACTTCCTTTTTCTAGTCCCGTCGTACGTGCTGTACGTCATCGCGTTAGAAATCGCCAGACTTTCGGAGCGTCCGTGTGTGGCCAAGTCCGTTCGTTATAAAGTCCGGCGGATTGTTTGCCGGAATGAATGAATGAAGGAATGAGTGACTTGTATAGAGCTACCTATGCAAACGAAATCGCCTCAGGGTGCTTTCTTGCCACCAGAGTCCATCTGCGGCTTTGCGTGGTCCTTTGCGTGGACAATGTGATTGTGTGTACACGTCATAAGAGAACCACACAGAAAAAGCCTTGCTACAAAGTCCCAGCAGACATCTTGCAGTATTTGCATTAAGCCTTGAATTTTACAGTTTAAAGTGGAACTACACTGTATCTGAGCACCACAAATGTCATTCATTTTTAGTATTTAAAGAAAACTCCCCCTTCCATCCATGTTTCCATGCTTTATTTTGCAGAGAAATCACGTTGAACCCCTTAGAATTTCTGGCTGTGGCCATCCTAAGTAAGGGCAGATGATTCATCTAGCAATTACTTCCTGTAATCCATCTGCCCTTAGCTCAGGAATGCAGGAAGAAGGGTGTACTTACCTGAGAAAACCCCTCCTCCCCTCCTGAAGACTCATGGGATGTGTTTGACATTATTTGCCTAGGCATGGAAACTAGGAAGTAACTAAAGAAATATAAAAACTGTTTAAAACACTTTCCTATCTATTTATTAATAAAGATAAATAAATAAAGATTCAAGATAGTAAATGCTGTCTGAAACAGTGAAGTTCCACTTTAAAATAGCAAATGAGTTCATCTTAAGGTTCCCATACTTGCTCCTATTTGTTTAGGCATTCTGTTATTTCCCAGACACTTCTTTAGCAATGGTTCTCTAGGGAAGGATCTGCTGGCCTGGTTGGATTTTCCTACCCTGCACATGGTAAGCCAACATTGGGGATGTCCTCCATGAATGCTGCTGCCAGACTCATCCAACTGTTCATTGTCTGCTACCCTTCTCTGCCAATCCCTCAATTGGGTTCCGCTCACCCGTCAAATAAAATCCAAAATACTAATAGCAGCTTAAGCCATCCACAACTCTGTCCCCAGCTACATCACTAACCTTGTCTCAAAACAAAAACCAAATAGTTTTCTTTGCTCCTCCCAAGACCTCCTGCTCTCAAACTCCCTCGTCACCTCCTCCCATACTCCCTGTTAGGCTTCATTTACATGGGGCGTTGTTTAATCTCTCCTGAATGATTAACTTTACAGCTAGAAACCAGCATCTAAAAACATCCGTTTAACCACGTTTAAATGCCGCGTTTAGCCACGTTTAGTCGCTTTTGCATCTAGAAGCATTTGTTAAAATGAAAAACATCTGTAAACAAAACACTGCTAAATGCGAGTTACCACGTTTAGAAGCTGTTACAGGCATTTGGTGTGCCTCTGAACATCCGTCTGAACTAATTTTTTTTGCGTTTCAATAAAGGGTTCTAAACTCAACTGCCTGGAAACGACTATAAACGACCCTGTGTACATGTACTGATAAGATAACATAGAGGAGAGTTTAGGGGCAGCTGAAAAAAATGCCCAACTGCTCCTAAACGTCCGTTTACCAGCAGCAGTGTACATGAGGCCTTAAGTCTTCTCTCGAGGTTCTCCCATCCTATGGAACTCCCTACCCCAGTCAACCCTACTATCTCTGTCCACTTTTAGGTGATCACTGAAAACCTTTCTCTTTAAGACCCCTTTCACACCAAGGGAGTTTTGCAGGCGCTATAGCATTAGAAATAGCGCCTGCAATCCGCCCTAAAACAGCTGCCCCATTATCTGTAGTGTGAAAGCCCCAAGGGCTTTCACACTGCAGCGGTGCGCTGGCAGGACATCAGGAAAAGTCCTGCCAGCAGCTTCTTTGGAGCGGTGAAGGAGCGGTGTGTATACCGCTTCTCCACCGCTGCTCCCCATTGAAATCAATGGAGCAGTGCTGTAATACTATTTGCGGCGTATTGCCAGTGGTTTTAACCCTTTCTCGGCCGCTAGTGGGGGGTAAAAGCACCCTGCTAGAAGCCAAAATGCGCCGCAAATCCGACGGTAAAACGCTGTTAAAAATAGCGGCGTTTTACCGCCGACACTATGGGTGGCGTGGTGTGAAAGAGGTCTAAAGAAGCCTATTCTGCCTACACCTAAGATCTGTAATTTATTTTTTTCTATAAGATCATCCCCCACAGTTATTACCGTTTGTGTTACCTTTTGTATCACCTGACCCTCCCTTTTAGATTGTAAGCTCTATGGAGCAGAGCCCTCCAATTCCTCTTGTATTAAATTATATTGTAACTGTTCTGTTTGTCCTCATTTTGAAAAGCACTATGCAAACAGTTGGCTCTATATAAATTCTGTATAATAATATTAATAATATTAATATTAATATTATAGTAAAGTGACCTTCAATACTCCCTTTTTTAGCCTTATGAAGCATAGACAGGCATAATTGAATGATCCCAGCATGTATCCTTCTCTGCCCAGATAGTACCTGCATAAGTGACTATTTTCTGATGTCTATAGGCACCATTAGAGGAGTTTGCCACCCTTCCAATGGGGGAAGGGTCACAGAGTTACTGGTTAAGTCAAAAATAGTTTACGGTGATCCCATGTCCATTTGATAGTAAAAATTATTTCAGGACTGAAAATCGTCAGTCCTTAGCCAAAGAATGACAGTATTAGTCTGCAATACATAGAATTATCTAACTAGCACACAAAAAAATCCAAAGCTTCTATCTTTGAAGATGGTTCCGCTTTAAGGCTAATATAGCAGGAAGCCAATAAATAATCCCTATGTAATCTTCCATCACTGCATAATTCTTGGCTGCAATGAGCAAACATATGAGGGCATGATACAGTTTACAGCAAGTGTAGCTGAACCAGAAATCAGTGAAATACTGGTTTTATGATAAAAATGATTCGGTCAGTGGCGGAGACAAAAAATAATAATGGTTTTGTTGCAATTCAGCGAGTTTTCAAGAACAAGCTTCACAACCCAGAGCAACACCAAATGTGACCTGATTTTCAAAATCACTGTCTTTGTTCTTCTGATTATTAGTGAAAACAGCAAAAAGATAAAAAAAAAAAAAAAAAAACTTAAAAGAGAAAAACCTTGACAAAATGATCATTTGATGAGCCAATCATGGATATGGTTTTTAATTCATGAAGTTTTGTCATTAACTATTCAATATAAAATGTTCAGAGGAATGTCTACCATATGCTAGGAGTGTGAACTCTCATTAACATATGCAGGTTTAAGAAATCTGCCAGATAAATTGCGCAGCCTAATGACTTCTTGACTTCGCATGGTGGTTAAGAAATACAGGTGATAAACACATTCCATTTCTTTGAAGCCCAGTGTTCTTCTTCATATTTTCCCTTTTTAACAATTATAATTGCAGGAAAAATAAACAAAAGGTCCCAAGTACGTACCCAAATCCATGGTCAGATTTGTGAGGCATCAGGTCCAAAGGCCCGCATCTCTGCCTGGTGATGTGGACACTTCCCATTGGCTGCCCCTCAGTGGGGTCATCACATATTCTCAAAAGACCCCTTAGGCAGAGTGATGATGTCATGAAGAGGGGTGGCAACAAGATGGGTTGTTTCCACTTTTGTTGCCAAATTGTTTATATTTGTTACATGTTTTCTTTTACATTGAATAACTAAAAAAAGATTGCTGCATACATTTATAAGTGCTTAAAAATGTGTCTAGATTTTCCCCTCCCTTAAAAAGCCTGTTTGATCCTGTCTTCTCTGATCCTCCCCTTTGTCCACAGTTCCCAATCCATCTCCTAATAGTAGATGGAGTTTTTTTTTTTTGGTGAGGGTGCATGTGATCAGCACAGGGTCCATCAGCAATGTGCAGACCCAGGCAGAGGGTCAGGAGTCATAGGACAGAGTAGAATGACAACTCCTCCTACAAGATTTAACCAGACACTGATAGAAGTAATAAGACTGCTATATCCTGCTGATGAGAAATGGTATTTATATTTAGTAATTGCATTTCCAGGTCTTGTGTACTGTGGGAGACTAGATATAGTGACCCGATGGGTTCAGTAAAACTTTAATGCCTGTACTGTGCTGGCAGATCTTCACTATTGTAACTAGATATGGGCACTGTCTGTCCTAATAACGGGGTCTAAAGATCCTGAGACTTGGGTGGTACATTGTGAGTAACTTAGTCTGTCCCCTAATTATATATTGTAAGCTATTCTGAAAAATACAAGCTCCAAAGAAACAATTAAACAGCTAGAATTGTTTTAACTTAATTTTAATTATGCTGTGTAAATGGGAACACATGAACTACATATAGTGGAAGTTACTAAAATTTGACTGTACAAGTGGAAATACACTTTAAAACCTTTTTACCTTTAAAGATCTGGTGACAAAATGTATGCAGTGTGTAGGCGGGTGCAGTTAGCCTTCCCACCTGTAGGTGGCTCTTTGTCTTCTTTACACAGGAAGGGGAGATTCATAAGCGAATTGAACCCTTATGGCTGATTCATACAGAACAGACAGCTGCCGGAAAGGTAAACTGCAGTGGTTTTCTCTCCAGCAGCTGTCCATTCTGGCTGCGGGTGGAGGCAGTCAGTGTGCTGGAAGATTCAGCACATCACACAGCTCCCTTTTTTCACTGAACTTTATTTATAGTGTACAAAAGTACACTTCATTTATGTCACGGTACAGAAGATTTCTGTGTGTCTTTGCAGTGACTGGAGCTTTACAATGCACTAAAACACCCTTCATCGCACATAGTGTAAATTCAGCCTTATGCCGTGTACACACGAGCGGAATGTCCGGCAGAAAAAGTCAGACGGAATCTATTCATCGTATATTCTGATCATGTGTATGCCTCATTGGATGTGCTGAGAAGGAAGTCATGTCCAGAAAAATGAGTGGTGACAGGAATGGGTTTCATATTTGACGTAAGTGAGACTCAAAATAGTGCAGCAACTTTCCAGCACAAGCATGTGTATCGGAAACCAGCAGCTCACCCAGAATGCCAATAACTGGATTTCACAGATTTGCCTATCTGCAATAGCTTTGTGTTCCAGTTTGTCCGGTTTCACATTTTTTCAATTGCAATGGGGTGACTAAGACTTCACATATATGGAAGCAGAGCTGGTTGCTATATTGAGAAGATCTCAGCAGGTGCTTACACGTAACAATTATCATCTTTGTGACAACTTCAATGTCATGTTATGTTTAAGTAAGGACAAATAAAGGGTGGGAATCTCCCCAGTAGGGACACAGACAGCAATGAAAGATGACTGATGTTCTAACCTTTCGATACTCTATCCACACTTTCAAGTTATATTTTAGTCTGAAATTTGCCATGGCTCATGTGACCTCTATTAATTACAGAGGCCCAGAGCCTTGCATTGAAGGATGACAGGGGTGAAGGAGAATACAGCTTTCTAAGCTACCAAATTGACACCGAGGTCCTTTGGTTGGGTGCTTAACAGGTGCTCGGGAAGGTAGCCATTACAACTCACCCTAAAAACAAGGGTATCACCTGTTTTTTTTATCTCTCTCACCTTCCTATTTGATGTATTAAATGCCCGATTCCTTTTAAGCAGGAGAGACCAAACCTAACCTTCTTCCCTGCATGGTTGCCAAGTGATCTCTATATTGCAAGACAGTTCTCTTATGTGTTCACATGAGCAAAGATGATGCTAATGAATATTTTTGCAGTTTTGGCTACAGTTTCTAAAAGGTTGACAACAATTACATATTACATGTATATGTGATACAATACCACTTTTTGTTTTGTGCATCACCTATGTAATTCTCAGTTGTTCTTATTCTGTATTTATGAATCACTGTTCTGTATTCCAGGTGTGATTCTCAGTGTCTGTTCTTATTCAGAATAAAGTGAATCTGCACATTATCACTTCCCTTGTTCTGCATGATAGGTGTAGTTCTCAGTATCTGATGGTATGTCTGCATGGACACTGTCTTGAATGTCTTCTCTTGCATCCTTGAACTTTTCTTATATGCTAAGTGTACCGCACGGTTATAAGACCACTCAGTATCTCATATACCTATGAGCATCCTACTTTGTGGTCATGTCATGATTTCATGTAGAGCACCAAACCTTCCTCCACCCTCTAGAGCATGTCCCAACATTTAATTTTTTACATTTTTTACCTTGTATCAAAAGCCCAGCTCCCAAAAGCCCCTTCCAGGCATGCAGTATGTTTGCAGGTTCTTGGGAGTCAATGGAACAGTATTGTTTTGCTATAATAAAATCAATGTATCTATATGCAATCAAACTGAGAAGGACAGGGGGGTATACAAAGTACTATAGTCTGGTAGGCAGGACAACACTGCTTGGGATTTCAGTTCAGCAAAAGTTTTAGGTTGTCAGTCAACAACAGTGTGCAGCACAGTTCCAAAACCACTCAATATCTCATTTAGCTATGAGTAGTCTACTTTCTGGTCATGTCATCATCTCAAGTAGACAAATGCCCCTTTACCCCTCTAGAGCATGTGTTTTTTTTACCTTGTATCAGAAGTACATCTCCCAAGAGCCCCTTCCCTACACACAGTGTGTTGGCAGGCTCTTGGGAGTCAAGGCAGCAGCATTGTTTTGCTATGAAAGAAATCTAAGTATCCATATGCAATCAAATCAAGAAGGATGGGGGGATAATGGGGGGGGGGGGGGATAAACAAAGTACTATAGTCCAGTACAGTGGACGTATGTGTATGCTTCTCTGAAATATGCCTTATGTGATGTCTATCAATTGCAGAGGCCCAGAGACTTGCATTGAACGATGCTAGGGGTGAAGTAGATTTTCAGCTTTCTAAGCTACCAAATTGACACAAAGGTCTCTTGGTTGGGGGCTCCACAGGTGCTCAGGAAGATAGCCATGACAACTCACCCTAAAAACAAGGGTATCACCTAAGAAAGGATGGGGGGGGGGGGTTATAGACAAAGTACTATAGTCCAGTAGGCAGGGCTGACAACACTTGGGATTTAAATTCAGCAAAGGTTTTATGTTTTCAGCCAATAAAAGGAAGTTAGAAGCTTACTGGATTTCTTGCAGATCAACAAGTATTTTTCTGTACTTGCAGTGTTTTAAAGGTTTTTTTTTTAAATATTTTTTGCCATTACGTGCACTCTAAAATATGCCAATAAGTGAAGTTTTTCTTTAAATTCCAGCAGAGAAAAAAACAATACATTCAAGAAGATAATCTAAATGCAGAAGTTTGTTCAAATGCACACATTATCCGTTGTATCACACACAAGCAGCTAAGCATCTTATTTTTAATATTTTATTCTCCAGGAAAGCCACGATATAGGTGGCTTTTTTTCTCAGTCTATAATTAACTTAGTGTGCCACAGGGCAGTATTAATAACTGCAGATAAAGAACTTTGCCGTAACATTTTACTGCAAATAGTAAAACAAAACACAAAAAAAAGAGAATGTAATTTAAGCCGGGAAACATATAAAGTGAAATAATCAAGATGAAATGGCCTATCTCGCCTAGAACAGAAATACCCGTTAAAAGATACAGTAGCGGAGGAATATTAGCCAGCTTTGCAGTGATTACCAACCCATGCTCCAAATTCACTATAAAATGAAAATCAATATTTCCACAAGTTCCTGCAACATAAAAGATAACCTTCATTGATTTTTCTAGACTTAGACTTCGATGATAACATCTAATATAAATTTTCAGCCACGAGGATTTGGATCAGAGCTCGAGCGATAAGTCTTGCACATCCTTTAAGAGGTGATTTTTTTTCTTTTTTTTTAAAGTGCACATTCATACTATTTATAATTTGCCTTGTATAAGTGAAAAAAATAGCTGGTCTGAGGCTTTATCAGCCATCTCTTCTAATTTTTATTACTGGGTAGCTAAAGCCAGTTCCAGATAATTTGGGAATTTCGGTAGAATCATGATAGGGAGGATAGTGCAGCAGTGGACGGCTGTAGAAAAAAGAAAAAAAAAATAATAAAATAAAGTGCTAACCGGTAATAGCTTCCATGGCTTCGCTGATTAAATGCTGCCATAGATGAAAGGCCTGCCATCGCTGCAATAAATTAACCAATCACACAAATCCCAACTCACTGCTAATCCCTCCTTGATACCCTGATCCTCTGATCAGCTCAAGGAGGTAAAGAGACTGTTGGTTCTCTAACCCCAGCATTTCATGTGTACAACTAGCTAATGATATCTTGCTGACCAGTTCAACGGCATGCTTTAGCTTCTCCATTATTTGCTGTTCTATGGGGAAAAAAAGAATGGAAAGTGATCAGTTTTTCTTTTTTTTTTTTTTGCTTTTGTTCATTTTAAAACACAGCACTTCAAGCTGTCCTTTTAAGCAAGCTCACGTTGTCTTTTAGCATTACACATCCTTAGGTGTCTTATTTACAGCAGATATCTTGTATATGTTTTCTGTCAATTCTTACATTTTATTTTCAACCTGCAATGGAATTCTGTTTGCGTCCTTTAAATATACTGTATTTAATTGTTTTTTGGGACTTTGTCAATGTATAAATAAAGTTGCTGACAGGTGTGAAGTGGGAGCACTTAGAGGTGTCTACAGATACCAGTGGCAACTTTCGATATTTTCTATTTTGCCCAAATGCAGGGCAGATCTGTTAGGACCAAGCTCAGATAGCACATGACCCTGCCCTCCCTCCAGCACACAAATGCTTGGGGACTCTTAAAAATATAGAGTTAGGGCCGCAGTATTTAGAGGTGCTCAAACGGGGGCACTGTGGGTTCCACATATATTTGGAAATGTGGGCAATGAAACCCTCTGTTTTTAACGTGAATTGTTGGACAGGGTCAATTTTGTTTGTTTGCAGGCTAGCTGGTGTTTGGGATTTTTCCTTTGTAATTCTTCCAGCACACAGCAGGTGATTGTTAGCCTGGGCTGTGAATGTTTTACTATAAAAAGTTGTATTGGGTTGTGTGTGCCTGGTCCTTCAACTCAGGTTTCAGATTATACTCAGCTTGCTGCTTGGCCTAGGGGGAAGGAGCTCCCCTTCAGTGACTGTGGCTTTGTAGATAGAGTGTTTTCTAAGTTACAAGTTCAAGTCTCTGACCACTTGTAATTCATAAAGGTAAGCACTTAAACAGGAAAGTAAAGAAAAGCTCCCCAATGGGAAAAAAAGTGTTCTTGTTTTAATTTTAAAGTGGTATTGAAAGTTCGACGTAACCACTTCAGTCCCGGACCATTTTGCTGGTCAAAGACCAGACCACTTTTTGCGATTCGGCACTGCATCGCTTTAACTGACAATTGCGCGGTCATGCGACGTGGCTCCCAAACAAAATTGACGTCTTTTTTTTCCCCACAAATAGAGCTTTTTTTTGGTGGTATTTGATCACCCCTGCGGTTTTTATTTTTTGTGCTATAAACAAAAATAGAGCAACAATTTTGAAAAAAACACATTATTTTTTACTTCTTGTTATAATTAATATCCCCCAAAAATATATAAAAAAACTTTTTTTTTCCCTCAGTTTAGGCCGATACGTATTCTTCTACATATTGTTGGTAAAAAAAATTGCAATAAGCGATTATTGATTGGTTTGCGCAAAAGTTATAGCGTTTACAAAATAGGGGATAGTTTTATGGCATTTTTATCATTTTTTTTTTACTAGTAATGGCGGTGAGCAGCGATTTTTTTTGTGACTGCGACATTATGGCGGACACATCAGACATTTTTGACACATTTTTGGGACCATTGTCATTTATACAGCAATCACTGCTATATAAATGCAGTGATTCCTGTGTAAATGACACTGGCAGTGAAGGGGTTAACCAGTGGGTGGCAGTGTAGGGGTTAAGTGTTCCTAGGGGGTGTGTTACTAACTGTTGGGGGCTGGGCTTTAATTTAGTGAACACTGATCTCTGCTCCAATCACATGGAGCAGAGATCAGCATCACTAGTTGCTAGGCAGAACGGGAAATGCTGTTTACAACGGCATTTCCTCGTTGAGCCGCCCGTGAGACGATCGCGGGTATGCCCGCGGGACCCGCGACCGGACTCACGGGGGTCCCGACCATCAGCATGCGCTGGTCGGGAACCAGTTAAAAAAACATAAAAAATATATATATACTGTATATACTTACTTACCTGCTCTGTGTAATGCTTTTGCACAGAGTAGCCCTGATCCTCTTCTTCTCAGGTCCCCTGCTGGCATTCCTGGCCCCTCCCCCTTGACCAGTGCCCCCAAGAGCCCTTTAAGTTGTCAGCCTACAATGGGAAATGCTGTTACCTGCAGGATCTATATGTAAGAAATGAAACCAATTCACAAATGTATGCATTATGTTATATTACATTTACATTAATTGTTTGGCATTTAAAATAGTTATATGTGTAGCACCATCCTAGTTAGTGCTTCTGATGTTAGGCACATGTAGTTCTTTTTGGCTCCCCTGTAATCACTGAAGCATTTGCTGACTGCTTTGGGCTGTTCTGTGTTTCGCAGGCTGCAGGTTTGATTATTTTCTCCTGCTTTCAAGGCTTTTCTAGAACATAGTGGGATAGAAAGTCAAATAAGCAGTCTATTTCAGGGAGGCTTAGCAATGTGGATTGTCCTCCAGAAAATATTTAGTCAATTTGGACTATCCCATATCACCCTACACCCCATCCAAGTTCTTCAGCAATAAAAATCCTAAAAGGCCATCCCCTAGACCAGGGTTCTCCAAGTTTTCTAAACAAAGGGCCAGTTTACTGTCCTTCAGACTTTATTGGGGCTGCACTAGGGCCAGTGGGAGTAGAAAATGGCCTGGCATCCAGTGGAAGTAAACAATGCCTAATCTTTGGTGTCAGTGGGAGGACCAGTGCCTCGTCATTGGTGTCATTGGAAGGAATAGTGCCCCATTGTTGGAGGAATAGTGCCCTGTGGTTGGCGTCAATAGAAGGAAATCTGCCACATCGTTGGTGTTAGTAGGAGGGATTGTGCACCATTGTTGGTGTCAGTGGAAGGAATAATGCTCCACTGTTGGAGTCAGTGGGAAGAATAGTAGCTCATCGCTGATATCAATGGAAGGAATTGTGCCCCATCGTTGGTGTTAGTGGGAGGAATTTTGCCCCATTGTCGGTACCAAGGGCCAGATAAAGGGAAGCAAAGGGCGACATCTGGCCCCGGGCTGCAGTTTGGAGACCGCTGCCCTAGACTGAAAACTGAGCCAGAATGAGTGAGCTGTTGTTGTGTGCCTGGCTGCCTCTGCACTAATCTTGGGAAAGAACTGGTTAAATTACTGCGGCTCCTTCGCGGGTAGTGCAACAAATGTGTGTTTTTTTTTTCAATTTTCAACTTAGCTGTTTGGCTGGAGCTACTTGTAGATTCAATAAAAAATACTTGTCTAATATTTGGAAACTTCCTCCTTTACTTCCACTTTCTTTCAGAAAGTTTATGCTGGGTATCTGGATTTCTATATCCAAGATAGTATCATGTGCATGGAGGTGTAACACTTAATATGACCTCCCCTCAGGCGGATCGTCTCACTGATGGAATGGCACAGAATCATCCGAACGGTAAGGGACTAAACACAAGGGGATTAATTAGCAAAAAGATAGCAAAAACACAGTCCACTGCCTGCAAAAGCTCCTAGGCCAAGGTTTCAGAGCAGCAAAACGCTCTCTTGGTAGCACAGTTATCCAAGATGAACAGATGTTAAAATAGTCAAGAGATGTGGTCGAAGAAAGTTTATTCAGCAGAATTGCTAGCTGGAAAATGTAAAACAATTTACTTGTCAACTCTGAATGTCTGCACTTTCCACTGCTCTGTTTTCTTCTTCTTGACACTTCTTCTGTCGCATCTGTTTGCTGTCATTTCAAAGTTTAACTTCTCAATAGAAATTTGAGAAAAATACAAAGATCCATAGCCTGGGAAGATTTTATAATGAATGTTGAACATTCTCGGACTGGATTTTAGATTTTTTTTGTAGTACTTACTATTTAGTTTCCATATGTATGTATGCTATACCTATAACACGATACTTTACAAAGTGCATAAAGTCATTCACACCAGTCCCTGCCCTGGAGGAGCTAATCATCTAATCTTACAGAAAAAACACACCAGGGTTAGTTCAGTCCAAAGCCAATTAACCTACCATGATATTTTTTGGAAGGAAACTGGAAGACAAGGACATCCAGAGGAAACCCGCAAAAACACGACATAGTTACATAGTTAGTAAGGTTGAATAAAGACACCAGTCCATCTAGTTAAACCTGAGTGAGTGTCTACAATTGTCCCTATCCCTGTACACTGCACACTCACATCAGTCCTCAAGGAGCCCACAATCCAAGGTCCCCATTCATATACTAGGGCCAATTTTGGACAGAAGCCAATTAACCTACCTGCATGACTTTGGAGTGTGGGAGGAAACCGGAGTACCTGGAGGAAACCCACGCAGGCACAGGGAGAACATGCAAACTCCAGGCAGGTAGTGTCATGGTTGGGATTTGAACCAGCGAGGCGAGAGTTCTAACCACTACACCACTGTGCCACTACACCACTGAATACATTCCATGCACATAGTATGCATGGTAGGAACTTAATTTCCAACCTGGCTGGGGCCATTGTT
This sequence comes from Lithobates pipiens, assembly GCF_037356315.1. Taxonomy (NCBI): domain Eukaryota; kingdom Metazoa; phylum Chordata; class Amphibia; order Anura; family Ranidae; genus Lithobates; species Lithobates pipiens. Next base: position 514,141,004 of record NW_027507764.1, on the reverse strand, counting down.
GCAGTTATATAGCCCCTCAAGTAGGAGGTGTTCCCCAGCTGGGGAATGCCTGGGGGGTCCTGGTACCCTAGCTGGGAGTAGTAATATGGACAGGAAAAGGTTTACCCACCCTGGGGAAGGTACTGACTGCCGCTGCCAGAATTATGAGAACTTGTCTGTCATAGTGTTCCTGAAGTAAATAATTGAAAACTGACTGGACTTGTCTCTTAATGTTACTGGTGGCCTATTTCTAGAATTGGTACCTGGCCTGGATGAATACAGGGAAGGGTCATGGTATGTTACGCTACATGTGATGGTGATTGCACACATTAATTGTTCCCTCAATGAGCAGAAACTAAGGCAAGAGGCCTATTAATGGTACTCAGACTGAAACATTATGGCAGAATTTTCTTGGGCCTGCCTACATGCCATCATGGGACATTCACTGTACCTGATTCCTTGTCTCCAGTGTCAGTAGGCAAGTATGATGATGTGCTAAAGAATGCTCATAGGAAGCAGTTTCATGATAATGATGATGGTGGTCTACATTTAACCAGGAGGGTGGGGTGGCGCCAGTTTACAAGCAGCTACACTGCATGTTAAGAAAGTAGGTAGTATGTTTACACCTTTAAATAGTGTGACAGAGTCTGGGTTACAGAAAAGGTGGTGGAGGGGAAATATTTGTCACCCAAAATATAGAATGGGACAGTTGTGAAAGCCTGGTGAGGAAAATAGGTAAGTCTCCCTTAAAGCATCTGGTCATAAACTTCCCCGGTAGGCCTGAAGTCTAGGCTGTGGAAAAAAAATGGGTGGGGCCAAAGCTTGACATCCCAGTCCTCCTACCAGGATACCCGGCTTGCCAAAAAAAAAAAAAAGTTGTGAAGCCTAACAGGAATCAGCTGAGCTTGGAGGATCTGCCTGAGTTTTTTGGGGCAAGCAAATGTCTACCATAGGAACTCTGATGTGTTTGCTGAAGCAAGCAGAATTGTATTTTTATTTTATACTGAAGTAAAGCATATATTTTGTTGTTCTGGTACAAGAAAATAAATGTGGGGCCAATCATCCTTTAATGAGAATGTGTTTTACAGTGCCTCCCTGCCATTGAGCTACCATCTGAGCATGTCACCTATCACAATAGACACACAGAAAAGCAAGTGCCAGTTTCTCAGTTCCCCCTCAGCCTCAGTTAGTGTCAGACTGGCCGTCGCACAATCGCAGTCCCATTATAAGTTACTGATCACGATCACTAGTAGTATAAAAAATTTCAATATAACTAATATATATAACTAATATATAATATAATACATATATAATATAATACATACTAATATATATATATATATATATATATATATATATATATAACTAATATATCCACCGTAGTTTGTAGATGCTATAACTTTCACACAAATCAATCAATATACACTTATTGGGATTAGTTTTACCAAAGACATGGCCAAAATGTATGAAGAAATTTGATTATATGTTTTTTATTAGATATGTTGTATAGCAGAAAGTAAAATATTTAATTTTTTTCAAAATTTTAGTCTGTTTTCACTTGCATTGCAAAAAAAACTGTAGTGATCAAATGCCACCAGAAGAAAGTTCTATTTTGCCACGTACACACGATCAAACAAGCGGGTGGAAAAGTCCGGCAAACTCAAGTCCGCCAAACAATCCCCCCGTGTGTAGCCTCTGGCATACTTTTTTGACCCGAAATTACGGCGGACTTAGAATGTAGTTTTACACTCCAATCTTCCCGCCGGACTCGCATTTCAGTGGACAATCCGGCCGTGTGTATGCCAGTCCACCGTACTTTTGAAATGAACTGACTTTTCCCACCCCAAAGCACCTTGTCCCCATGTTGATGAGGACAAGGGCCTCTTCCCGACAACCCTGGCCGTTGGTTGTCGGGGTCTGCGGGCGAGGGGCTTATCGGAATCCGGGAGCCCCCTTTAATAAGGGGGCCCCCGGATACCGGCCCCCCACCCTATGTGAATGAGTATGGGGTACAATGTACCCCTACCCATTCACCTGTAAAATAAAGTACAAAAAAAAAACACAACACACAAGATAAAATAATTTATTGCACAGCTCCGGGGGTCTTCCGTCTTCGGGGGTCTTCTCACCGGACTCCTCCGCTATCTTCTTGTAGCTCTTTTACTAGCGGAGGAGCCCGGCATTCTTCTTCAATGCCGCGGCCTCTTCTTCCGACTTCGGGGGTCTTGTCCCCCTCTTCGGGTCTTTTGCCAGGCCACCGCGCTTTCTTATAGCTCTTTTACAGGCGGTGGCCCGGTCTTCTGTCGCCGCCGCTAAGACTAAGTACGTCGGATAGACGGCTTTAAGTCCGTCGGACAGACGGCTACGTGTGTACGCGGCTTTTGTGTGAAAAAATGATATAAATTTTGTTGGCTACAGTGTTGCATGACTGCATAATTGCTAGTTAAATTAGTGCAGTGCTAAATAGTAAAAATGTCCTGGTCATGGAGGGGGTAAAATCTTCTGGAGCTGAAGTGGTTAATTTGATGTTATTTATTTAATTTTGCAAATGCTGCCGTGGCAATTTAAGGTGTGATTGTGTTTACGCAAGACAGTTTCAGAGGAATTCCGTCAGAACTCCATTGGAAAAACTTTCAGAGTTTATTCCAACGGAGTTATGACAGAATTCCGCTGAAACTGTCTTGCGTACACACGATCACACCAAAGTCCGATCGTCAAGAACGCGGTGACGTACAGCACGTACAACATGGCTAGAAAAAGGAAGTTCAATAGCCAGTAGCCAATAGCTTCCGTCTTGTACTTGCTTCAGAGCATGTGCTGTATTTGGTCCGTCGGAACAGCATACAGGCGAGCGGTTTTCCCGATAGGAATTGGTTCCAATATTTAGAACATGTTCTATTTCTAGGCCAGAATTTTCGAAAGAAAAAAGTCTGATGAGGCATACACACGATCGGAATATAGGATGAAACGATTCCGTCTGACTTTTTCTGACGGACATTCCGCTCGTGTGTACGCAGCATTAGGGTTGGTAGAATGACTGAGGTTGTGGAAAATCAGCAGCTGATCAGTGTTTGCAGACAGAATACAGACACAGCAGTGGAGATCACCGCACTAACATGGCTTGTGTTAGTACGGCAATTTGTCTGTTTTTTTTTGTTTTTTCTTTACATTCAGCCTGACCCAGCTTTAGCATGTTTTTTTTTGTCTGTTGCTGAGCTTCCATTTCGTTATCTGATAGGAAGCATTTCATCTAGAAGCTCAAACTGTGAGTATCCAGAGTTACCTGCTGGAGAGTATTTCTTGGTCTCAGTCTAGGGCATGTACAATTGATCTTTGTTTTCTTGTCTCTTCTCAGTACATTGGGATTAACAGAAAACCTTTGTCTCTTCAAAATATTAAGCAAACTGCAGACAGCCATATGATGAAGCTGCTGCCTGCTCTGAGATGAGGCCCCCTGGCTGTCTACAGACACGAAACATGGTTACACAGGTGTTTCACCAGCAATATATCCACCTACTAATTAGCTGAAATGACCTACGAAAATGATTGTTTATTCTGATGAAGCCTTCACATGCTCTCATTCAAAGTACAATCCACTTAGTTACATAGTTACATAGTAGGTGAGGTTGAAAAAAGACACAAGTCCATCAAGTCCAACCCATGTGTGTGATTATATGTCAGTATTACCTTGTATATCCCTGTATGTTGTGGTCATTCAGGTGCTTATCTAATAAATTTTGGAAACTATCAATGCTCCACCAACTGTGGAAGGGAATTCCACATCCTTGCCGCTCTTACACTAAAGAACCCTGTACGCAGTTTAAGGTTAACCTCTTTTCTTCTAATTTTAATGCGTGGCCACGAATCTTGTTAAACTCCCTTCTGCTAAAAAGTATTATCCCTATTGTGGGGTCACCAGTACGGTATTTATAAATTGAAATCGAAAACACTTAACTCACATAGGGCCCAATCTGTATTATTAGCAAGCAAAGTTTAATTAATTCATTACAAAAAAAAATATTTTGTGACTACTGTGAATCATGGACAAATAAATATGTTCTAGGAAATAAAAATGACAAACAAGACAACTATCACTGGCAGGAAGACAGGACTTATAGCCCAAAATTATTTTTAAACTGTTCCCACCAGCTGCATGCATACGCAACATGCTTTAACTGCAAACTGCTGCACATATGCGCCCATAGGGAACGGCTTTTGTACTGAGTGTGTGCTCTCTGACTGCTCCCAACACATTGAGCTAAGGCAGGCCATGCATGGTTCAAATCGAACCATGTATGGGCAGGTTGAAGTTACCAAGTTGATTGATCAACCAACTTGGGTACAAATAGCATGCTGGGTTTTACCTGTGATTATCACTGGCGGCTGCTATAGCCGCAAGCAATAATCATGGTCTCCTCTCACCGGGAGAAGACAATGGCCCAGCAAGAGGGATTTCCTCATCAACACTGTCTGTGTTGATGACTGTGTTGATGGGGCAAATCAAGCAATCAAACCCGTGGTTGCAGGAAAGAAATTTGCTCCGTGTATGGCTGGCCTAAGCTATCATGGAGAGCTCTCAGTAAAGCTGATCTCCAGCTTTACTTTGACCTGTTAGTGTAGGAATTAGCTTGTTTGGGCCAGCTTGGCCCAAATGAACTAGTTAAAGTGAAAGTAAAGCTGGAGATGAGCTTTAGGCTGGGTTCTCATTGCTGCCGGATGCGGCTCGCAGCAGGGGGTCCAGTGTCTCCCTGTTCTATGTTTCCGAGATGAATCAGGGCCAAGTTTTTGCCTGAATTCGACCTTTAAATGGACCAGAAGACGCAAAGGACTCCTGTGCAAGCCACTCCACAGCCGCCCTGGAGATGCGTGAACTGTCTCCATAGAGAGGCAGTCACATTCTCCTGTCATGCAAATTGTATGCGGGGAAAACCGCATCCAATTCGCACTAGGGTGAACCGGGTCTTCAAATAAATGTATAGTCCGCCATTGCTGACCTCCTAGTGAAAATGCTAGTTGCCTGGATTTCCATCGCCACGAGAAACAGGTGCAGTCAGAATGAAATCAGAACAGCTACATAATTTATTGAGGTCAGTTGGAGTAAGTATTGAAGCCATTGGATTAGCATGACAGCCAGATGACTAGCACGGCCAGGAGGAAATGTCAGGAATTTGTAGCATCATATTTATCCAAAGATACATTTTCTATAAAAGTATTTGGTATTTTAAATTTAACCAGTTAATGGCAATTTGTGGGGAACAGAACAATAGCTTCAAACCTAAAATTGGACCTTTCCTCCTTTCCCTAAATTTCACATTAGCATGCATCGCTGCATGTTAATGTGAAATTGCCCAAACCTTTATTTTCATGTTTTTCTGCTTTCCTGGTCTCTTTTCTCTTTCACTTCCCAGTTTCCCCGAAAGCATTGATGACATGGCCCCAATGCGCAAATGCCCCCTGGAAAGGCAACGTCACCACTGCCTTCACATAAATCACATACCTAATGTGATATTGCGCCTGCGTGATATGAAGAGTACAAAATTACATTAATTTGCTCTGGAAAATAAAAGCTTATTTTTTTCCTAACAGCTTTCTGTGGTGTTATACTCAGGTATACACAGTCAGCATCACAGAAATTCTTTAAAGTGGCAGCATGGGAATGGGGAAATGCAGGAAGCACAGAGGCATGACAAAATAGGTAAGTATATAAAATAGTATGATTATTTATTTACCCCTGTTGAATAGTGAAAGGATTATAGAATAGCGACAAGGGGGACGTCCTCTTTAACATCCTAAAATAAAAAGGTACAAAAAAATGAAGATGCAAAGTGCAGCACCAATAAATATTTTAATAAATTTTACTATGCATCAAAGTAGCTTCCTCAACCTTAATGAGTGTCAGAACATAGCCAAGGATTTAAAACCATGTGGCAAACTCAGTCACCTTAATCCAATTACCATGGAATGGGTCAAAGGCAGATGTTGCTTGTCCAAGAACAAGATGGACAATCTTGGTCCATTAACATCTAAATTGACACATTCCATGGTTTTTGGATTAAGGTGGCTGAGTTTCCCACGTGTTTGTGAAAGCTGGGGTTTGTTCCTGACCATCATTAAAGAGGAGCTCCGGGCTCTATCAGAAACAAAGTAAAAGTCAGCTTCTGCCGCCATTTCTTGTAAGGGAAGGCAGAAGTGAAGCCTTCTGGCTTCACAGCCTGTTCCCTACTGTGCATGAGTGAAGCTTGCTGTGCTTTGTGAATGGCCCGGTGGTGGGGGAAGGAGGACGGGCCGAACTTCCATGTGACCTAGCCACGGCAAGATCAGCCAGAAGTGAGTACCTGTCAAAACCGGTTACCCGCTATGCCATCCTGCCCCCAAAAGGTGCCAACTGTGACAATGGAGGGGGGGACAAATAAGCGGAGCTTCCCCTTTTGGGTGGAGCTCCACTTTAACATTGAGCAATCTACTTCTAGAAGCTAAATGTCTTTAGCATTACACAGTAAATGTCCAGTTGAATAAATCTAATTACTACTAGGTATGTAACCAATATAAATGAGAACCTTCACAGACAAATGTTAGCCCACACACGGTCGGACATTCTGACAACCAAATCCGTTGGATTTTGTCCGACGGATTTTGTCCGACGGATTTTGTCTGACGGATTTTGTCCGAAACTGTTGCATACACACGGTCGGACAAAGTTGTCGGAAAATCCGATTGTACATAACGTGATGACGTTATTTCATTACGACGGGACTACGTTCAGGCTAGTAGCCAATAGCTTTGGTCTAGGAATTTGATCTGAGCATGCGTGGCACTTTGTCCGTCGGAGTAGGCTACACATGATCGGAGTATGTCCGATCGGAGCATTTTGTCGGAAAATTTTACGGACAAGTTGGAAAACTTGGTCCGTCGTATACTCCGACAGAAACAGTCCAATGGAGACCACACACAGTCGGATTATCCGACAAAACGGTCCGATAGGACACATTCCGTCGGAATCTCCGACCGTGTGTACAAGGGCTAAGGGTTATGTTTCAAGACTACATTTGGATTTAAAGGAGCCTTTTTCAACCCTGGCACCCTCGGATACTTTCTTAGTTCTTTAAGGGTGCCTTGGCAAAATGCCAAAAAATCGCACCAAATTGCATAAAAATGGCCAAAAGCTAGCAGACGGATCAAGTCTGCCTTTTTATGTTACACAAAGCCATATGTTTTTATATAGGGGCACTACAACCGTGGGCACTGTCCTGACCAGTTGCAACTATCCCAACAACTGATACCATCATAGGTTGATAAGGAGGACACTGGATGCTTGAGGATGTCCTTGTTTGCCGCTCTTTTTCCCCTCTCCATCAGCACCACCAGAGACAGGTTAGCTGAAGAGGGAGAGAAACTGTGGGAGGAGAGATACTGGAATGCTGGAATAGTAGGCAGTATCATTGTGCAAATGTATATTGATTTGTAAAAAAACACCTCTAATGTTGGGTTTCCTACATATGTAGATGCTGCTATGTAAAAAAAAAAAATTTAAGGAAAAAAGGAAGAGTAAGAAGCACTGGTCTGAGGTGTTATTTTAAGAGTTGGTTAAATTTGAGGGCTCAGGTGAAGGAAGGGTTGTGTGTTAGGGTCTCTATAAGGGCTTTTTGAAGGTTAAGTGCTCGGGGCATAGGTCAGGTCAGATATATTTCACAGTCAACAAAAACAGGCAAACACTACCAATAGCTGGGTTTATAATACCGAAACACAACACATTAGGCAAGGCATGCTGGGTTATGTAATTCCTTAGCAGCTGGATGGCCGGAGGTTACCCATGGCAGACCTATATTATTATATTAATCCAGACTGCAAGAGTCAGCTAGCTGTTATCATTCAGCTCTCCTACTACTCCCTACTCAGAAACAGCATTAACTCTTAAGGCAGCAAAGCTGATAAGTGTAAATGCTGCACTTCAGCACACAGAGCAGCAGAAAAATAAGTAACAATGAAAAGCAAATCATTGTAATATCAGTTGGTGGATATGAATTATAGAAGATAATAGGTATACAGAACTCTTTTAACTGTCCCATACATTTCATTTAAACATGCTGTACTTTCTAAGGCTGGATTAGAAAGAAAATATAGGTCTCTTCAAATGTGCTGAATGGCTTAAGCGATGACATAGGCACATGCATAACTCCACGCACCATAATCTAGTGACTACCATTACTGCGTGCTGGTCTATGGGGACACATTAAGCATGCAGTATAATTGAACTACACAGTTATCCTCTGTTACTGCCTCTTATGAATCCAGCATTTCTTCCAGAACACTCAGCTTTGAAAGATGAAAGGTTTCCTTAAGATTAAAATTGTTATTCCCCTTGATAAAATAAAAATTATTCCAAGCCATAGAGGAATTTTCCTCTGAATTTTCCTTTACATTTTGCTTTAATGTATTGGAAATGTGGGTTGTTCCTATAATCTCCTGTTCATTATCTACATCTATATAGTGTATGGCTTGTGTCGTTCTGAAAGGTTAAAGGGTAAGTGCACTTGTAGAACCATGACCCTTAATGGGCCCTCCTCCAGTCTTTTTGTTTCTTATCTTGATTGTTCAAGCAGATACTGCTGGTCAATAAAGCCTAGTACACGTGATCTGAAAATCTGATGAAAAATATCTCTTCGTACAATAATCTGATCATTAGTAGAGCCCATTACGTCAGTTTGTCTGAAATTATCTGAAGGGACAAACATGAAACTTTTTCTTGTTCAATACCAGATTGTACGATTTTCATCTCATCAGTACAGTTTTCATCTGAAAAAATTTGGAAGAACAAGACTACGCATGCTCGGAAACAAAAGAATACAATACAATACATTACATCACTTCCAAAGTTGTATTCTGTCATATGAGAATTTTCATAAGTTGAGTAACCACTTCATTTTTGATATAGCATGCAAAATAAAATAAAAAGACTCAATTCCCCTGTTTTAGCAATTGGCTTTGCTACATAGATTCAGGAAAGCCCTCTTTTTGAGTTCATTCAAGGTCCTTATTTTAACTGAGGTGCTGAAGAAGGTGAAGTTTTTTCTGACCTTCAAAACACGTTTTTTAGTGTAAATCAATAAAATAATTTAGACTATTTTATTCTTCAGTCTGGTGCTCCTTCCATTTTTTTTTCTCTCTGATACCTTGCTAGGTATCCACAGAAAGGTAGCCCTGTCTGCTGTGCCCAGCTTAAAGTAGAAGTTCAGCCTAAAAAAAACTATCTCTAAATCTACCTGCAGCCACATTCTAAGACTAATAATAATGAAAAGCATGCTATCAATATAGGGTGCATAAATTGAATCAAGAAATTCATATGTATCAAAAACTGTAAATATGAATGTGTTGAAAAATTAACATTCACACATAATCCAGTAAAGTCAATCAAAGAAAAGAAGAAGAGAAGTGCTCTTGTGCAAAAAGTTCATTTATACTTGTGTATCAACAAAAATCCATATTTCACTGTGGATAGCAAAATCTTCACACTCAAAAGTGTACACCACACTCTCAAGCTGCTTACTAGCTATTCTGACCCCAAGATGGGCGTCTGGCTGCACTTTATCGCAGTATCCCCATGGGATGGATATTATGAGATGTTTCCGGGATGGGTTACCAGACGACCAGGATGTTCAACAGTGGGCTCAGCAAAAGGGAGAGACAAAATCCAGGCTTTTTACAGAAGGTTAAAACTACTAAGAAGGCAGGAGTAAAATCACATATAAAACAATCACATGCAGACACCCCAGCGGGTATGATAAAGTCATCACCATAGCTCCTGCCGACTAGTTTCATTCAAAATAACATTATCAAAGGATACAGGAGTATTCTAAGACTAAAGCCGGGTACATGCTACAGTTTATTTTTGTGCAATACCACGGGTTGCACAAAAAAATAACTGACAGCCCCAGTCGGGAGCCACTGTACTAACCATGCAAGGTTATGTCCAGTGGTCTCCCCCCGCTGAGTTGTTGTGTTCTGACAGGGGGACGGCTCCTCCGCCAGAACATTTTGATCAGCGCTCTCTGCCTGTGGCTGAGAGCACTGATTGGGAGTCGGTCGGCTGCCGGCTTTCGAACATGCATGTCCAACAGACTGACATACACAATGGCAGAATGTCAGCTGGTATTTTTTGTACTGGCAAATGTCTCCCCACATTATGCTTGTGTGTACGGGGCTTAACCTATCTAACCCTATAAAGCAAAAATCATTATACTTATCTTTTCTGAAGCTGACCTAGTCCAGTCTCCATCGGCGGATGCTGTGTGCCGACAACAGCTGGGAAATACTTGGGAAGTGACGTCACCCATAGAGTTACTAAGGGGCTTCTATTGTTGGCTGCCCCTTCAACACATGCCTACACACAGAAACCGCCGCTTACAGTTCAACGTGGGACTGTCTGGATCAATTTCAGAAAAAAGTATATATAGCAATTTATTCTTTACAGGGCTAGATAGGTTAGTGTTAGAATGGGGCTACAAGTAGATTTAGAGTTAGTTTTAAGCTGAACTTCTACTTTAACCTGAACCAGTTGAGTTCTCCAATAGTTTTTGCTCTCCCACTTCTTTGTATTACTCACATCAAAGTCCCAGTGCCTCTTGGATGTTCTTTTCTTCACTGGATTCTACATACTAATCTGTAACCATTTTCCTATGTTATATTTTGCACGGTGAAGGACTTAGGGGAGTGGGGTACATATGCACCATTAGAAATAAGGACAGGAGGGTGAAGAAATTCCCACTAAGGGTAGAGTCAGCCATAGACGGAGCAAATTTCTTTTTACGACAGACAGTGACAGTTGACAGTGTTGAATCCTTCCTGTCGAGCTATTGTCTTTTACCGGGGGAGAAGCCATTCCTACCAGGAGAACTCAGTGATTATTGCTAACGGCTATAACAGCCACTAGCAATTATCACATGTAAAATCTGGCAGGCTGGTTCAATTCTTGTCCGGTTCTGCAGGAAGAGATTTGAACTATCTATGGCTGGCTTAAGTGTACTATAAGGGCTAATTCACACCACAATGTCCTAAGTGATTTTGAAAAGTATAGCGCACTCCCATGCACATAGCATTTTTAGATGGAGAGTGAGAAGATTTAATGAAAGTTTTAGAAATTAGCAGGTTCCTTTCATCACCTCCACTACATAACTTAGAGAACATTCTGGAGAAATATTCCAGAATGGGCTTGGATAAACCACAGCTGACCCCAATGGCTCTAACACTGAGATACTATAGTATATTTTCAGTGGGTACATACAGCATTTTGAGTTAATACTGGGGTGGTTTTCTAAATGTAAGCAAGAATAAGCAAAATGTATTGGAGTCAATGGGCAAGGCAAAATCAAGGTAGGATTTTAGTAGGCTTTAATGGGCTTTAAATGCCTGCTGTGGAATACAGAAGCTCCTTTCAACTATCTTGGACCTGTTCTTGTGCCAAAAACAGCCCCTCATTAGCCTCACTACTTAAAAAATTTTAACAGAAAGAAAAAAAAATAGACAGCAGGAAAAAAGGCAAATTAAAGCATCGGTGCAAACACAATTCTAACATTCAAGATGGGGAAAAACACAAATAGAAAGAATACTAATTAAAATAAAAAAATGTCCCTAAAGGCCTGGTTCCACCTATGCATTTTTTGCGTATTCAGTTTTGCAGAAACACACTACAGTCCATTTAACATGGTTTCCTATGGATGTAGTTCACATCTGTGCATTTATGGAAAGGGCCAGGGTTTTTTGTCTGGCTTTTGGTTCCATAGATCAAAAATGTGTATTAAAAAATGCAAAATTCACCCGCAATATGCAATCTGCAACCTGTGTAAGTGTGAATCTGGCCTCAATGTAGATTTGTTAAAGAAAAAAAATGCGTTGTTTAAATACTCTACACCAGCTGCAAATCAAAGTGAAATAAGCACAAATATAAATAAAATACATAGGGAGCTGAGCTTAAACATATAAAAATAAGAAATAAAAAATAAATTAATAAAAAATACCTGCAATTGAACAAGATCGATCAGATAAATCAGATCTAATTGAAAAACAAATCACAAAGAATGACTCCAAAAAGGACAAATAATAAGTGAAAATAAATGGTAAATTAATCCACATTCCTTAAATATACAAAGAAAGGAAATATTGAATAAAACACCATATGATACAATCTTCAGTGACTTCTTAGAAACCAGGGATCTGCAATTAGTGGACCTCCAGCTGTTACAAAACTACAAGTCCCATGAGGCATAGCAAGACTCTAATAGCCACAAGCATGACACTCAGAGGCAGAGGCAGGATGGGACTTGTAGTTTTGCAACAGCTGGAGGTCCGCTAATTGCATATCCCTGTTATAAACCAACGTGTATCCACCACCACATAGAGTGCAAGCTTACGAGCTGTACAAGCTGTCTAAGCTTGTGGCTAATACCCAGCCGGGGCCTTTGATTTTTCCAGCATCTCCGATGACCGATAAGCCAAGCATTCCTGGGGACTTGGAGTATATTCAGCAATCAGCAGCCAGCCAATGACCTCAGTGTAAATATTATACCAGTGGAAAAAATAGAAGAGAGTCGCCATCGGGTAAAACTGGGTGGTATTTTATTGTATTAAAATCTGTGCTAACAAGCATAGAATGCACAAGTAAAAAAGTTCCATAAAAAAAAGCTGCTTGGCTAGTACAAACACGCCCGCACAAGCGGGACGTGAAACAGCGCAGTGGCGTCAGCACGACGCCCCACCCTGCGCGTTTCGTCACTAAACTGACCTGTCCTGGAACCTATTGAATAAGACACACAATGTCTTATTCATCATTTCCTTTCTTTGCATATTTAAAAACTGTGGATTAATTTACCATTTATGTTCACTTATTATTTGCCCTGTTTGGAGTCATTCTTTGTGATTTGTTTTTCCATTCGGTCTGATTTATCTGATTGATTTTGTTCAATTGCATATTTTATTTTATTTTTATTTTTTTATTCTTAAAGTAGATTTATGTAGACTTATTTTCTAGCAGATGGCAAAATCAGTAATTTTGTGGTGAACATTTTCACCCAAACCACTACACCTATCCCTGATTATTATCATAATACATTTATATTATTACTAGTATTATTATTTATCGTTATCATAATTAGCTTAAAGTCATTTTTTTATAGGACTTAATAACTTTTTTTCATGCTCACTGCACCATAATACAGTAAATATACTATTAATCTGTAGATTCAGCCTCTAGCAGATGTCTACATTTTAGTGCAAGCACTTAGCCTTACTGATTAACAACTGCAGAGATAAAATCAATAGTCTTCGGAGTATAAAATTGTACTTTAAAGGTGTCCCTAGACATTAAATGCAAGCCTTCGGATGTGGACAATCCAATGTCTTCAAGTTGCATTGGACACAGGTGGTTGAGACTTAAATGGGATGAAAGCCATAAGACATGATAGAAAACCTTTACCTATCACCATTATTTCTCACTAATAAGCCAACAAAGGACATTTTGGAAGTGCGCCTTCTCACCGTTTTCCATGTCCTAAATAGCAATAATCACCCAAAGTAGTGACCCAGACATTGCCTGTATGTGCAGCTGTATTCTAATCTCCAAATGTCTCTGTCTATTAAAACAGGAACAGTAACGGTCCATAATTGTGAATCACTACAAAGCAGATAGTAGAGCCTGCGTATTTAATAAACACATACAGCTGCCCTAATACCCTATGTTCAGATATAATTACAAACTCCAATGGTGTTTCTGGAGGTGAGGGTTGCCATAATATTGCACTTACATTAATACAGTTGAGTATTATCCCTGATACTTTTTTTTTCCACAAACAGTTAATTTTTCAGGACAAATTTGGATAAACGCATGATATTTAAAGCGTAACTCCACACTGTGAAAATCAGTGAGCCAATCACACAAGCAGGAAATTATGTTTCTAGGGGGCGTTTGGTACACAGTCTGTGTACCGAACATCTCCAGGTAGCCATATCGCATTGCACTTTACAGAAAATAACAGCAGTTGCAGTTTGAAAAGGAAAGGTAGTTTTTAATAAGACTCAATTACAATATGACTCTTGTCAAAATTGTATACATTGTATTTATTTTTTTTTGTTTGCTATTTTTTTCCAGTGAAAGTGGAGTTACCCTTTAACCACTTCTGGACAATTCCGGTATTCCCATGTTCGGCCGGCGGTCCGGTACAAGATAAAAGTGGTATCTGTGGCAGATTCACCGTTTATTGGTGGCGGGAGAGGGCCCCCCCCCTCCTGCCACGATCCAGTGCCCTCCGCCACTTACCGGAGCCGTGGGATCCTTCCCGTGGCTGTGCACGGAGACGAGTGAAGCCTCCACCCGTCTCCATGACACTGCAGGGCCGAAGCGACATCAAAACATTACTTCCATATATAGCTCTTAGCCCTTGTACACACGGTCGGAGAATCCGTCGGAATGTGTCCTATCGGACCGTGTTGTCAGATAATCCGACTGTGTGTGGTCTGCATCAGACTGATTCCGTCTGAATATCCGTCGGACCCAATTTTCCAACATGTTGGAAATATTTTCCCACCAACTGGTTCGATCAGACATACTCCGATCATGTGTAGAGAATTTTGATCGGACCAAGTGCCACGCATGCTCAGATCAAATTCCTACATCAAAGCTATTGGCTACTAGCCTGAATGTAGTCCCATCGTAACGAAATTACGTCATCACGTTCTGAATGATCGGATTTTTCGACAACTTAGTCCGACCGTGTGTATGCAACAGTTTCGAACAAGATCCAACGGGCAAAATCCGACCGACAAGATCCGACGGATTTGGTTGTCGAAATCTCCGACCGTGTGTACAGGGGCTTAAAGGGCATTTTTTTTAAATTACAACATTTTTTTTTTATTATTGCATTTTAGTGTAAATATGAGATCTGAGGACTTCTTGACCCCAGATCTCATATTTAAGAGGTCCTCTCATGCTTTTTTTTCTATTACACGGGATGTTTACATTTCTTTTTTTTTAAAACTGTGTAAAAATAAAAGGTAAAATAAATAAGAAAACATTTTTTTAAGCGCACCCCATCCCACCAAGCTCGCGTGCAGAAGCGAACGCATACGTGAGTAGCGCTCGCATATGAAAACAGTGTTCAAACCACACATGTGATGTATCGCCACAATCGGTAGAGAGAGAGAAATCATTCTCGCTCTAGAACCCCTCTGTAACACAAAATATGCAACCAGTAGAATTTTTTAAATGTCACCTAAGGGTACAAGTTTGTCGCCATTCCACGAGCGGGCACAATTTTGTAGCATGACATGTTGGGTATCAATTTACTCAGCATAACATTATCTTTCACAATATAAAAAAAATAGGATAACTTTACTGTTATCTTTTTTAATTTAAAAAAGTTTTTTTTTTTTAAAGTGCGCTTGTAAGACCGCTGCGCAAATACAGTGTGACAGAAAGTATTGCAACGACCGCCATTGTATTCTCTGGGGTGTTAGAAATAAAATTATAATGTTTGAGAGTTCTAAGTCATTTTCTAGCAAAAAAAAACTGTTTTTAACTTGTAAACAACACATCTAAAAAAAGAGGCTCGGTCTTAAAGTGGTTAAATGGCCATGCAGTGAAAGTGACTGTAGTCTCTATTTTACATTTTAACTATTTATTGGTTATATAACTCAGAATTCACATATAACTGAACAAGGAGCAGTGTGCCTCCTGGTAAAATTCCACCACCTATGGTTTGGGATTATATGGAGCAAATATAACCCAAGGGGTTTATTGATAAATGCATTCAGAAAGGATTTATACAGCTTTCATCCAGGATTCACAGACTTTCAATTGAATACAATTAGAACAGTATATGACTCTTGGGTGAAAGTTGTGTGAAAACAGATAAACAGATAAACAGATAAAACAAATAAACAGATCCCAATGTGAATTAGAAAATTCTATGACTGGCGAGGAATAAAAAAAAATGATACCAGGAATACGTTTGTTGTAGCTAAAAGTGATCCTAAACAGGTCAGCCGAAAGCCATCTCTAAAGAGTTGGGGGCCTCTCCATGTTATAACTTAGATTGGCTAAAAACATAAAATGACCACACCACATTCTATCTCTGTACATAAAATAAATACATGTTTTCCTCTTAAAGTGGAGTCCCACCTACTTATTTAATTCCTCTCTCCCCCTCCGGTGCAACATTTGGCACCTTTCAAGGGGGAGGGGGGAACAAGGACCTGTTTTGGACAGGTTCCCCTTCTCCACTTCCGGAGACAGTGCTACGGCGCCGTCCCTCTGAAGTTCGCCCCTCCTCCTCCTTCCTCCACCGCCAGGCCAATTAGAAAGTGCAGCTCACTTCACACATGCGGCTGGGGTGCCAACATCACGGGCTCCCTGGACAGGTAAGTGTCCATATATTAAAAGTCGTGTTTTATCCCAGGCTGGAACCGCTCTTTAAAACTATTAACAGTATCATTTTGGGATATTGGGATTTTTTTTTGCTAAGGGCAAATAGGCTGTTAACCCTCCTGGTGGTATTCCCGAGTCTGGCTCGGGGTGAAAATTCAGAACCATTAGCGATAACCCCGAGCCAGACTCGGGATCGCATCGCTGAATCCAGGATGAGTATGCTTACCTCGTCCCCTGGATCCAGCGATTTCTCCCCGCAGTGCGAGCAGCTCATCCTCCGCTCAATCTATCACGGAGCCGAGCTCTGTTCCCTGCGAGCGCTGGGACGCTCGGGGACGGAGAATGGCGCCAAATTCAATAAGTGAAACACACACATTACATACAGTATAATGTAATCTTACAGATTACATTGCTGTATGTAATTATTTCACATCCCTTTTGTCCCTAGTGGTTTGTCCAGTGTCCTGCATGTAGTTTTATATTATAAAAACTGTTCTTTCTGCCTGGAAACTGGAGATTGTCCATAGCAACCAATACTGTCCCTTTACATCAAAAGTGGTTTTAGACCAGCTAGAAAACAGCGATAATAAATTATAATCACTCGCAGAATTGAGCGACAGAGATTTGTGGGGAGATCCGTCATCAAATACTGAAAAGTAATGGCAGTGACAATTCTGCAAATTTCTGTGTTTTTGATTTGATTACATTATTGAATAATTTTTATTATTATTATATTATTATTTGGTATAATTATTTATAGTTATTTATTATATTTTAATTTCTGATTTTGTTTTTCAAACTTTATCATACCCTTGATGTCTACTAGACTCTGGTTTGGACAGATTTAAGAGAGTTATTCCTAAGAATTGCAGGCCTACCATATAAAATGCCAAATTTCCATGCAAAATAATTGTACCGCTTTCAGCACCTAAAATCCGACATAATCATACCGCCAGGAAGGTTAACATTGCAAACAAATTTTCCTATAGCTTAGTAAGTATGGTGAAAATTCACTTTGCAAAGAATACCCAATCACTTCTAGGGAAAATATATATATATTTTTGCTTCCATATAATTGGATGATGGAAGTCAACAGCTTCACCTCATTCACTAAGCTAAGGCAAAATCCCCTTCCAAGCTGAACATTCCTTTGCAAAGTGAACAGCTTATTTTCCTTTAGTAAATCAACCCCCATTATTGTTAGTGACTTCTTACAATGGCCAAAGTCAAAACCCAACCTTGACCCCAACGAACATCATGATTAAAAAGTCTGACTTTGCTTAGCAAGTCTAAGCCAACCTCCCCCACAAATTACATATGGAAATAAATGATCGGATTAAAGCTACAAACGCGAAATGACAGCCCCCAAAATACAGTAGATAAAATACTAAAATCATTTGTGTAATGCGAGCACGAAATCCCATCTTTCTCATTTTTAACCGCCGCCTAATTTCCTGTTAACACTTCATGTAAATTCCAGATAAGGTAGTCATTTTTTTCCCCAGAATTCTATTTCTGTTTCATTATATGTTCTATACCGTGCCCGACAGGTCAGGGTTATGATTGAAGTTCTATGGCTCATTAGTATTCGACCAGTTGAGTCGTTTTTTTTTTTTTCTTTTCGGTTGATAATTCCTTTATCAAACACTACAATTAGCCTGTTCTGTTGGCTTTGTGTATTACTTTTTTATATACCTAGTGTAGTGTTGGTCAAGGAGTATATATGTCTTACATATACAGGCTCTTATCTGCTCTAAGTTCAGCAGCAGTATAAAAAAAAAAAAAAAAAAAATTAAAAAAATAAATATTGTCCTGCCACCTCCCAATCCTGCATTTCTAGCTAGCAGCTGCTATCAAGAACCTCAATAGCAAAAATATGCAAACTTGCACACTAATTCCCTTTGGAGATAGATCTTGGCTGCGGCCCTGTCATAAATCACAGGAATTTCGATATGAAATGAGGCAAGCAACTCTAATCATTTCTGCATTTCAAATTGGATCACTGGCTCAATCACCAGGCTTTTTTAAACTGCTTGCCTAAGAGCAAATGTGAGGCAGGAGATAATTCTGAAGAAATCTCTTTTGTGGCCGTCGAACTCTTTTAACTGTTTCAAGACTGAAAGGCAGTCATTTCTACGATAATGGCGCCTATCTGCTGCCAGAGATATGGATCCTAAAAGGCGTTTTTCTTCTCTTTAAACTTATATAATCCAGCCGATATTAGTTTATGTAGATGCGCGCATGGAAGCGCGGGTGTTTGCCCAGGAATTTGCGTATTTAAATGGGTATTTTTATAATCGTTTAATGGAATGATGCAAAGCAGACGGTCTTATTTCCATATCTGTGCAATTCAAAATGTTACCTATGAGATAGCATGGAAATGTTATTTTACCGCGTGACATGAAACAAAGCGTAAATAAGAACCTGCAGAATTTAGGCCAGGTGAAAGAGTTGTTTGGTGCTTTTTTTTTTTTTTTTTTTTTGCATGGTCAGTATCTTTTTTTGGACTAAAAACAACCTGAAAAATAATTTTAAATATAAAAACTTCAAGGAAGTTTCATGAGAAAATATAGAGCTCTTACATGAGGTTAAAAAATAGTACTTGTATATACAAATCTTAAGGGTCATGGTAGGGCTTTAAATAATTTTTCAGTCTGAAAATTGGATTGGCCTTATTTGAGCCGGGAGATTTGGCAACAGAAATTTGAGCACACAAATTTTTCAGCATGAATAACTTACGGCTTTGGTCATATGCTTATCACAACCAAAAAAACATCATGTTGTAGTTGTAAGGCCTCAACACGCCAAACAGGCCATTGGCAGTTAATAGATTTCTATGGTGGCTGCAATGAACAAAATAATGTAAATTGTTTGATTATATATATTGATATATACTATATATACTATATATAATATAATTATATATATATATATATATATATATATATATATATATATATATATATATATATATATATATAAAAAAAATTCAGAGGCGCCCAGGGGGATTTTACCATAGGGTTCTAGAATGCACAGCATATTAGCACATTGTCCCCTTCCTAACCAATGATATCACAAAGCTTCTAATTCACTTCTTAGTCATCTCTCACCGACTATTGCAACTCCCTCCTCATTGGATAACCTTTACATAGGCTATCCCCTCTTCAGTCCATCATGAATGCTGCTGCCAGACTCATTCACCTTACTAACCATTTACAGTCTACTACTCCTCTTTGCCAATCCCTCCATTGGCTTACGCTCACCCAACAAATTAAATTCAAAACACAACTTACAAAGCCATCCACAACTTGGCCTCCATTTATTGTGTTGCTGCCTGAAGTGCCTTACGTCAGCTGGGACATGGCTATCTATGACAACCGAATTTTCACCTGAGGATGGGAGGATGGAGCTCTTTATGAGATGTGCATGCACCATTGCAGGTTTTTCACACGAATGCAGACGTTTGCAACCTCATTCATGAGAAAAACATCCAATGTGTACGCATTGCCAGCAGTTGAAAGAGGAGGGGCCAACAACAGCTGGCAGGAAATAGGATTTACTAATGGTATTTCAACACTGTCAGCATTAAAACAGAAATATACAGGAGATGTGTGAACTGGCAGGATAACCAGGTACTATATTAGTAATACATAAAAAAATTAAATGCAATGCATAATACAAAAGGGTTTGGTGCATAGAAATAAATAGGAGAATGTATATTCTGATTGGAATTCAACTTTCATGTATCATATGAAAGATAAAATCTATATGCATAAATTGTTTTATCTGCCAGAGGATTTGTGTTGCCATTCTTGTGATCCAGATAGCGTAACCAGGTCAGTGACCTAATTTTTCTCTACTTTTCTCAGCTTTTACAACTTAGTCACTATCCTGCCCCACAGCCTGTAATTTGACAATGAGGGAGAAGCAGTGCAATGATGACATCATCAATATGCTCTCCTGTAATGCATGCTTAAGTTGTTGCGTAACATCGCTGGGCCTAGTTTGGCTCAGTGTATTACAAGGGGATGGAGATATGGAGATCAGGAGAGATGCAGATGTTTCTTTAGTTCCACACAGGACTGGCGCTACCGCTAGGTGAACTAGGCAGCCAATTAGTGGTAGATAAAAGAGGGGTCAGGGGGCCTCCCCTCCAGAGTGTCTAACAATGTCACAGCAGCTAGGCTAGTGTAATGTTTCAGTTTGGGTGCCGCATCGCCACGCACCAGCCTGCCTTCTCCATGCTGTTGGTAGGCAGGGTGGCCTGGCAGGGACAGTGATTAAAGATTGTCCCATAATATAATACATATGTTTCCTGCCTGAATTGCAAAATAACATGCTGGGACTCAGGAAGTCCTGTGTGATGTCAGGAGGGAGGGACTTATGAGCTTCAGCTACCCAATCGCTGAAAAGGCAGCAGGGGGTGGTGCCACTACCTCCTCCGCTAACAGGTACACAAAATGCGCTGTGTAGCATTCCAATGAAATCTTCATCCCACTGGCTTGCTGCCGTAGTGGGTGCGGGATGAAGCGGCTCTGAGAAGTCTGCACACAAGATTCAGAACTTCATGCAGCAAGTTAAGGTTCTGCAGTGATTGAGGTGAGGGGAGAGAAAGTGTTTTGTCCCAGCAGATAAAAAGGAAAAACGGGGAACTGCCCCCTTCAATAACACTCATTGTAATACCACTGTCACCATGTTAAAAGGACAGGAATATGGATGGTATTACAATGAATTTTATAAGGCTGGATAGCTGCACTCCAGTATCCACCTTTAGAGCCCATTCTCACTAGGCACTGCAAAAATCGCTGTGCGGTTCCCGTGCGCTTCACATGCGGTTCTGTGTAGTGTGTTTTTTTTTTTGGGGGGGGGGGGGGGGTAGCTGGTCTTGCCTAGGGCACAAAATAGTCTAGCACTGGCCCTGGTTTCATGTTAAAATATAAACACTGTTTTACTCAAGAAAAAATTGGATATTTTTAATCCATTTGGAATTCAGCTTTCAGAGTTACTTGCAGACCCTTAACCTCAATGTAATCCCTAAATTCAAACTAAACTCATAGAATAAGCCCAACCTTTAATTTAAATGGAATCTGCACATTCATGGCTAAGTTGACAGGTTCTCTTAAAAGCCCACCTTCTCCAACCACTGATGCCCACCTTTGCCATGTCCGCCTAGCACGCTGTTTCTTTGAGAGCCTTGGGTCTTTATCCTGTCAAACGACTATGGGTGTATTCAACAGATTTGACAGATAAATGGGGTGTGTTTGGCAAAGGTGAGTATCAGTAGGTGAGGGGTTTCAAGAAAACCTATCACTTTGGCCTGTATGAGCCTGAACATATGTCATATGTATTCAGTGATACATATGGTGATGCATATTCCTGCATAACACCATAAAAGCTTATAAAATACAATGTGCCAAAATCAAACAGAAGTATGCTAGAAGAATGCCAACATTATTAAACAAACACAATTTCTAAGTAACAGGAAACAAACAGTACCGACACATACATTTTTTACCTAAGAGCCTCCAAATATGCAATACAAGAAAACTTCAGCTTTGTGAAACTCATCCCTTAAATCCCACTATGTACCAATCTATAGGTCATGTGTTGTGCATTTTGAGAATGTGTGCCAGTGCTGCAAATTAGTTGACATTTTCACATGCTTATCACTCAGGCTCAGAAGCTCCTGGGGCATATGGAAGATTTCTCAGGATAAAATGGTATATGAGGGCACCAGGTGGTGCCTGTTATTGGACAATCATGTAAGCTTAATAATCTTGGCATACTGACAGGTCCATTTAAAATATTATCACCGCTCATAATAAGGTATAACACAGGACTTTATGAGTTTGAGCAGCCCACAGGGGTTTCCGCTAGCCCACAAGCAAACTCAGATTTCAGATTGCCAGAAAGGGATTGTTGAGTGTCAGCACTAAAGAGCAATTTGCTAAGTAGCGGTATTCTGGAGTATGTCCATTGCTCCCCAAGTGCGATCAGTACCAGCAGTATTGGCTGGATTAAACAATTGTCTAGCCAGAAGATACATATAGCTTGCAATTAAATATGCATTCTGGTGCTTCCTCTCTATATTACCTGCAGCAGCTGATTACAGAGGTGTTTTTAATAGTTCTAGCAGTGGTACATCATAGCATTTTAGGTACTTTGGTTTTAGGCAGCCATCAGCTTTGAACTAATCTACAGTACTTTAAAAAAGTTGAATGTGATCAGCTTAATTAAAATCATCAACTTATTTCATCAATGTGGGTTAAAGAGGACCTTACATAATTATCACATTAAAAAGAACAATGATATCCCAATTTGATTTTATATAATTAGCACACACATCTGACTTTTCTGTACATTTTATTTCTGAGGCTGCCATCCTTAAAGCAAGAATATGTAAGAGTCTGATCCTGATTTTGTGGTACACTTACTGCTTCTGACATCTGTACGGACTTCTAACCTACATAGATCAGTGGTTGGCTCCAATTTGCAAATAATGGCCTTATCGGTATTAGCATTATAAAAGACACAGTAACAGGAAGGAACTGGGCTTGGAGTTTGGAGAGCAGTTACTTCTAAGCCCTTGTACACACGGTCGGAGATTCCGACGGAATATGTCCTATCGGACCGTTTTGTCGGATATTCCCACTGTGTGTGGTCTGCATCGGACTGTTTCCGAAGGAATATCCGACGGACCAACTTTTCCAACTTGCCGGTAAAATTTGCAGACAAAATGCTCCAATCGGACATACTCCGATCATGTGTAGCCTACTCCGACGGACAAAGTGTCACACATGCTCAGATCAAATTCCTAGACCAAAGCTATTGGCTACTAGTCTGAACGTAGTCCCGTCCTAGCGAAATAATGTCATCACGTTATGTACAATCGGATTTTCCGACAACTTAGCCCGACCGTGTGTATGCAACATCACTTCCGGACCTCTTCCGGAATTAATCAGTCGGAAATTACTCCGACGGATTTGGTTGTCGGAATCTCTGACCGTGTGTACAAGGGCTTAGACATGTACATATAATAAAGGTTGGGTTTGTAGCCCTGATTTGAGATACTCCACCATTCAGAACCTTTGCAGAACACAATCTACAGTCAGTGTCAGCTGCTAAATATTATATAGATACCAGTTTCCTCCAATCCCAATACTAATTTAGCACTTAGCTCTGAGATACCATGTAACTGATTGAGCAGAGCCACAAAGTAAGCTGATGTCTGGTCAGGGAACAGCAATCTATATAAGACTGAGCATCTATCATACAGGTCATGCTGTGAAGGTCCAAATGAAGAGGATGACTAAAGTATTCTAAAATACAAGGTCAGCTAATTACAGTGCCTCTATCCCTCATCTACACACCATATGATGGCAGTATTATTATATTCTTACCCTACCTCTGACTTCCAGACTGGAGAGGTGAGGTGTCCATACTCTAGGGGAGACTGTAAGAATTATGAGGATCCTAAATCTCATGAGATCACTCCTTAGCACAGTGCTGAAGTGTCTTATCATGAATTTTGGGATCCTCAAAGCTCCTAGGACATCACCCTTACCTAGGCACTGTAAGCAGAAGCCAAGGGTAAGGCAAGTATATTTTCTAACCTTCAAACTTTTCCTAGAGATGTGTTTTTTAACTGCCATCACATGCCGATTTGTGATAAGGGAGGGAGACACTGTGCGAAAAACGGACCTTGACTTTTAGTGAAAGGTCCACTTTAATCTCTGTCTTACTCACGCTGTCTCTACACACCTTTACACAATCTGCTGATCTTCCTCCACAATCCATTGTACTTGCTCCTTTTCTTTTAATTCATCAATATGGTCTCACTGTCTCCATCCATATACAAATGCATTATAATTCTAAGACAACACCCACCTTTCACCAATCACTGCAGTGCCTTGGCATTCTTTGTATGGGACACTTTCATTAGCCCACAGGAAACTGCCTCTACTCCCCCAGACCAAGAGTTCCCAGGGCACGGAACAGAAATATGGACCGTATGAGTTAGATTCTTACAGCAGAACATGATAAATATGTTTTACACATTGTGGAAGGTTTACAAAGTTGTGTAGGCAGCGTGGGTCTGCTGTCTGCTTAACATTGTAAAAGATACAATTTTCTTACTTCACTCTTTCCCTTGTGCTCAGCTACTTTGTACTGCAGACCTCCACCCATATAAAACATTAAAAATAAGTTAAAACACAGGTTAAAACACATGGTCTATATCATATATGGGTAATGGTCTGTTTTACAAAGTATCCATTCACATTGGAAAAGTAAGATGGACTTAATGGACAGCAGATGAAAAGTGGTCACATTGCTTATTGAGAAAGAAATTATTAAAATTAACAAAAGGTGTGCAAAGATTTAAAAAAAAAACATAATAGTCAAAATGAAAGCCTGACTCCAGCCAAAATGTTATTGTTTTGTTTTGGATAGAGCAGGAAATTTCTGCTACCTGTGCCCCACTGGAGAGATTTCCCTGTAATTCCTATCAGGACAGGACATGATGGGAAATCCCTCCAGAGGGGACAAAGACAAAAACATATTTTAGGTAGAGTGAGGGAAATTAGAACTTCTGACAATCGTTTATGAACTCTAAGATTGATTTACTAAAACTGGAGAGTGCAAAATCTGGTGAAGCTGTGCATGGTAGCCAATCAGCTTCTAACTTCATCTTGTTCAATTAAGCTTTGACAGAAAAAAAATGGAAGCTGATTGTTTTCTATGCAGAGATGCACCAGATTTTGCACTCTGCAGTTTTAGTAAACCCCTCTGTCAGTGGAATCCATAGACAGTGGTGCCCATTATCGTACAACAAATGTCGGTAAATGTGAAAAATTCATGCATGCAGTATGTCAGACACATGTACATGAATTTATCACCAAGCCTACACTGTGCACAGGTCTCAGGACTGCTCTGTTTCCAAGCTTCAGGGGTTGCTAGGACTTTGGAGGCCGCTGTGTCCTAGCAACCAATGACATTGTGTGGCCAAAACCCCTTCAAAAACATTAATCCTTTGCTGAAATTAAGCTTTAAAAGACTATCACCTTGTTACAACAGGACAATGCAACAATGCTGTGTAAAGCTCATACCCCTATTGCTTTATACTCATCTCTCCTGCGTTCCCCCATCACTTCTTCCTGTGTGTAGCGGCCAATGCAAAATACCTGGTGTTCCAAGTATGACTGAGCATGTGACCACAGCCAATGACACAGTGACAAGCCCTATTGGTGGGTAAATCACCATTCCCTCTGAGCTCCAACAGGCATCAGGTATTTTGATGGTGACATCAAGGAAGAAGTGGAAGTGAAGTGAATAGAAAGTGTTGGAGGGGTGGATTTTGTTATTACATGTATTTTACACAGCACCTGCAATTTATGCAGCTCTTTACATTTTCTGAAAAAATAAAAAAATAAATAAAAAAAAAAATAAAAAAAAAAAAAAAAATATATATATATATATATATATATATATATATATTTTTTTTTTGATGACTAATGCCGCGCACATACGATCAAATTGTCCGGCGTACTTAGAAAGTACTTGGGTTTCAGCGGACAATACGTTCCTGAGTATGCTAGTCCGGCAGACTAAGAATGACGCATGCTCAGAAGCAAGTACGAAAAGGAAGCTATTGGCTACTGGCTATTGAACTTCCTTTTTCTAGTCCCGTCGTACGTGCTGTAGGTCATCGCGCTAGCGATCGCCGGACTTTCCGTGTGTCCGTGTGTGGCCAAGTCCGTTCGGTAGAAAGTCCGCCGGACTATCCGCCGGATTGTTTGCCAGACTATTCGATTGTGTGTACGCGGCATAACACATGCAAATAATTCAAGTGGTATATCACACCACAAGTGCCATGGTGTATGTACTCTCCAAAGAAAGTCTAAATAGTAAAGTTCAATATATACAAACACAGGAAAAGTCCACGACCACTAAAGTCAACCCGATGTGTTGGTATTGATAAAACACCCAGTGACGACTCCTCATATGATGTGCACCAATGTGTATCCACTACCCGAGACTGGGAGATAAGCCCTTATAATTGGCTAGCTGGTAAGCCTACATCTATTAAGGTGTAGTGGATACACATTGTTGCACATCATATGAGGAGTCCTAAATGGGTGTTTTATAAATACCAACACATCGGGTTGACTTTAATGGTCGTGGACTTTGTGTATATTGAACTATGCTATTTTATTATTTTTTCTTTGGGGAATATATACACCACGGAACTTGTGGTGTGATATACCACTTGAATTATTTGCATGTGTTATGCCGGCCATACACGGTTCGAATTTCGAAAGAATTTTCTTTCGAAAATCGTATCTAAGAATTTTCGTATGAATTTCGCACCATTAGTGGGCTGCAGCAGCAGCCGATTTTCGTGCGGAAATAAAATTTGAGGAATCGGACATGTTGGAAATTTTTAGAAAAACGAACGATTTTCTAATCAATGATGGGAGAATCGTGCGAGAAATGTAATAAGAAAAGAAAATGCACGGAGATAAAAGAAAATGTACGGAGATAAAAGAAAATGTACGGAGATAAAAGAAAATTTACGGAGAGAAAAGAAGATTCCCAGCCAAGAAAATTCTTTTCTGTAGCAACATGAGGTGAAATTGAAGGCTTGGTTGGCCGAATTTCGAAAATCAATGGTGGCATCATCGGATCACAAAAAAAACGAATTTTCTGTTTTTGAAAAGAAAATTCATTCAAAATTCGACCGTGTATGGCCTGCATAAGTCATCAAAAATATTTTTTTGTTTACACATATGTTTCATTTATATATTTAATTTATTATAGCACAGCTCCTTATGTTTTTATTGGTTTCTTTGTGTTGTATATCACTTTGAGTTGCAGCTTTAGTTGTTCACCAAGTAGCAGTCTTTTTTTTCCATTCACATCGGTCCCTACCCTTAAGCTTCTTACATTTACAATCTAAGGTCCCTAACTCCTATTCATACATACACATACTATGACTAATTCAGAAAAGGCACCAATTCACCTATGAGCATGTCTTTGGAGTGTAGGAGAAAATCCACACAACAAAGAGAGAACATGTAAACCCCAGGAGGTCAGGAGTGGTCGGTCCATAAGGGGCGCAGGGGCACCGCACCCCTAGTTTGGATGCAGGGATGCCTGTGTGGCACCGGACTGATAGTTTTTTTTTTTTTTAAATGACTGGAGCTTGAGACCCTAGTTGGCTTAAAAAAGTTTGGGTTCGGAGCGCACACACATGTGACACCAGCGAATTAATACTCACTATTGTCTTCAGGCTTCTCCTCACTGCAAATTAGGACAGGTGGCAGATCGGGTTGACCAGGAGGAGAAGTGGAGGAAGCCGTGGGGCTGCCACCATGGAGGGGTGATTGCGGACCTTTTTAGCAACAGCTGCCACTGCTGCATGTTAGTATTTGAACCAAAGACCTTAGTGCAGCCAGGCAAAAGTGCCAACCACTAAGCCACTGTGATGCACACTGAAAATAGTAAGATGACAGTGGGGTTGATTTACTAAAACTTGAGAGTGCAAAATCTGGTGCAGCTGTGCATGGTGGCCAACCAGCTTCAAAATAATTCTTCAATTAAGCTGTAACAAAAATGGAAGCTGATTTCAACGCAGATCTGCAGAAGATTTTGCATGCTCCTGCTTTAGTAAATTAACCATAGCGCCTTGTTAGGATTATGGTTTATTACTCCACTCCAGCACCCTCTCCTGCTGGTGGTCTTCCAGGTAACCTCTCCCGATTCTTCTATATCTAAACACAGCCTGGCGCCCTTCATCCCTCAAATGCCCAACATGCACTGAGCACCAGCAGTGTGAATGCACATCTTAGATGGCAGTGTCATTTCCTCAGGGTCAGATCATTTGGAAGAAAATGATCAGCTTTTCTAATGTAAGTCAATAGAAAAAGAGATGTCACTGAATTCCCTTGTAGTTGTGTTTCACCAACACACAACATCTGGACGGAACTTTCTTTGTTAACATGTCAGAGAATTACAGATTGGCTCTGCACTGTCACAAGCTGTGAAAACATGTTCCTCTTCCAGTGTTTATATGTTCTCCGGCAATGTACAAAGCCACTCAAAAGGCACATTATGCTATTGTATATACAGTCAGAATGCACTAAAGATTGATCATGTGTTTGCATGTCTAAACTGAGACCATTTTAGGAATACCAAGCATGATATCCTCTCTAACTTATCTCCCGAATGCTGATAAATTCTTGTAATAACTCTGCTTTATCCAGCTAATCCATCCTCTATTTATATTTTGTTGGATGGATCCCAAACTACTGTACTACTCTTGGCATGCGGCAGCCATCCCCTTTCATGTCCAAGGTCTTAATACCCCAATGGTTGCATGTTTTGTGCAGGACTGGCCCTGACTGCCATCTGCTCTATTGCTTCCTTACAAAGGAGGCTTTCTGGTGTGCTAATGTGACCACTGCAGTCACTACAGTACAGAAATCATTCCAAGACATTTTAAGGCCAAAATTAAAGCTCAACTTTAGGCAGATAAAAAAATTAAAATAGAAACACACCAACAAAGGCAGATGGGTATTAATTAGAATTATTAAATGCATATGTAAATGCAGCCAGTGTTAGTACCTGAATTGGACTTAATATCAATCACTTCTGATACCCCACACAGCAGCCTTTAGACTGCAAGAGAGAAGAACAGCACTAATAGCCAATCAGGATTGATGCATGCAAATACTGATAAGGCACATGCTGACTGGAGGAGAGATCAAAGAGACAAGCTCATCAATCTGCTGCTGCTCCTCAACTTGCCAGTCACAGATGGGGATTTGACCTACAGGTAAGCCTAGTTTAAGGCTTACCTGTACGTCCAAGAAATATCTCCTAAACTTACACTGTCTACGGCACATGTGCCATAGACAGGGGCGCGCAGGTGCACCAAGCATTCCGCTGCTAACGGCGTTATGATGTTAGTGGCGGCTCCCGTGCGCATGCGTGGGAGTGACGTCATCACGGCTCCGGCTAATCACAGCATCGGAGTCACGATGCCCGGAAAGAAGATGGACACTCCGTGGAAGAGGGGACAGCGGTGACATCGCTGGCTCCTGTGTCAGGTAAGTGACACATAATGGACTACTATGCGGTGCATAGTAGCCCATTATGCTTTACCTTTGCAGGGAAACAAAGAGGAAGAAAACCCATCAGGGTTTACTTCCTCTTTAACTGCAGCAGAAAATCGTGTCACCAACCTCTCTATGCAGTCTGTCAGGGCTGAATAAATCTCAGAATTAGACAGAAATACAAATCCTTTGCCAGGTAAAACAGTTGCCATATCTATACTTAAAGAATTCCAGGTTTGAGTATTCATACATAATTACATTGATTCAGCTTGGACAAATATAACTATTCATATATTATAACTGTGGGGTCCCTCTAGAAGCTGGAAATCACTGTAAGCACTGCTATTAGCTTCCGGGTCCTGAGTGGCTGCCCTGATGCATTGTGAGCGCCTGCTCAGCATGGGGGCCATTCAGAGAATGCTTTGCATTTTCTCACTAAATGCAAAGTATTATCTGATTCGACGATTTGGAGAGTGTGACATCGCCACAACGCCTCTCTACCTTGTCCAGTCAGAGAATGTTTTGCATACATTGAGGACATGCAAAGCATTTTCTGAAGGGCTTCCGTGCCCAGCTGGTGACCTCCTGTGTGGGCATTTAGCTGTCTGCACCAGCTTTAAAGAGTAACTCCACTTTTGTTGAGATAAAAACATTCCCAACATTCCCCTCTGGGTGATGAATGTACATTACAAGGATTTTAACAAACTTTGCAGCAGATTCCCACCTTTTGTTATTCTGAAGAAATCCCTGTGTGTTTGTCTGTGCCCATGTGCCAGTGGGTCCAATGGCACTGTTTTTCATAAATATTAACCAGCTGCTGCAACCATTGGGCTCTAATGAGTAAAATTGCAGGGTCTGTATGCCTTTAGATGTGATTTCTTATTGGTAGTATCTCACCGAAAATGACATTTTTGTTGCAGGGGATGCCAAAAAAAAAATCTGACTTGTATCTTAGTGCAGACTTCTGGGAAAATCAAAGAGCCAATCACAGAAGCAGGAAATGATGTTCGTTCTGTACACATGGTTATACCTCACGGCCACACACCTGAACTGTAAAATGACAACTTCATAGGGCTGTCCACATGCTTCAACCATGGCATTTTTAACTCTCAGTGCAGAGTTTGAGGCACCACCTTTCAAACTTCACCATTGATTTCAATGGGGCTGCATGGGATTGCAGCGAGGTAATAGTGCATTATAGGGTTAAATCAAGTGGTGAGGAGGTGATTACACCTTCTCATTGCCTGTCAAATGCCCTCTGAAAAGCAATGTGACTGGAAAGAGAGAGCCTGTGATTGGTACTGAGGGGATTTCTGCAGATTCTGACCTGTTGTGAAGATCGGGTGCTTTAGGGGATTGCAGTGTGCAGATTCTAACACAAGGAAAACATGGCTTGGGTAACAGAGTGGTGGGAGAGAATCAGAATGTCTCCTAGGCAAAGCTCCCCCACCAGAACCAACCCTCCCCGCTGTACCGATCAGCTTCTCAGGCTCTCTCCTTCTAGTTCCTGCAGCTCTCCACATGGACATCTGTCAGGAATCAGGAAGCAGAGAGACTCCGAGAAGCATGCTGAAAGTGGGGGCACCCTGGGCCAGATAGAGACAGCCAAAGGGCCAGATGTGGCCCTGGGGCTGCAATTAGCCCAGGTCTGCACCAGTGCTTTCCCATTAGTACTTGCAGGCATCAGCTCTTAGGTTTGCGCATGCGTGAGACTGCGCACAAATGTCATTGGAGGGCTGACCCAGAGTGCATGGCCGCTGATGACATTTACTAGTCAGAATAGTGGGGAGGATTTATGTGGGGAGGAGAAGAGGACAAGACAAACCCATTAGATGCATTTACTTGGTTATACAAACTACAATAATGGTGGCAGTTTAATATGAGGATTAAAGTGGAACTAAAGTCTCTCTCCGGCTCTCACCTGCCAGCCACAGTGCTTTTCTGAAGACAGCGAGGAGGTGCAATTGCGTTCTTTGCACGCGGTTATGGTGCGGCCTCAATTAAATCAATGGCTGAGTTTGGTAAGCCGAGCCGCTTGCCAAACTCTACCCCCAAAGTTAAAAATGCTGCAGCCACAGCATATAAACAGCCTGTCCAGCTGTCATTCTACAATTTGGGTGAAAGAGACCTATTTAATGATCTATTTCGTACCTGTTGTACCTAGCACCAGGTGTTTATTTTCTATATGTGTACATACTTGTGTAATGAATATTGAACAGAAGTAAGTTCTGCCCTCCGCAACAGTCTCAGTCATGTGGCCCATTGGGAAAATTAACTGCCCACCCCTGCATTAACCCCTTTTCTTTGATAGATTTTAGGCTGGATTCACACTTACGTGAATTGGATGCTGGTTTCCCTTCAACCAATTCGCAGGACAGGAAACTGTGACCAGCTCCCAATGGAGCCAGTTCACACATCTCTGGGGCGGCTGCAGAGCGCATTGCACAGAAGTCCTGTGCATCTTTAACTCAGTTTCGGGTCCGAATTCAGGCAAAAATGTTGGCCTTACTCGCCCCTGAAAGGGAGAACAGGGACGCACCATACCCATGCTGTGAGACACACCCGAATTAAGTCTGAACTCAGCGTTAAATTGACCATGACTCCCAAAGGCCAGTTGGAGGGGCTCCTGTTTACCGGGAGCCCACAATACCAACTCCTAATCATCATTAGTTGACTGCTGTCAGGGACAGCTTGGTCAAAGTTCTGAGAGTGCCGATGGAGCGCGCTCCAGAACAAGACAGCATTGCAGGCTAGTGGCCAAACCTGAACCTTGTAGCTCTCCTACAGCTTGTATCTATTTGCCTCATATTGGCATGATATCTACTGGAGCATTTGCATTTTGCAGAGCAGAGTTAGGACTAGCCACAGAGAGATTACTTTAACATATTTGGCCAGCTTAAACGAGTTGCAATAAATGTAAACTAAAAAATTAACTTTTTTTTTTTTGCAAAGTTTGCTAGAAAGGGTATATAGCAGTGTGAATTTTTAGTGCTAACATGTGGTCACACACCTGATGGATTATATACATGTGGAAGCTATTGGGATCTGAGCACAGAACAGCTGATCTGAGAACAGAACAGCTGATCCGAGAACAAGACAGCGACACATATATTGGTATTGCTGTTGTAAAGTGATTAATATGTGCCTTTTAGATCTTCCTGGGGTTCAACCTTTTAAAGTGATTGTAAAGGCTTGTTTATATTTACCTCCTCTGTGCAGTTGGCTTTGCTGCTCCTGGCCCCTCCCTCCTATTGAGTGCCCCCTCAACCAGAGGCTCTCTATGGGGGCACCAGAGCCGAGTCAGAGCTCCATGTATCCATTCAGACATTGAGCCCCGACCTGGCCCCGCCCTCTCTCCCCCGATTGGCTGACTGACTTTGATTGACAGCCGCGGAAGCCAATGGCACCGCTGCTGTGTCTCAGCCAATCAGGAGGAGTGTCCTGGACAGCTTAGACACTTGTGGACATCGCTGAAAAGAGAGAAGGGGCTCAGGTAAGTAATTGGGGGTGCTAAGGAGGCTGCTACACACAGAAGGGTTTTTTTTTTTATCTTAATGCATAGAATGCATTAAAATAAAAACCTTCTGCCTTTACAACTCCTTTAATAAAAATGCATTCGTTTCAACTCCGCAATATAGTGCATCCGCTCACCAGGAGGCTTCTATCATTCGCGGACTTGCAGAAACAGCACCAAATTCCCAAACAACTCTTCCACTCCTATCTGCAAATCAGACACTACTTTGCTTCTAAATCCCCCACTCTCTGTCTTGATAAGCCAACTCCATTTGAATTTTTATGTGCTCAGGGCCCATACCAGGCCCATTTAATCACTGACATTTATAGAATACTCCATGAATCGGTGCCCCTTACGGAATCTTCTCATTCATATATGCGTAAGTGGTCGCAAGTGTTAGAACATCCCATCCTACTCCCA
Organism: Lithobates pipiens; assembly: GCF_037356315.1. Lineage (NCBI taxonomy): Eukaryota > Metazoa > Chordata > Amphibia > Anura > Ranidae > Lithobates > Lithobates pipiens. The sequence goes on along the minus strand of NW_027507764.1, from coordinate 514,107,565 downwards.
CAATGGCAGAGAATCTGGGAGGCCGTCTCTAAGACATCCCGCTGTGTGGAACAGAAGGAAACGGCTTACAAGATTCTGCTCTTTTGGTATAGAACGCCTGAAATTTTAAATAAATATGATCCCAAGACTCCTGCGATGTGCTGGAGATGTCGGGGAGATATAGGTTCCCATTTCCATATCTTCTGGGCATGCCCATTGATCCGTCCATTTTGGATTACAATACAATCCTTCGTCCAAGACTTGTTGGAGATTTCCCTCCCATTAGACCCTCTGTATTTCTTACTAGGGCTGCCGATTCCTGGACTCTCTAGACATGCTCAGAAGCTTGCCACCTTTATTTTGTTAGCAGCTAAGAGAGCTATCCCTACACGGTGGCTATCACATTCCCCGCCCACTCTCCCCCAGGTCTTGCAGAACCTAGAACATATCGGCCGTATGGAAAAGCTTACAGCCATAGTCCATGACACTATGCCTAAGTTCTCAATGATTTGGGATCTGTGGTATCGCTCTAAACTATATACTGCTACTTAATATAGTTTTCTGAGTTTGGACCTCCTACGCTAAGTTTAAGGCTCAAATTGCACGTTCACACTGTTCTATGCCCTTCTAAAGGAATGAAGTTTCCACATTTCCTGCTCACTGTCCTATGCCTATTTGATTGTGACGATTGCTGTTTTGTACCACAAATAATTGTTAATTAATGTGAGGATATACAGAATGTGCTGAAATATCCTACCCCCCCCCCTCCTTTTTCTTCCCTCCCCTCTCCTCCCTCCCCTCTCCTCCCCCCCCCCCCCCCCTCGCTGTTTCTGATTTGTTTTATTTGATGGACTTACTGTTTACCTGTGCATTTATGCCAACACTTTGTTATTGTTATCTTTATATTTTCAATAAAAATACAATTTAAAAAAAAAATAAAAAAAAAATAAAAATGCATTCACTGTCTGGGAGCATCGCTCTGCGTTACATCTACTTCCTGATGTTATCCAAATCTACACAGACTGTTAATCCGCAAAAGAAGCAGCAGATGGGATGCGATACAATAGTTGGCACTGAAAGACTTGAAAACCCCCCCTTTCTGCCCTGCAGTATATGAAAGGTTAAAGCCTGCCTTGCCTTTCTCTTAACAAAGTAGAAGGGGGGGGGGGGGGCATTTCCTTTTTTTTAGCAGCACGCCCTGGAAAGTACAACGCATGTCTGTGACAAGATGAAGAAGCTGGTCAATCTCATCCAACAAATGATCTCACTGTGACCCCGGCACTAAGTTTGCGATTAAACACAAACAGCCACATTTTCAGCTATTGATTCCAACTAATGTCGGATCCTAACAGGCATGATGTTATCGAGGTTGGAGTATAACAGGAGGAGTGTCACCGCGCCGCGGAATCGTTCCCGGATAAGATCGCAATCTCCGCCAGGCGATACTATCAGAAAGCTGCTATAGTAAAACAAGTAATTATCATCAATAGCGATTGGTAATTGAAGCTGTCGTCAAACAAATTGGAGAGTGACGAGCCGGGCTGAATTTAGGTGCTCGGAAGTAGCGCTGATTTTGTTACAGACTCAACAAAGAGCGGACTTGTGGTCCTCCAAGGGACAGTTTTATATTGCCGTCAAAAGACGAGAAGTACAGCAACGTAATAAGAGAAACAACTGAAATAGCTTCATTTGCTGATACTGTGTAAGTCTCATTTCACCAGCATCAAGACTGTCAGAGCATTACTTCTATACACTAACAAACCATTCATTCCCTGGAAGTAACCAGACCGTACATAACCTCTCCGAACACAGCAAACTGCTTACAGGTTTTACTAAATCTACACTCTAAAGTCAAACAATACAGTAAATTAAGACTCATGTAAGTGGATTGGTTTACCTGCAAAAATATGTGCAACTCTGTTCAGCCACTTTTGTGATTTTCTCGCTCCTGCCACACTAAATGGCCAGAAGGGTGGCACCACAAATCACAATTAACCAATTGCTTACTGGGCACTTAAACCCCCCTCCTATCCAGACCAATTTTCAGCTTTCAGCGCTGACAAATTTTGAATGACAATTGCACAGTCATACAACACTGTACCCACATTACATTTTTATCATTTTTTTCCCCCGAAATCAAGCTTTCTTTTGGTGGTATTTGATCACCTGTGCAATTTTTTTGGGGGTAAAAAAATGTAAAAAAAACATTTAAAAAAAAAAAAACATTTTTTTTTTATATTTTGTTATAAAATTATAAAACATGTAATTTTTTTCCGTCATTTATGTACGCTGATAAGACGGCAGTGATGGGCACTGATGGGGGGCAGTGATGGGCACTGATCGGTTACACTGATAGGCAGCACTTCTATTTGGCACTGATTGGCACCACTGGTGGGCATTGATAGGTGGCACCTGTGGGCATAGATAGGTGGCACTTGTGGGCATTGATTGGTGGCACTTGTGGGCATAGATAGGTGGCACTTGTGGGCATTGATTGGTGGCACTTGTGGGCATTGATAGGTGGCACTTGTGGGCACTTTCAGGTTCCAATTATGAGGCATAATTGCCTTTTCCTTTTCGGGACCGATGTCCCTTTAAGGTGAGCCGGTGATCTGCTTTTTTTTTTGAGCGTGAGGAGAAAAAAAAAAAATGATCACCAAGCTTTTGTTTTGATCATGGGATCAGCTGTCATTGGCTGACAGCTGATCACATGGTAAGGGGCTGGGACCGACCCCTTACTCGAATCGGTGATCATCCGAGTCTCAGTGACTCGGTGATCACAGTGCGCTCCCAACTTTCTGAGATGGAAATGAGGGACACCTATCAGCAAAAGTATGCAGGCATAAGACACACCCCTTGCCACACCCCCTTAAAGGAGAATTTTACAAAAAAACAAGATTGGTTAAACTTAAAGTGCTTTTTTTTTTACCACTAATATTCCTTTATATTAGCTTTTAGAATTTCCAAATGCAGCAATTTAGAAATCAGATGAAAGGTTTAGCACTGGAAAACACTTTTTGATAGATAAAAAGTGGATTTTATATACAACTATATAGATCAGACCAAAATCAGGGACAAATGAGGAGGAATGAGGGACAGGGACAGTCCCTCGAAATCAGGGACAGTTGGGAGCTATGCTCTAGCCAAAACACAAAGTGAGAGGAGACACCCCCAAGGTAAGGATATCCCTGGTTGTTGCCGGGGTTCTCCCATTGGAAGATTTCCCCTCTCATCCTGTTTTGGTGACAAACTAAAATTTGGGATTTTCTTCCACTTTCACTGTTGCTGATAATGGTTTTGCAGGACTAATAGAGAAAGTGAGTCTCCCCAATAGGGCACAAGAGGCAATACAAATCTTCCAGAAATGTAGTAGTATAAGGAAGTATAAGAAGTATAAGGAAAGTTTAGCCTTTCCTTATACTTTACCACTTAAAGCAGAACTTCAGTCATTTTTTCATCTTTCCATCTATTAAATCTTCTCCCCTTGTCATTTTAACTTTGGCTAGTAAAATATTTTTTTTTTTCTTCCAGTAAATACCTTATACATCCCACTTACTGTTTCTTGCCTGGTCATTAGCCTAGGCTTATGATATCATGCACAGCTCTCTCTCTCACTCTCGTGAGAGTTTGCCAGAAAGGGAGGAGGGATGAATCATAAGAGGGCCAATGAGAGCTGCAGAGCTGGAGGTGTGCCTCTGTGTAAATCCAGGAAGTGAACAGGCAGCAGCCTCAGCTGCTCACAGTTAAGATGATTGCAGCCAGACTCCGTGGTGGGGGATTTCTGCAGCATATTTTACAAGTACAGAATCACAGTATATATAAAAGAATACGCAAAGTGGTTGGAGGGAAGCTTCAGAATGGCAAAGATGTTTTTATTACAAATTACAAATAGACTACAATTGCTCTTTAAGGACCACCCCCTAGCATATATACTGATACAGGGGGGCCCTCCTGTGCAGAATCAAATATACATACGTGATTCTGCATTTCCGCCTAGGGGGAGTGCACGTGCTGCCGGTGGGCCATTTCTTCTGTGATTACTCTAAGTAGAAGCCGTTCTGAGGGTGCCAGGCACTGGCTGTCCACCGGCATCCACTGACCATCGGGAAGAGACACAGAAGACTCTCTACCTATGTACACAAGGCAGATCTTCATTCTGACAGGGGGAGGAGGGGGTAAATCCATCACTTCCCTTAGTAAAAGCACTTAACACAGTACACAAAAACACTGGCTAGGCACACAGTTAACCCTTTGATCGCCCTAGATATTTTACCCCTTCCTAGCCAGTGTCATTAAGCCCTTGTACACATGGTCGGAAATTCTGACCACAAAATCCGTCAGATTTTTTCCGACGGATTTTGTCCGAAACTGGTGTTCCATATACATGGTCAGACAAAGTTGTCGGAAAATCGCTCGGAACGTGATGACGTTCGTTCGTTCCGGCGGGACTACGTTCAGCCTAGTAGCCAATAGCATTGCTCTCGTACTTTGATCTGAGCATGCGTGGCACTTTGTCCGATTGGAATTCTCTACAAACGATCAGAAAAAGTCTGATCGGATTTTGTTGTCGGAAAATTTGAGATCCTGCTCTCAAATTTTTTCCGTCTGAATTTCCGACTGAAAAAGTCCGATAGAGCCCACACACGATCGGATTTTCCTACAATATAATCCGATCAGACCGTTTCCGTCGGAATTTCCGACCGTGTGTACAAGGGCTAATACAGTGACAGTGCATATGTTTAGCTCTGATCACCGTCTTAGTGTCACTGGTTCCTGCAAAGTGTCAGAAGTTAGTGTCCAGTTGTCTGCCACAATATGGCAGTCCTATATTAAGTTCCTGATCACCTCCATTTCTAGTATATAAAAAAAAAATTCCATAAGTTTATCCTATAGTTTGTAGACACTATAAAATTTGCGAAAACCAATCAACCAAGTAAATGTAATGTGATAAAGCTTAATTTTGTAAAGAATACCCAATCAGATGCAAGAAAAAAATATATATATTTTTGCTTGCACATGATTGGATGATGGAAATCAACAGAGCTTTACCACATTTGCTTATGAGTGCAACTGTATATGCAAAGTGCAGAGCCTATTTGCCTTTAAAAAAACAACCCTACTGTCATGTGCCTTCCCACTCCCCTTCTTAGCCTGGCCAGGAACAAACTTTTTTTTTTGGGGGGGGGGGGAGGTATGCAGTTAGAGACAGTGTCCCATTCATTTTTTGTCCTTTTAGGAAATACATAACGGGGGCAAAGAGTGTTTTTCAATATTCATTTGCCATTCAGCCTTAACAAAAAGCACTTACAGAATAAGGGGTAAGGCACACACACACACACACACACACACACACACACACACACACACACACACACACACACACACACACACACGCATAATCTGGGATCTATTTATTAAAGTTTTCACCAGGGATGAGCTTTGGGTTGAGGTCCAACATGAGTTCAACCTAAATGCAACCTGTTCTCGGTTTGGTCAAAGGGCAAACAAACTGGCTGTGCCTGCAGTTTTTGGAGGCGGCAACCCTACCACCTATAAATGACATGACAGATCAAGTCAGGTGATGTAGATCCACGTCAATCATGATGACCCACCAATATGACTACCGATCCCTCCAGATAATCTTTACCTGCTGCTATCACTGCCACATATAAACAGAACCCCATTGGCTTCTTATGTATACAAGATGGAGGGGATACTGGATGACATCATAGACCAGATATGGTCATGACCTTGATCAGTGACATCAGCCTGGATCCCATCTGGCTTGTCTACATAAAAAAGCCAGTGCGGACAGGTTATGTGCAGTGGAAATAGCAGCTGGTGAAGATTATCTGGAGCAGATTGTTATCATGTCAGTGAATCATCATGACTGACGTGGATCTAGAGGCGTAAATAGAACCATCAGGGCCCCAGTGCAGCCCTTCCCACTGATCCCGGGGGCCCTTTACTCCCATTCTGGGACCCTTTATTACAGTCCCGCAGTGAGCCACCTTCCTGCTGTCTTGGGTTCCACCCACTTTGGCGGAACGCTACAACCCAGTCACAAGTGCTACCTTTGTGACCCTGATAGTTTCACCACGTGTGTCAGTAGTTAATATTTTTTATTGTTTTATTACATTTTTTACCATTTCTGTTTTATTTTATATGTCTATTTATTTTACAATTGTATTTTTTATCATTTTTTAAATATGTTTTAGGAGCCCTGTTGGGGGGCCTTGATGATATATCAGGGGTCTAAACAGACCCCTGTTGTCTCACTTTTGAGACAGGGAAAGGGACTGAGGAAAGAGTCATGAGTCCCTTTCTCTGCCAGGGAGGGGCCAGGGAAGTACACAGGGGCCCTGGGCATCAGGACAGGAATAGGAAGGTGGCGGGAGCGGCATGTAGAGGACGCGATGCCCTCCATTTCCCTCCTGCAGTCGCTGAATGCCTGCAGAAGGGAGAGGAGGAGATGTAGGCATTCAGTGGATGCATGGAAGGATGGGTTCCCTACATACTGCCACCCTCGCTGTCTTCCTATTCATGGGTACAGGGGGACTGCACAGGCCCCCTGGGGCATGGGGCTGGTTGCAACGGTGACCCCTGTACGCATGCCCCGACGAGGATCTACATTTCTTGACAGCGTGATTGATGCTGGATTTACGGACTTCAATGGGGTTTCAGTGCTATGTTTAGGTTTAGTGGATTTTTTTACTAGGATTGACGAACCTCCTGCAAAAATTGCACAGTTCGGTCATCCCTAGTTTCACCCAAGATTTACACAACTTTTACGCAGATTGATAATGTAAAAGGACACAAGAATACAACCCAAATAGTACAACAGAAACAAAGAAAATGGGGAAACACAGATAACAGAGTATAAAGGGGATAGGAATAGGCAACATGGTGGCTAACTGGTTAGCTATCCAGCATTGCACGCTGGAGCCCTGACATTAATTTCTACTAAGGACTATCTCGGTATGGAGTTCATATGTTGTCATCTAAGTTTAAACAGATTTGCACCAGGTGCCCGGTTTTCCTCCCACTGCCCTAAAACATACTAGTAAGTTTACTGGCGTCTGACTGAAGAGTCCCTAATGTGCATTTCGTGTACAGGAGGAAGACCTGGCAATCTGAATGCTAAGATGTATAAAGTAAGACACTTTGTAGAAAGCCTGCTTTGTGGGATCTGGCAGAAAGGTCATTTAAGGCCATTACCGTCCACGCTTGAAAATCATTTTACCTTCCATTGTCTTCAGAAACTGTATTAGGAGAGGAGATCAATATCTCACTGCTCGGTATCTTTATTAGCAAAAACATGAACCCATGTGAAGTGCAGCTAAAGAACACACCGTGCACCATGCTTAAGTCTTAAACTGTGCACCAACCTTAGTAAAATACATAAAATAAGCATAGATCTACTATATATCATAACAAAATATATATTAGCAAAAGCGTGCATGTTCCTTAACAAATTAAGGTTGGGGATATTACAATCTAAAATGTAATTTAAAGCCGGCATTTGCTCACAATTAATAAATTACATTATTCCAATTCTTCCCCAACCCGTTACATATATTTAAAGTGATATTAAAGGTTTGTTTAAAAGAGCAGCCCCAATCCTCCACTTCTCAGGTCCTCTGCCAGTGCTCTTGGATCCTCTCCCTTAACCAGTGCTCCCAATTGCAAGCCCACTTGCTATGGGGGCACCGGTGCATACTCGCTCCCAAGCCCTGCTCTATGTGTTTATAAGACACATAGAGCCACAGTTTGGCCCCGCTCCCCACTCTCTCCTCATTGGCTGTGATTGATAGCGGTGGGAGCCAATATTTCAGCCAATGAATAGAGAGAGAGACCTGGGACAGCCTAGGCTCTTGTGCACATTGCCGGATTGAGAGGGGGCTCAGGTGAAAATTAGGGGGGCGCAGCACATAGAAGGTTTTTACAATACATGAAGGTAAAAAAACTGCCTTTAGAACAACTGTTTTTTTGGGTAGGTACTTGCTCCTACTTCTTCATTGCGTATCTAGTTAAGGGAGCCCCCCCCCCCATTGTGTTCTCAGCCTTCTGGGATACATGCCAGTGCCACACATCTCAGATGACTTCAGGATAGTCCCCCCTCAGGTGGCAAATCTCTGACATGTGCAGTAGGGGGGGTTAGCTGTGAGTGATCAGGAGGTCACAACTGGCTCCTGAATCCAAGATGGCAACATGGGAACAAAAAAAGCGGTGAAGTCCAAAGCTACTTTTAATTTTTAGATAGCCGGATGAAGGTAAGACAAAGTATTATGGTAATATTATATCAGGATAATCATCATACTAACTCAAGGATATTGGGCTTGGGTATCTCAATTACATCAAAATCTAAAGCCGCTGTTGAAAGTGATACAAGTTTAAAACTAAACTAAAAAAATGGATAAAAATTAGTAAGTGCAACTCTATGTATGTAGAGCTGGTAATTGAATGCTAAGATGAATGTATTTGTTAACAGCTGCACTGTTTTGTGTCTTAGGTAGCACTTATGCATCACATCACTAGGGTCCTCATTGCAAATCCCAGCCTGGATGCTATCTGGTATCAAGGCATGCTGGTAAGTAGATTTGGCTCCTGCCTAATTTGGCCCTATTATTATTATTATTATTATTATTATTCAAGATTTATATAGTGCCAACAATTTACACAGCGCTTTACAATATAAAAGGAGACAATACAGTTACAATGTAATAAAATACAAGAGGATTAACCACTTCCCGACCAGCGCACGACGATGTACGTCGACAGAATGGCACGGGCAGGCATATTGGCGTACATGTACGTCCAATATTCGTTGCTGCCGTGCCATCGGGAGCGCGCCGCCGGCGGCGCGCTCCCGCGCTGGTCGGGACCCCCGTGAGTCCGGTCGCGGGACCAGCGGACTCGATCGCCGCGGGCATCCCCGCGATCGTCTCACGGAGCGGCCGAATGGAGGAAATGCTGTATAAACAACATTTTCCCATTCTGCCTAGCAACTAGTGACGCTGATCTCTGCTCCATGTGATTGGAGCAGAGATCAGTGTACACTAAATGACAGCCCAACCCCCCCACAGTTAGTAACACACCCCTAGGAACACTTAACCCCTACACTGCCACCCACTGGTTAACCCTTTCACTGCCAGTGTCATTTACACAGGAATCACTGCATTTATATAGCAGTGATTACTGTATAAATGACAATGGTCCCAAAAATGTGTCAAAAATGTCCGATGGGTCCCCCACAATGTCGCAGTCACAATAAAAATCGCATATCGCCGCCATTACTAGTAAAAAAAAAAATAATAAAAAATTATTAATAAAAATGCTATAAAACTATCCCTATTTTGTAAACGCTATAACTTTTGCGCAAACCAATCAATAATCGCTTATTGCGATTTTTTTTACCAAAAATATGTAGAAGAATACGTATCGGCCTAAACTGAGGGAAAAAAATGTTTTTTTATATATTTTTGGGGGATATTTATTATTACAAAAAGTAAAAAATAATGCGTTTTTTTCAAAATTATCGCTCTATTTTTGTTTATAGCGCAAAAAATAAAAACTGCAGGGGTGATCAAATACCACCAAAAGAAAGCTCTATTTGTGGGAAAAAAAGGACGTTAATTTTGTTTGGGAGCCACGTCGCACGACCGCGCAATTGTCAGTTAAAGCGACGCAGTGCCGAATCGCAAAAAGTGGTCTGGTCTTTGACCAGCAAATTGGTCCGGTCTGAAAGTGGTTAAGAAGGCCCTACTCAGAAGAGCTTACAATCTAATAGGGTGCCCTAGTTATATGTATATGAATAATGAGAAAATGTTGTGAATCCACAACAAAAAGACAGTCCTTATTGAAGAGTGCAAAAACAATATGATGACACCAATATATAAGGGCATTTTTTGGACACATTTAAGAGCGCTACTGTGGATTATCGTATATTATATATACACTGTTATATATGTATGTTTTTTATCTCTTGTTATGTTTATGTTATTTAAGTAGCAGCACTACTATTGGGTATTTTTGCATTTTAAAGCACATTGCTTTTGTATTTATATATTTTTTACCACTATATAAATGCCTGTAATAAATAAATCTGTGTAATAATTAATCAATAGCAGTGACAGAAGGGACTGTGGAGAGGTGATTGGTGATTAGCAAAATTGGAAAAAAAATTTTTATAGCTTGAACAACATTTAGATGAAATGTTTAGATTTTTGGTGGATTTTCACCATTTTGGCAATTGTCAAGACAAAATGAATGGCCAAATGGGGTAATTACTGTTCTTCTTTGAGCGGAGGAAGGCATAAATGGTTACCGTGTATAAACTCTGCATATATAAAGATGCTATATACATATTTAGAGGATATAAATGAGTACTGTTCAAGTCATTTTGCCTCATTTCCTGTCCCAGTGTCTAGAAGATATAACTCTTGGGATGCAGATAGCAATAGAAAAATATAAAATAAATATATAAAAACCTATCAGTAATTTTAACTCTTTCCCGCACTATCCAAGACTAAGAAAACAAGGTTAGAATTAGGAGTTACATTTTATGAAGCTTTCCTGCTGTCTAAAGTCAGTTTGTTATCATGTATGTAATTTGGGTTTGTATTACATGGCGTTGGGGAAAGTTGTGAGGTTTTTACATACGCCGTCTTTGATCTACAAGCAGGCCATTGGGACTAGATTCAATAACACTTCAATAGGCTATTGTCAGCTGTGTGATGGAAACACTGTGATTAGGGGGCCTAAAAAAAGCATCGCTATGTAAGAGGCTTCCAGCATCCCGGAATCTGCATGGCCAGACAATTGTCATCACATGGTCTCTAGTATGAATCGTTTTTTTTTCCCACTCTGTCATTTGCACAAAAGTGCTTTAAATAGCATATGCCCTCCTGTGGCTGGTATCTCTTCATATGAATACCTGATGTCTGGCGAGGGGTAGAAAATATGGTTATCTGACAGAGTATAAAGAAGAAGGGCATATCTTTCATCTAACGTGGCCTTTATATCATTGTAACATTACAGAAATGTTATTCCCCCTCGCCTAAAACACGAAAAATAAATATTATCCTTATATGTTACCCCATTACATTCCTCATATAATGTAGGTGTGTAGCTAAAGCGGAGCTCAGGACAAGTATAATGATTGGGATTACAGATAGTGCTATGCAAAGAACTATGTACATGTATTTAAAGCTGAACTCCAGGCAAATATATAAAACACAAATTAATGTGGCTCCGTTTCAATAATAAATCATCGACACTAAGCAATATCCTAATTCTCTAAAAAGTATCCATACACATCCACTATTTAATGGTCCTGTAATCTACTTTTCATTAATGTGTTTCCTGCTGTGTTTTCCTGTCTCCTTGTAACATTGTCCTTGAGCTCTAGATCCTCTCATTTTCCCACTCATTTCCATTTGTTTGAAACAAGCTGTGCACCTTAGTTGCAGTCATATTTACTTGTAAGATAAGTTCAGTATTTGCTAGAACAAAAGACCATTGCATGCACATGATCATGTTTCCAAGCATAAGTTTAATGCAAGAGATGTATTAGCACATAAGCATAAAGTATTAGCCCCCGTACACATGGTCGGACATTCCGACCACAAAATCCGTCGGATTTTTTCTGACGGATTTTGTCCGAAACTAGTTTTGCATACACGTGGTCGGACAAAGTTGATGGAAAATGTAATCGTTCGTAACGTGATGACGTATGTGCGTTACAAAGGAACTACGTTGAGGCTAGTAGCCAATAGCTTTGGTCTTGTAATTTGATCTGAGCATGCGTGGCACTTTGTCGAATCGGAATTCTCTACAAACGATCGGACAAAGTCTGATCGGATCATGTTGTCGGAAAATTTTATATCCAGCTCTCAACTTTGTTGGTCAGACATTCCGACGGATAAAGTCCGATGGAGCCCATACACGGTCGGATTATCTGACAACACAGTCCGATCTGACATCCGTCAGAATGTCCGACCGTGTGTACGTGGGCTAAGTGTCCATGTGTGCAAAGTTGCACGCTCGGCACTGGTATTGGCACCAAACGGCATATTTAAGCTGGATTGTGACATGGACGGATCGCTAAGTGGTCTTCAGGTAGTCCCTGATTTACCAGTGACCTGACCTGCTATGTTTTCTTGGTTTGCCTTTGACCCGTCTTTGCATTTCCCTCTACCTGTTGTGACTTTGGTCTGTGATTGGACTCTGTAGGGCTGATTTACTAAAACTGGGGAGTGTAAAATCTGGTGCAGTTGTGAATGGTAGCTATTCAGCTTCCAGGGTTTATTGTCAAAGCCTAATTTAACAAGCTGAAGTTAGAAGCTGATTGGCTACCATGCACAGTCGCAAATCAATCCCCTTATCCTGCTTCCTGATTTGGTATCACAGGGTGCCTTGCCGGGGCCTGTAGCTTACGCATGTATTTGCTAATTTGTGCAACTAAACCCCTGTTTTTAAGAGCTGTTAGACAGGTTAATCTGGTTGGTCGCAGGCTGGTTAGTAAGTAGAGCTTGAAATTTTTCCAAGGATTTTTTCTTGGCTTTTGTTTGATATGTGTTGCCTTCCAATGCTCCTTGCTGCAAATGTCAGTTATAGGTGAGGGCAGTGGCACATTTTTTGTATGCTTGATTTTAGGCCAGGCAACACGTTGACACCTTTGCATCCATTGTGCTACAATGCTGGGTGTTCAATGTGCCCCTGTGCCTTTAAGGAGGGGTGGGCTCCCTCCAGTCCATCTGCCTTTATATATCTCATCAGAATGCATGTGCTTCCACTTTGCTTCCAAAATTGCCTAAATTTATTTTTTTAAACTGAACCTTTAATATCACTTTAAGTGACCAAGAAAGAAAAAAAAAGGCAGGGAACTTACCCTTTAACGTCACTGTTTTACAAATGACTAATTATCACTAGTGAAATTAATTAATTTGCTCTAAAAATAACAATAGCAGCAAGAGCAACAATGATAACAATATCAGTCATAGTAATAATAGTATTAAAAATCATAGTAACAAATAATACTACACTGCTGTGCTACTCTCATGAACTAAGAACTGTTTGAGAGTATAAAAAGGTATTTTATTATGTCACATCCCTCATGATAAACAGTGAATCTATAAACATAAAAAAAAGCTGTTCAGAAGAGCTTACAATCTGAAGTTCATTAGAATGCAGCATGCAGGAAAAGTTCTTAGCCACCTGGCCTTGGTGTGTATGTGAGAACATCCATAATCATTAACAGCAGCCTGAGAATCCTTTGTAAAATACATACTATCTGTAGCATCTCACAGCTCAGGGTAAGAAGCTTTTCTCACCAAGAACCTTCTAAATGTCCTTTGTTAAAAGGTCTCACAACTGAAAAGTCATTTCAACTTACATGATTCACACTCAGGATTAGTGTATAAAAATCTACAAACACTACGGATTGATCGGTGCCCGACCAAGGTCTATGTGAAAAATTCAAATCCAATGAAAAAGAGTCGTATGCACATCATATGAATCAAACACGGGTATAATCAACAGTTTCTTCAATCACTTGTCTTTGCTTTTAATAACTAGCTAAATCTAGTTAACACTTCAACAGTAGAAAAGGGGTAATTGGGTCTGTATAATCTCTTAGCTTTTTACTATACCAGTGTTCTGTCAAAATAGCCAAGTCGTCGAAATCTCCAACTACGTCACTTCCAGTGACTCTCCAGCAGCAGATTTAGATGAGTTGGCTCTACTGGACATGCATTTGCGTGCACCCGAAAGAATAACAGAAACCTCTGACAGCTGCTGGAGAACTGGACGAGTTTTCCTTGGATCTACCAATTGTCGCAGTGCACATGCGCAAGGTATATCACTAACATTTTTTGAAAACTCGTTGAGTTCTTCAACAGCTGCCGGGGGTTTCTGTTATTCTGTCGGGTACACACACGCGCGTGCACATGGCCATTGGAGCCAACTCCTCGAAATCTGCTGCTGGAGAGCCACCAGAAGTGAAGTAGTTGGAGATTTTGACGAGTTGGCTATTTCGACACTGGCATTAAAAGTGTGCTCTTAAAGCTGAACTCTGGGGACAAAAACTTTCATTGGACTATATTCCTCAAAATCAGAATATAAACCCTCTGAAGTGCACCAAATCCCTTTTTAAATTTGTATTTATCTGTAAAAGTAGTAGTTATATCATCAATGTGCTGTATGTAGCCAATGCAGACAGTAGAGCTGTGGGAGGGGCCTGGCAGGTCCACCCACTGTAGGCTGCCTGCAGAAAACTACAGGAGGGGGAGGAGTCAAGACCAGTCACCCCGCACAAGGAGAGAGAGCAGCAGTGACTGGTCTTTGTTACAGGAAATTTCACTCTGGTTTATTGCACAGATCTGGAAGAAATGCACACATCACACCAGGATTCAAGAAAGGATACACATGCCTGTTGCATTTAGACAAGCTTGTCCCAAAGTTCAGCTGTAACAATGATAGAAAATAAATGTATGGTCAGATAGTATTTACCATAACTGTATTGCTTCTGTAAACCACTAAACTCCACTGAAGATCCTATGTATACATTATATTAGGTTTCTGAAAGTCAATATTTACAAACTGATAGCCCTCCTCCATCTTGTTTGACAATATTCAGCTCTGCTATAGGTTATTTGGATGTCAACTGTTGCATTGTAGGATCGGTGGAGGGGCACGTCTGCTTACCAATCCACGGGAGTCGGGTTAATACAGCGTATTCTAACAATACTTACGGTAACTGATTTATACAAAAAGCTGTAGGCATTAATATGCTCCTCATATTGCATATTATAGAGCATTACATTTATATTATAAAATAAAGAGGAAGAAGAAGCCACATTATGAAAGAAGAAGCCACACTTTTTATTGTTAAATATTAGTATTCCTGCTGTTTTAGAGCTGTAAGCATCACACGGCTGGTCACAATTGGATCTAAAAATTGACAGAGCTGCATGGAAATGTATTTTACCTATCAGAGGCAGTCGCTGTTCTGCAGCGCAATTGTATTTAGGTAGCCACAGGTGTCACTGCTGCCTGAATACTGTAGCCAACAGTGGAGATTCCTCCATACACACTGATAGCATGGATGGAGGAAGTGATTGAACCGAACTGTGTATGGCTAGATTAAGTGACTCTAAATATAAAAAAATAAATAAAAGTGAGAGGGATTGAAAGAGAGATGAATGGGTGAATAATAGATAGATAGATAGATAGATAGATAGATAGATAGATAGATAGATAGATAGATAGATAGATAGATAGATCAAGATCAATCATAAGAAAAAACTAAATAGAAAAACCTCCAAAAACACAACTCTACATCCACAGTTGATCCAGAGGAAGGCAAAACAAGACCAATTTGCTCCAACAGATGGACAAGAAATTCCTTCCTGATACCTATGGTAGATACAAACCTTTCACAGGTTCAGATAGTAGGTGGACCGATTGTTAGCGATGATTAATGAAGGGAAACACCAGAATTTACTTGAAAATGTGAACAAAATACACAGACCGGACATAACACTTTAAGGTTTCCAATAACAACATGGTAAAATGTTATTAATGGCACAGTCAGTTAGCTCATTTGTAATAGAAAGGCTCTCTTATGCACACAATCCTCAATTTCAACTATAGGCAAAACTTTTGGATGGAGCAAGAGAAGGTTATAATCCCTGGCAGATTTTTTTTTTTGCCATCTTTGTCACATTGCAGAGATTTCCCTTCACTTGCTGTCCTATAGCCAAACAAGTGAGAAGATATCCCTGCACATTAAGGAAATTACTTGGGGACCCCTAGGTCATCATAACCAGTGTCCCCATTGCAGTGGCGGCCGTCTATTACGGGTACATGGGCGCCGCCCCCCATATCCATGCATCCGGCTCCCTGATATAAGATATATGCCAGACGCATGTATTTCAGAGGATCTAATAGGCTTCAAAAAAAGGTGGGCTCGCGGCTCAGAGCACCGAACCCGAAGCCCACCCAGTTGTGTGACAATACCGAATGAATATTCGCTATTGTAACACTGATTCTCTTCCCGGCCAATCAGGAAGTGGGTCTGAGACCCATCATCCAGTTGGCCGAAAGGAGATCCGATTGAATTGGCAGCCAGGAGGAAGAGGGAGGAGACCCAGGGGAACCGAGAAAGTAGCCGCAGGACCCCAGCCCATAGAGAAGTTGCCGCCACCTGGAGCGCTGCCCGCGAGATGGGTTAAGGGATTTCCATTTACTTTCACTTTCAATAATAATTCTTCTACAGGACAGGGCACAGGCACCAATACAAACTCCCTCTGCACTCTATCCAAAAGAAAAAAAAAAGTTTTGTCCTTTGGCGGCCTGCGGGCACGCGCATCGGGAGCTCTGATAGCCGCCATTACTGGTAAAAAAAAAATTATCAATAAAAATGTCATAAAACTATCCCCTATTATGTAGATGCTAAAGCTTTTGCACAAACCAATCAATAAACGCTAATTGCGATTTTTTTTTACCAAAAATATGTAGAAGAATACATATCAGCCTAAACTGATGAAAAACATTTTTTTTATATATTTTTTGGGGATATTTATTATAGCAAAAAGTAAAAAAGAATGCATTTTTTTCCAAAGCTGTCGCTATTTTTTTGTTTATAGCACAAAAAATAAAAACTGCAGAGGTGATGATATACCACCAAAATAGAGCTTTATTTTGGTGGTATTTCATCACCTCTGCAGTTTGTGGGAAAAAAAGGACATCAATTTTGTTGGGAGCCACATCGCGTAATTGTCAGTTAAAACGACGAAGTGGCGGGGGGGTAAATTCTTCCGGGGCTGAGGTGGTTAACTGGTCCTTTCAGTCACTGCTTGTTAATTGCCTATTACTGGTCCTTTCAGACACTGGTCCTGTCACTGGTCCTTCACCACCCCAACAAAGGTCGTCTGTTTGTATAGCACCCACCATCTGTCCTTCTCTTTTTCTCGACACAGTAGTATGCAAAATATTGCTTCAGCCCTCCCAACGTGGTCTTCCTTTGAGCGTTGTCTCATAGTCACTGTCAGGCACATTGGGGTTGATTTAGTAAAAGTGGAGAGTGCAAAATCTGATGCAGCTGTGCATGGTAGCCAATCAACTTCTAACTTCAGATTGTTCATTTGTTCAATTAAACTGTGACAAAAAAAAAAACTGAAAGCTGATTGGTTTCTATGTTGATCTGCACCAGATTTTGCACTCTCCAGTTTTACTAAATCAACCCCAATTGCTTTTTTGAGCTGGTGCATTGTGCAAACACCACTTACATATAAAGATTTCTTCTCCAACATAGGCTGCTTGTCATAACCCATGAAACCAAACTCCACCATGAGATGGTCATCTGACCGAAGCTTGCCTTTTACTTGCGATAAAAAATATTAAATTGACAATGTCTATGTATTTTGTTGCGCATTAAGTGACCAGATGAGAAGTTTATTGTACTATTTCATCAGCTCACTCGAGTCCTGTGCTAGAACCTTAGTTGCCCATATTATCTGGTATTTTAGTATTGAGGTATGTCCCAAGATGTGCAGCCTGCTGGATTCTGTAGAAGTCTTCACTGCATGGCTGCCCTGTCCTCTTCCTGCTCCTGAACTTCCAGTGCTGTTGGGGTTATTAACCTTGGGTCCCTGGGCTCAGCTGCACTAAAAATGCTCAGACAGGGACACACATCCCCAACTCCCCTGTCTTTCATCCTACTTTCCTCTACTCTAGCCTATTCACAAAAAGCTTTGTATGCTTTTTGCAGCATGTAAGGCGTTCAGCCAATAAACAAGTGGAGAGGAAGGGCAGATGAATGACAGGATCTTCCCCTCATGCATTCACTGTCAAAGCCACAATTTTTCATTCCTGCAGCACCAGATATACAGCGCTGTGTGTGGGATCCAGCATACAAGAAACTGTGATTTCTACAGTGAACAGCAGCAGCAACTTATTTCACTTATGCCCTGTACACACGGTCGGAAATTCCAACGGAAAGGGTCCAATCGGATTATATTGTCGGAAAATCGGATCGTGTGTGGGGGAAAAATCCAATGGAAAAAATTTGAGAGCAGGATCTAAAATTTTCCACCCAGAAAAAAGAGCAGACTTTTTCTGATCGTTTGTAGAGCATTCCGATCGGACAAAGTGGCACGCAAGCTCAGATCAAATTACGAGACCAAAGCTATTGACTACTAGCCTTAATGCAGTCCCGTCGTAATGAACGAACGTCATCGCATTCCGAACGATCGGATTTTATGTCAACGCTGTCCGACCCTGTGTATGCAACACCAGTTTAAGACAAAATCCGTCAGAAAAAATCCAACGGATTTTGTTGTTGGAATGTCCGACCATGTGTAGAAGACATTAGGGCTTATCAAAAGATATGTTTTTCTAAAGTTCAACTTTAAGGAAATGACATTGTATATTAATGAAATAACCATCTAAAGTTGACATAAAATGTTACTATTACCAGTCAGTGAGACCAGGCTGACAGATTGCCACTAAAGCTGACCATACCCTGTGCAAAGTCCCCCTGAATTGGCTGAAATTCAAACTTTCTGGCCCTGTTGGCACCACCTGCCTTGACAAATTTCAATAGAAAAATCAAAGGAGTCAAGTGGAAAATTGCTACACTGTGACTGCATCCAATCAGAAACAGCCATTGTTCAAGTATCTGTCTGAATATAAGAGTTGGTATGGGAGATCCCTCCCTCCAAACCATTTAGCAGGGCTGAACAAGAGAAATCAAAGTGTGTATGGCCAGCCTTAGTGAAAGAAAAGTAGACACAATCATAGCCAGGTATCTAAAAAATCAACTCCCAACCTAGTTGAGGTTAAAAACCGAGTGATACTAGGTATGGTTCATGCCAAGGTTAGGGCAGTTTTATATGGGAATGGATCATTATCATCCCCCACACTCTGATTACATTCTTTTGTTTGCAAGCTGATGGCTTCTTTCCATTTTGTCTTGTGCCACTAACTACCATTACCACATACTAATCCCCCCCTGGGACATGGGCCTTCCCTCATCCCCCCGCTTTCTTTCCTCCTTTCATTCTGCCATCCTTAATCCCTACCTTTCATGCCAATCTTTAGGCAACCTGGGTCCCCCAGTTTGCCACTCATCAACACCACTGGCACCTAGTTGTGTTTAACCACATCCTACTATTCCCTACCATTTACTATTCTAATTTTTGCTCAAGAAGGGCACTCATGATGCCCCATTTACATCTGTTTTTGATATTTGAACAAGTGGGCCACCAAATACCTATCACTTAGTATAGCTTCTGGTTATTTTACTTTGATCACATGTATTTTATGTACCATGGCATGTTAATTGAATCCTTGCTTATCGTGTTTGTAGTATGAGTACTGCATTATGACCAGTGTTAATTTTGACGTCAAATTTTGATTCATTTTTAGTCATAGGGGTTGATTTCCTAAACCAGGAGCTTGCAAAATCTTCTGAAGTTAGAAGCTGATTGGCCAGCATGCACAGCTGCACTAGATTTTGCATTCTCCAGTTTTAGTTCATAGTCTTTTGACTAAAATGCCATTTTAGCTTTAGTCGTATTTTAGTCATCTGAATTGTTTTAGTTTTAGTAGTATTTTAGTTGAATAAAATCTCTAATACATTTTAGTTGACTAAAATCACTCTAGTCTTCTAAAATCTAATGATCTTAGTTAAATTGTAATGCATTATTTAAGCATTTCTCTGGGATTTCTGAACTCATTATATATTCCTGGATGAAAAATTGAATAATGTTATTATTTATGATATTGGGGTTTGATCGTGCACTACAGACACAGATTTAGCCATTGTGATATGTAACCAGTGTTCATTTCAACCTCAAATTTTAAATTAGTTTAGTCATAGTCTTTTGACTAAAATGCCATTTTAGTTTTAGTTGTATTTTGGTCTTTTGAATTGTTTCAGTTTTAGTTGTATTGTAGTCATCTGAATTGTTTTCATTTTAGTCGACTAAAATAGTGTTAATCTCGTTGAAGAAAATATTTTCGTCATCAAAATTAACACTGATTATGACTGAATTTCAAAAAAAGATCAGCTCCCATTATAATTCTTATTATTCTCATTAAGCTGATCACATTTACACATCTACTCGTGTATCTGAAGAAGACTACAGGCAGCACATGAAGGTGTACAATATACCTATGATATGTACAATTTCTCAAATTAGAATTATGCAGACACGTGTTTTCTAGAGTCCATTTTGAGTGATTACTACAAAATACGGTATATAAAGTTACCCAGAACCCTTTGCTGATTATTGCCTCTAGATACGGATATTGTCTGTATATGAAGGCACAGTTGCATGTTGTGATTTCCTTCCATTCCATGTAGTCAGAGCCGGCTGCTGCAGGAGAGTGAGGAAAGGCTTAAGCATCCAGTAATAGCGCTTCATTGTACTGTAGTTACGCTCACATATTCATAATTGAACAGCTCAGCCAGTCGGAACCGCACATTTACAAATTTACATTCCAATATTTTCACAAGGAAAATGCTTAACGTGACCCAGAGCAGCTTATCCAGCACACATCTTCCAGGCACAGCCTGTATGGATGTTCCTACAGAGCTACCTACTCCATCGATAACAAAGCATGGACCCTACAATCTCAAAGCAAAGTTCTTTGCCAGCTTGAAATTGTTGAAAAAGAGAATATTTAAGGAGGTATTACAAATTGGGTAAAGTAAACCTCTGCTTTACCCATGCAAGGCAAAACAATGGGTTTACTTTAACAGTGGCCCCACCAGTTGTACTTACATACCTTCCCTTCAGCTCCCCCACCACTCCTTTCAGAGTAAAGAGGTCCTATTTTCTCATTCTTTTCTCTTGTCTTAAATTTGCCTGATCTATTTCCCCACATCAGCCAATCTAATTGTTTTCATTGCCCAATGATTAGGATTATACTCTACTGAAACACTTCCATTGATTTTAATTAATTGCAAATCCTACACATCTTGACAAACATGATGACAAGGAGCAGCACGAGGAGAAGATAAAAGAAGTTCACAGCTTTGGACCAAAAAAAAAGGCTATAAAAGGTACAGTTTAAACTGGTGACAGATGAACATACTGGACTACTGACACATCTCCTTTTCAGGTCTAAATTGTCTTGTCTAAAATGGATTTGGTAAACCACCACAGTGATGGACAAATAAGGCAGATACCAGAACATGGTAGCCAAAAACTGAATGCAACCAATGAAGTGGTTGCATTGCCATTCTGCCTTCATCCAAGGTGTTGGCCCTAAAAGTCAAGCATGTCCATTACACAGTTCTAAACCACTTATTTTTTGGGGATGGAAACTGGGCCATGTACGTGTACCTTCATCTTAAACATGGATGTCTTTATACGCATTCCAACCTCAACAAAATTACCAATTTTAGTAGGATGTGTTCTTCAAATAGTACACTGGTTTGCCCATTTAACCTTATTTCAAAAATATAAATGTATAATATATATATGCATACAATGCAGACTAATAGGAGATACTCCCAGCAAAGAACTACAGCACACAGGAGAGACTTCTTCAATAATAGAAATGAACATAATTGATAAAAGTCTAAACAATGGCACACCTGCAACTGCCATTGACTCCTACGTCCATTCCTGTGCTTAAATTATGCTCATATCACTGTATATAATGATAAATCGCATATATATAGTTAATGTGCTTTTAAATAATATGTATATATATATATACATATATATATATATATATATATATATATATATATATATATATATATATATATATATATATATATATATATATTGTATATCATTTTTTTTTTCATTTTGGCATCCTCACTGAACAAAAATCAACCGAGTAGAAAGTGTTTTATCAGAGCCACATACCAAAGTGTTGTTATCATTGTTAAAATCCATCTTGCCAGCAAAGGGCCCCCACGTTGTTCCAACTGGAAGCTGCTGTCGGCTGTGAATCCTCCGCTCTCCATCCTTCTGGAACGCTTCCAGTTCTCCTACAGACACAGAAAACGAGATGCTGAATACTCTTTCTTGACAACGGTCACATCTCTCTGTTTGTTTTACAGGCCTGACACAATCTGAAATGACTTACAGTTGTCAAAATAAGTGACTGCAGACTTGCATTAAAATAAAATGAGGTGATTTATTTTTGTTACGGAGATGAGAACCTTATTTTCCAAGTAATTAGCTATCCGCTCTTACCTTATATAGTTTTGATTTGGTTACGGTCAAGGGATACGCCAAATGACGATACAAAAATAAAAGCCTTTATGAAGGTTCTCTTAGATATACTGTAGATTGTATGTGAATGAGATCAGCATAATGAAAGTAATCTTCCCAGGAATTTTTCGTCACTGAAAAAATGTAAGGTATAAGGGTGAATTTATCAATGTCTTCACCTAAGATTCACCCAATCCGTACTCAAGATTTACACATTGTTTTAACATAGGATTCAATTAGAAACTTCAGTGAGTTTTGGGTGTAAGTTGTGTACATTTTGAACAGGTCCTCAAGTATAATTTAAGTTATATGACTACCTGCTGTTGTGATATATTTATACTGTCTATCATTAATGAAAGACACATATGACTATACTTAGGGCAGTGTTTCTCAAATCCAGTCCTCAGGCCCCCCCAACAGGTCATGTTTTCAGGATTTCCCTCAGATGAAACGGCTGTGGTAATTGCTAAGGCAGTGAAACTGATCAAATCACCTGTGAAAAATAATGGAAAACCTGAAAACATGACCTGTTGGGGGGGCCTGAGGACTGGATTTGAGAAACACTGACTTAGGGTCAGACGTGTTTTCAGAAGGGCAGTTATATGTTACACCATTCTTCTATATGAGAAAGATTGTAGAAACATTTGTTAATAGAGTTTTACTGAACATAATATTATTAATAATAATAGTCATCATCACTTATTTTTATAATTCTAATGAATTTTTTTTTTTTTTTTTGATGGGTCGGGTTTAATTACAGATTACAACACCTACAGCATCATCTGCTAGGAAAATCTGGCATGGTGGCACAACCATAAAGCCCATCTCAGGGCTATACTCTCACTTGATGAGTGTTTTCTCAGTCTTGTGAAGGAATACTTTCGCACCTAAGTTCCTCTACCCAGGACTTTTTCCTGGTGCTATTTCAGGATCGGGGGAACGTTACTACAGTTCACTGCTTGCACCATTCCCCTTTTGCTGGCATTGCCATTGTAGTCTCCTTTTCTGGATCCTAAGAGGACCTTGTCACTGGATAGCTAATAGGAAGTGTTCACATCATGCATGCAGTGACATGAGAGCCTGAAGAAGAACCATCCTCTGTACAGAGAAGAAGAGAGAAGACTTGGGACTGAAGCCCACCATGGATTTGGGTGAGTAAAAGGGACATTTAGTTAGAGTTTTCTTGCTAGTGATTGGTTAAATGGCGAACAGGGGATTGTGGTGCAGGTATTAAGCTGAAGGGTAGTTTTAAACAAGCACAGGCAGTATTCCAAACATTGTTCACCCAATACTGCCTGAAAAATACCCTAAAGAAGCAAAAGAAACAATAGGCAGTTGAAGCTCAAGTTTGGAATAGTTCCCCTCTATTCTAGTTCTGGTGACAACTAATGCCTTGTACACACGGTCGGACATTCCGACCACAAAATCCATCTGATTTTTTCCGGCAGATTTTGACTGAAACTTGTGTTGCATACACACGGTTGGACAAAGTTGTCGGAAAATCTGATCGTTTGGAATGAGGTGACGTGAGTTGCATACGACGGGACTACGTAGAAGCTAGTAGCCAATAGCTTTGGTCTCGTAATTTAATCTGAGCATATGTGCCACTTTGTCCATCAGAATTCTCTACAAATGAAAAAAAAAGTCTGATCGGATTTTGTTGTTGGAAAATTAGAGATCCAGCTCTCAAACGTTTTCTGGCGGAAAAAGTCCGATAGAGCCCACAAACGATCGGATTTTCCAACAACATAATACGATCGGACCTTTTCCATCGGAATTTCCGACCGTGTGTACAGGGCATAAAACATTTCGATTGTTCTTGACTTTTAGTCCCAGTGACAGTGGTAACCAGGAAAAATAGACACTAGGGGGATTTACTAAAACTGTAGCATGCAACATTTGGTGCAGCTCTGCATAGAAACCAATCAGATTCCAGAATTTATTCTCAAAGCTTAAATGAACAAGCTGAAGTTAGATGCGGATTGGCTATCATGCACAGCTGCACCAGATTCTATACTCTCCAGTTTTAGTAAGTCTCCAGAACAGGGACATAGACTGTAATAAAAACGGGGGATCTAATCCCTCATCACTCTCTCCAATGCTAAAAAAAAGTTTTATGTATTTTGTTTAAAATAGCCTTAGTAGCCATTAATGTTTCTTATTATTTCAAAGTTAATGGAAGTTTGCAAGATTGCACGTTTGCATACAGCAACAGAGATCAGGAAACCTGCAGCCTCTTTAGAGTTGCAGCAATGAAAGCAGACAAATTAATACACATAATGAAGAAGCAGAGACGTGATAAGATGAAGGCTGACATCACTCAGCATTATCTTCATTCTCGTTCGCTTGTTCCTCGGCTACATGTAAGCAAATGTGATCTGATCGCCGAGACGTCCAAACTTGCATGTGTGATTCTATTCAGTTTATAATCTGGAAGGGCTAAGTTTATACTTCATGGCTTCTCTTGTCTAATTATCCCAGTGATTATCAGTTCATGTCAACAGGGGAACAATCACCATCTCGCCCATGCATTCTTTTACAGTGACTCCATGTAATAAACAAGTTTTAAGTGGCTGCCTTGGGTTTGTGGTTTGTGGTTACTCTTCTGCCTTTATAAGACAGGAACAAAAGTTTGCGTTAGTTGAACAGTGAGAATACATGTACTGCATTTTATAAAACGGAGTTTTCAGTATGTGATATAAGAATATGAAAACACTGGTTGTTAGTATGAAGTGTTTGTTTTTATAACGGGTATTTATAGTATAGCACCATCAATTAATGTAGTGCTTTACATAATGCTTTCCAGGAGCTTACAATCTAAAGCTGACAATAGATGGATTGTTCAATCTAACCGCTGCAGCCCCGGGAGGATTTGCCCCCTTCATGACCAGGCCGTTTTTTGCGATACGGCACTACGCGCTTCAACTGACAATTGCGCCGCCGTGCCATGTTGTACACAAACAAAATTGATGTCTTTTTTTTCCCCACAAATAGAGCTTTCTTTTGGTCTGCGTTTTAAATTTTTTGTGTTATAAACAAACAAGAGGGACAATTTCGAAAAAAATAAATTCTTTTGTACTTTTTGCTATAATACACATCCAAAAAAAATAAAAAATAAATGTATTCATCAGTTTAGGCCGACATACCTACTACTTTTTGGTAAAAAAAAATTGCAATAGGCGTATATTGATTGGTTTGCGCAAAATTTATTGCATCTACAAACTATGGGATTGCTTTAGGGACTTTTATTTATTTTTATTGTTTTTACTAGCAATGGCGGCAATCTGCGATTTTTAGCGGGACTGAAACATTGTGGCAGACAAATCTGACCCCAAATGTCACTTGGGGACCAGTGACATTATTACATTGATCAGTGCTAAAAAATGCACCACTCAATGTAAAAAGGAAGGGGTTAACACTAGGGGGCTACCAAGGGGTTAACTGTGTTCCCTCAGCATGTTCTAACTGTAGGGGGGATGGACTACCAGGAACATGGCAGAGATCACTGTTGCTGATCACTGGGGACAGTAGACCTCTGGCATGTCTCCTGTTAGAATGAGGATCTGACTTGTTTACAAAGGCAGATCTTCATTCTGCCTCTGTACTAGGTGATCCCAGGTGGACATTGAGTCCACGCGACCAGCGGGTGCCTGCACAAGCCCCAGTAGTGCTACAGCGATTTGCACAGGAGAGCCGACCGAATGACGGCAGCTGGTCGGTTAAGTGAGGTAGATGCAGGAATCCTTCCTGTTGAGACATTGTATTCTGAAAGAAGGGACACTCCACTGTCAGAATACACAGATCAGCAGCTGAACCCCCTTGGTTGCAACTGTTGATCAATCAATTTTGTCCAACAAGCTTGTAGGTAGGTGCAAGTAGCAGCTTTGCCACTAGGTGGTTCAGAATCAGAAGAGTGTCTGGTACAGCAGTGGTACCCAGTGGCACTAGCTGCTAGGCTCTCCCACAAGTGATGTCAGGGGTAAGTCAGCAGTGCACCCATATATAAACTGTAAGGGTAGGGACACGGACTCTCTTGGGGCATGGGAGCCAAACACCCCACTCCTGTGAGGATGTAACCAGCGCATGTAGGCCCTGGACAGGGCAGGAGGCCAGGTGGATTAGACCTGTATGCAGGAGGAGCTGACTGTCCCTTAAGAAGGTAGGGGGCTAAGGTGGATTGCAAAAGGCCTTTCAGGCCAGGCTGGAGATCAATGTATAAGGCCGCTTCCCTGGAGGGGTCCAGGGAGAGGTGAACCCAGCTAGAAGGTGTTTACAGAGAGAGCACAGTCCTGTGAGTACTGATGACCCTGGGCAGAGGAGAGACTAGAGTGAGGTGGCTGTGAGGTGCTGCACGTGCTTTCATTTGTGACTAATGCGGACTGTCCACTTTATGAGATTGACCGTGTATGTCAAGTGACTCCAGATGGTATATCCTAGTAAGGTGACTGTCTTGCCATTCCCTGAATAACAACAGTAAAGTGCAGTGAAGCTAACTACCGTGTGGACATTCCTTCTTCTGATATAAATGGTCTATATGGAATGTCATGAGACCTATGGTGAGAAGCAGGGTACAAGTAGGGGGAGGGGCCGGCCTCAGCAGGTGGGATTGGGTTCTGGCAGGGCTGGATTGGGGGTTGGGCTTTGTGCTTGGACAGCAAAACTAGCCAACTACAAAGCCCCTCTTACAAGCTCATTCAACATAATTAAATTGTTAGTGGGAGTGGCCAATCATGGGTCCAAATTAGGCCAGTCCCTGATGAATGGAAAAATTTCAATACATCTATGGCCAGATTAAGGTCCCTATCAAATATTCTAGTGCCACTTAAAGCAGAACTAAACTACATCTGAGCACTACAATCTTCAACGCAAACGTGCCCTTGCATGCATGTCTCTATGCTTTATTTTATTTTGTTGAGAAATCACACTGAAAAACAACCCCCATAGCTCTTCTAGCCAGGGCTATCTTGAATGATGCAGGGGTTCATGTAGCATTTACTTCTTGGAATCCATCTACCCTTAGCTCAGGCATGTAGGCAGGAGAGTGTGCTTAGCTGAGAAATATCCTCCTCTACATAAAAGGAAAAAATGGCCATGAAGACTCATGGGATGTCTGACATCATTTTGGTCTAGGCCAAAAACCAGGAAGCAACTGAAGAAATGTAAAAAAGTTTAAAAGAAGAAAATATAATATACCATCCGATCTATTTACTGAAGCTAACAGCATAAATTTTAAAAATAGTCAATGTTGATTGAAAGGGTTTAGTTCCACTTCAAACTAATAGTAAATCTTTAGAGTGTGAAAGAAAACCAACCTAAATTTGTAAGAGAGAACATGCAAATTCTAAAGCAATGCTGGCAAACCTTGGCACCCCAGATGTTTTGGAACTACATTTCCCATGATGCTCAACTATACTGCAGAGCACATAAGCATCATGGGAAATGTAGTTCCAAAACATCTGGGGTGCCAAGGTTCACCATCACTGCTCTATAGCCTGGTACATACGATGAGATTATTGAACGAATGATGATCTGTTACAAGTGATTGTATTGTATTTGTATTGTGTTTTTGGACGAAAACTGTACTGATTAAGAGAAAAACATATTATCTGGTATCATACGAGAATCATTTTTGTGTTTGTCCTTTGGATACTTTCGGAAGAACTGTTGTGGTCGGCTCTAGAAAGCTCTGTACTAACGATCAGATTATCATACGGTCGCGTTGAAATCGGTATTCTTCGTACGATTTTCTCATTGTGTGTATGTGCTGCCCAGTGTTGCCAACCTACCAGATTGAAATTTACTGACACGACACCCAAAATTTCCTGGCACAGCCACGTTTTTACTGGCATTTCCAAAAGTTACAAAATTACAGTTTTAAGTGCAAATTTTAGTATTTAGTCTACAAACAAGTACAATATTCAATTAGCAATGCGATTTAAGGTAGGTATTAGGGCAAAAAAACATTTCTTATTTTATTTTTGATATATAGTAAGTAAGCAGCTCAGGGACAGGACTCAGGAGGGCAAGAAATTAGAATAGGAAGGCACACACACACATAGTTACATAGTTAGTAAGGTTAAATAAAGACACCAGTCCATCCAGTTCAACCGGAGTGGGTGTCTACAATTGTCCCTATCCTTGTACATTTCACACTCATATCAGTCCCTACCCTCAAGGAGCCCACAATCCAAGGTCCCCATTCATATACTAGAGCCAATTTTGGACAGAAGCCAATTAACCTACCTGCATGTCTTTGGAGTGTGGGAGGAAACCAGAGTAACTGGAGGAAACCCACGCAGGCACAGGGAGAACATGCAAACTCCAGGCAGGTAGTGTCATGGTTGGGATTTGAACCAGTGACCCTTTTTACTGCTAGGTGAGAGTGCTAACCACTACACCACTGTGTTGCCCACATGCAGTTGACTGTTGGTCCCTTCAGTCCACTCCAGTCTAAACAGCACTGACAGTCCCGCTCCCGACTTGCCCTGCTCCTGTTCTGCAGACCCACACACGAGGCTCTGGCTGCCCTGCATGGCTCCCTTGCACCATGACATCACACGACACGCTCGGGCACCGCCTCCACCAGAGGTGCCCGAACACACTGTAGCAGGGACTCGGATTGGTCTTGGCCGGCTGTGGACCAAGCCGAACATCAAAGCCATATTTTTTAGTGGCAACTTTTTCCTTTTACTGGCATTTACTGGCAGGAGAAAATTGTCTGTTTTTTACTGGCTGTCAGTAAAAATACTGATGGTTGGCAACACTGGTGCTGCCTGTTTGTATGCCATAATTTTCTACCTTAGGGGAAAAAAACTAACATTTTCAGGATTTCCTACTTAGGACACAGCAACAAATACCTGACAAGGAAAAGGGTAAGGACTGAAAAGGTCTACACTACGTACAGATAAATGTCTTCATTATCATGTATTGGGAGCAGTCTCTGAATAATCATTCTGGCATAGCAGATGGTATGTAGACATAATGTATATTTTTGTTCAATCCTATACATTGCAAGTCAACCTGAACAATTTACATTTGCATATAGATGACAAGGAAAGGCACAATATATTATATAACATTTATTATAATATTGGTCATTTTTCATATCCTTTTCATGTGCATGATAAGACTGTGTGTGCTGTAGGAACTGCTGTGCTGTTTTTAAACCAATGTACAGTTTTACATGATGTGTTTATCAGCTATTGTTATATATGAAAGAAAAATGCTTTACCTTATACAGTATATATAAGTGTACCTATACTCTAAAAACTTACTAGCAACATTAAAGAGGAAGTAAACCCTGATGAGTGTTACTTCCTCTTTGTTTGCCTGCAAAGGTAAAGCATAATGGGCTACTATGCATCACATAGCAGCCCATTGGTGACACTTACCTGCAGGAGAAGCCCGCAATGTCCCTGTCTTCCTCGCTAGTAGCGAACGTCCATTCTCCACCCCTCTTTCTTCCGGCGCCACGAACTTCAGCTCTGTGAATGGCCGGAGTCACGTAATGTCACGTGACGTCACTCCCGCGTATGCGCGTGGAGCTGCCTTTAACGGCATGACCCGAGCAGTGCCCTTTCTAACTACAGCGCATGTGCAGAAGAAATCGCCATACGGAGATTTGTAAATATGTCCTAGACCATGCAGGTCTGGGAGATATTTCAAGCACCTACAGGTAAGCCTTAATCTAGGCTTACCTGTAGGTTAAAATGGTTGTAAAGGGTTTACAACCACTTTAAAGTGATTCTAAAGCCGAGCCGCTTTTTACCTAAAAGTGTTACTAAACCGAGGACCCTGCATTCACTATATCTGGTCTCCCACAATACACAGAACATGGAAATGCAATTCATTTTGTAAATATAAACTGCTAAATACCTTTTCTCATCAGTAGTATATAGCAGTCTTGTGATTTCTATCAGTGTCTGGTTAACGCTTGAAGGAGTTTTCATTCCCCTCTGACTGTCCTAAGAGGCTGGCAGACCCCTGACCCTCAGGCTGAGCAGTGTTGATTGGCCATGTGTTGATAACATGCACCCTCCCATGAAAAAAAAAAAAAAAAAAACTCTAGCAATACACACCAAACTCAGCATGTGCAGAGTGACTCCAAGGCTGTGTCTTATCAAGTGATAGATTGGGGACAGTGAAAGAAGAGGAGGATCAGAGAAGACAGGACCAAACTACCTTTCTACATAATTCAGAGGATTAACCACTTAGGTTCCTTGTGAGTATAACAAGCATGCTTTACTGCACATACACACTGATTTACTGTTGTGGGTTTAGTAATATTTTAATGCATTCCCTGCATTAGGGTAAAAAATGTTTGGATCACCCAATCACCCCTAAATACTTACCTGAGTCCTATCTTGATCCAGTGATGTGCCTGTCTGCAGTGTCCCTCTCTTCTCTGTGCTCACAAAAGCAGTAGCTGGAGCCATTGGGTCCGGCTGCTATCTATAAAATCCTGTGAGCAGAGAACAGGGGTGGGGCTGAGCCACACTGTGTGTGTGAATGGATGCACACAGCCCAGTTCGGGATTGAGCCCGCAAGTGTGCCACCATAGGAAGTGGTTTCCTATGGTGGCGCACTGAGCAGAGGAAGAGCCTAGAGGGCTGGAGGGAGACAGAGAAGAAGAGGAACAGGGCTGCTCTGTGCAAAACCATTACACAGAGCAGGTAAGTATAACATCTTTGTTATTTTAATTTACACTTTAAAGAGATGGAGGCAGCCAACCAGGGCAGACAGATGGAGGAAAAATGGATGGGAGGCAGACAGGGGGACAGGAGATTTGGTAAGAAAAAAGGCACAAGCACATCATAGAATTCTCTGCAATAGCCTGTGCCAAAGGGCAGGTGGATAATGACTGTTCCTCGGAACCGAGGTCCTGCAGCCCTGTTAGCTTAGTTGCCCTTCTCTCTCCAATTCAAGTAATCCTTTCTGAGGACTGGTGACCAGAACTGGACGGCATACTCAAGATATGGCCAAACCAGAGTTTTTGTAAAGTGATAGAATTATAGTTTTATCTCTTGGGTAAATACCCTTTTTTCATACACGCTAATAGTCAGCTGACCTTGCTTGCTGCAGTTTGGAATTGCATGCTCTTGCTGAGTCTCTGATCTACTAGGACCCCCAGATCCTTTTCCATCTTTGATTCCTCCAGAGGTTTTCCCCTAGCGAGTAACTTGCATGCATATTTTTAGTTTCCAAGTGCAACTACTTTACATTTTTCAATATTAATTTCATCTACCATCTAGCTTCCCAGCCTTCTATTTTAACCAGGTCTTCTTGCAAAGTTGCTATATCCTGTTGTGAAGTTATTGCCCTATGTATGTATTTGTTTTATATATTTAATTAGCAGCTTGCCAAAAGATCATCTTCAACAAAAACCCACATGTAATATTTCACTGGCCCTTTAATTAGCTCAGCACTCATATCTTTCCCTGTGTAGATGCAGAGTGTATTGAAGCTAGCTCACACCTATCCATAAGGATAGAGATTTGTCAGCGTGAACCGCTGCTGCCGTCTCTATAAAAGCCAGACGGTTTATTTTTAAAGTGCAACTTCCAAATCCTGCGGTGTTGAGATTCAAATCTCTGCACTGTCTCAGCATTCTGAAGTCAAACACACAGAAGTAATGCAGCAAGCTCTGTGATCTTCATCTTACAAGGTCACAGCATGATCATACAAGGTCAATGTGTCATTTCGGAGGAAGTAGAAGGAAGAGAGACACTGCTGTGCTACAATTCCCAGTCATAAAACGGAATGTTACAGGATGAATGACAGATAAGGAATGTGGGAAAGGCAGATAGTTTATACAAATAAAATCATACATCAGATATACATATACAGGTAAAGTGTTAGCAAAGCAAAAAAAAGAAGGGTAATGGTCCAAAGTAGTTACAGCTATACACAAAATTGTGCTAAGCTGGTTATAAGTTAAGATAGCATTAGACATGAGTACAGGTCTGACACTGAAATATCTAATTTTTGTTGCAGCTTAATGTACATACAGGTAGGAGCATAGTTGCCCAAGAACCCTATCACCAGACCTGTGTTTGGCGAATAACAGTAACTGACCAGTAAAATCCAACCAGACCAATCAAAAAATGATCTTCGGTTTCTTTTTATCATTTTGAAGCCATATCTATCTTTCTAAACTGTGCTAAGGCAGCATGTTAGAGGAACCCTAAGCATCGGGGTTGTTAAACCAGTTCCCTGGCTGAAAAGGGAACCGCTCATATGGCAGCTTTGCCAGTATGGTGGATCAAAGCTGTACCTTATCCCACCAGGTCACCAAACTGATGCTTTACAGGTTCACTTCTCAGACCTTAAGCCTAGAGAGAAATCTTCACACTTCGCTTCAGAGGTCTCATTCACTATAGGGGTCACAAGTGCAATCTGAAAGCTACCACTGCTGTAGCCAGGGTGCCCAGACGTCTCAGCTGGTATACCGGAGGAACATACCTGATGTGTGCTCTGACTGACCTCTGTTGTTGACCATCATCCTTCCTATTCTGAACCAGCTGCTATAGGGATTTCCCAAAGTAGAGGCTGGGCATAGGTGTAATGACTCTTCTACCTCCACTAAGAATGTTATAGGTATTTACTGCTGTGCCTGCAGCCTTTACCCAATTGCGCCAAATTCACATCTGATCAACTTGTCTTCAGCAACTTAATTTACAAGAAAGCAAGATTTTTTTCCTAAATGGTTTACTGTATGCGACAGAATACAAAATAAGTTATCTAACCCAGTGGTATATTCCATACAGATGGTGCAGAACTTTCTATAGATTTGGTAGGCCACAGTTCCAATGAAAATGGAAGTGGTCCATATTTAGATGGTAACTTATAGTCCATAACCTGTACCCAGGTTTTGGGTGCTAAGAATGAGAACTATGGCTGCTGTGTCTCTATAATCCTACCCAGGTTACATCTCAACCATTTCTTAAACATACTTGAACCAACCACCACTTCTCCTCCACTAGACATAGGCCCAAACTCTAATTCCACCAGAGGGCAGGTGAAACCAAATCAACATGGTGCCTCCCTCTTACAAACAATACACATTATATTCATACCTCACAACTTTCTGAAATGGGAATGAGGGACACCTATTAGCAAAAATATGCAGGCATAGAACAAACTCCCTGCCACGCCCCCTTAAAGGAGAATTATATAAAAAAGAATATTGAACCCACAAGTGTTTTGTACCACTACTATTCCTTTATATTTGCTTTTGGTATTTACAAATGCAGCAATTTAGAAATTGGATGAAAGGTTTAGCACTGGGAAACACCTTTTGATAGATAAAAAGTGCATTTTATATACAATGTATAGATCAGACAAAAATGAGAGACAAAGGAGGAGGAATGAGGGACAGAGAGGCATTGTTCCAAATCAGGGACAGTCCCTCACAATCAGGGACAGTTGGGAGCTATGTATATTGCAAACCTAGTGATTGATTAAATTCCTTCCAATAATTAAATAATCTGAGTTTTACTAAATGTTTTCAAAAAAAAATATTACAAAAATAAGAAGCACATGAAGTACAAAAATAATAATAACATAACATAATATGATAATAAATACATATTCATAGAAATAACCCTTATGGTACCTAGCAAAGAGCTGTAAGAAGTACAAGTTTTTTAGGAAATTATTAATACGTTTTATGGAGAAATATTGGTCACAAATAAAGTGGGAATGTTATTTTTGAGATCTTTAGAAGGATATCATTTTAAGTTATCATATAAAACAGAATGTTGTCAAGGGAGTCAAAATTAAGAAGGAATATGGGGAGGGGTATACCTCCAATAATATAATTGTATGGTGTTTCATGAAAGATATACGATTATTTTTTTAAATTGTATGATATTTCTTTTTTTTCCCCTTTTATTGGTTCAACTGGATGGACTTCTGCCTTTTTTCAACCAGACTAACTATGTAACTATAATAAGAGACAATTACAGATGAGAAAACCAATTAGCGTTAACCAGGATTTGACCCAAACTAGACCAATCTTTTGGATGTAAACAGCTAGAGGTTTTTAGATGGTGTTAAAGACTCAAAGTTTTTAAAAGTTCCTGGTGACCCTATTAGGTTTCCACATGTAGCCTTCCATGCCCTCAAATTCTCTGCCATGGCCACTCACCTATTACTGCAGTAAATGAAGCAGGGTTCTTTTATCAGACACCATCCTCAGTGTCAAGAAAAAAGATGGGAGGATAATGTGGAGGGGTATTCTTCCAATAATAAAGTTGTATGGCAGTTACTGTATCTCATGAGAGATAAAAATAAACAATTATAGATAAGAAAACCAATTAGCGTGAACCAGGATTTCACCCAAACTAGACCAGTCCTTTGGATGCAGCCAGCTACATTTTTTTAAGCTGGTGTCAAAGACTTAAACCTTTAAGCTCACTGTGGCACTGGCAGGTTTCTCCATGTAGTTTCTCAATGCCCCCACATTCTTTTCATCATGATCTGCTCACAACCTAGATCATTAGAGAGAAGTGGAAAGCTGTGGTTGCTGAGAGATTGAGGGAAAAAGTAAATCTGCTTGTTAAAGGTACCCTAAACAGGGGAATAACACTTGACGTGTAGGGAAAGCCAAAATGCATGAGTTCAGCATTAACAGGGATCTTGTTTTAAAGGATTCCCATGGACAGTACCCAAATTTACCCTCCAACTTCTATCTCTGTTAGAACATGTCCTAGCATTATCTCTTCCTTTATTACGTCCCGTGATGTCATCATTAGACTTGTAAAATTGCAATGGCAACTGTTAAGAGGCCAGTTCTTCTCAACATAGACACACTTTCAGAAATACATCTCCCAAGAGCTCATTCCATCACACAGTATGTGGGCTGGCTCTTGGAAGTCAACAAAGCAATGTTTTACTGGAAAATAAATGAATGTATCCATGTGGGGGAAGGACAGACAGGGGAAAGGGGGCATGCAATGTTCTGTAGTCCAGCAATACAGAACTGAGCTGGAATTTCAGTGCAGCAGAGGCTCTATGCTCTAAGACAAAAAATGAAGTTAGGAGCTCACTGGATTTCAGGCAGATCAACTGCCATTTTTTCTGTACTTGCTACGTGTTTAAAAAGATACAACATGAGAAAATGTGCATATATTAGATCTATGTTTTTTGGGGTTTTTTTTGCTATGACATACAGTACCAAGGAAATTATTCCCAACCATAATTTTCCAAAGCTGTAGCATTTAATAGTATCTAAGTCTTCAAAAAATGTTCATTGTTAGATCATCATGCATTTCCAAACAAGAGATAAAATGGGTCCCCAGGATTTCTCTATCATTTTCATTTCAGAGAACGAACTTATCCTGAACGCATTTTGTATGATCATGGACTACTCCAAGAAAAATGCGCGGAAAGAGTAAATAATAAATAAAGCCTGAAAAATAATCTTTTTTTACTTCCTTCTCGCTATATTCAAGTTACCAACTTCTTTAGAAAAAAAAACCTCTCTTCCCATACAGCTATAAGATTCAGACTGATGCTTTTAGTATAAAAAAGCAACAAGGTCTGTGGACATGACATATTTATCTGATAGGAGTAGAATCGTGAAAATCTTTGAAAACCTTTATAAAATATAATTCAGTTTTCTCTTCTGTCACTGACATTTTTCATTTGAAAAGGGTTCAGACTCCATCAAACAGTGACTCCTTATCTCTACCTGTGGATTTACAAGCGGCCTCTCTTTAAATGGATTAAGAACTACAAACTTTGGAGCAGATAGGCAGCAGATACACAAATACCAAAGTAAATTTAAAGCATGGAACGTATGGCAAAATAAACAAGCTGTTTTCGATAAAGTGTCTGAGCTATAAAACCTGAGGGTTCAGAAGTTTTCAGTTAGATACTCTTGAAAAATCAAGCCTTTAGTGGTTTGCTAAACCAGATAAAAACATTGGCTGTATTGTAAGATGGCATTATTATACCCTACACATTAATTGGTGCACATATGATGTCAGCCGATTAGAAAATACTTTCCAAAACATTAAAAATGAATTTATGTGGAATTTGTTTTTAAATTAAACTAAATATGCAGATGAAATGCATACAGGGTAGTTGTTCTACCTGCCATTGGATTAGAATTTTTGTCTATCCAGTCCTGACATGTACACAGGTCTCCCACATAGCACAGCCTGGCCTGGCAGGAGAAGGAACCTGATCTTTCTCTGATGGTTTCACTTTCACTTACAGGTCTCCTCCTCATTCCATCATATGCTTGGATAGTGAAAGGAGAAGCAGAAACTCATTTCAGGGAGGTGGTGTTCTACCAAAAACTGTCCCCCCATTGGATAGTGTCCGCCCCGTACTGCGCAGGCGCTGCGCCTGCGCACTCCAGGAGTCCAGGTTCAAGCCCCACCATCCAAGTGGACATACGGTAGCACTTAGTAACGGGGCCCCATCGCGGGCTCGCTTCACTCGCCATGCTTCGGGTATCAATTCCTAACGGGATCAATTCCTAACGGGAAAACCATTTGTATGCTATTCCGATGGACCAAAAACGACACATAGGCAAGTATTGGCTACTGGCTATTGAACTTCCTTTTTCTAGTCCTGTCATACATGTTGTATGTCACCGCGTTCTAAACGAACAGACTTTGGTGGGATCGTGTGTAGGCAAGTCCGTTTCAGCGGAACTCCGTCGGGGTGCTGTCAAAAAAGACAGTCGGAGTTTATTCTGATGGAAAAAAACGGTCGTGTGTACACGGCATAAGAATTTATAACAGTATATGTAGTTTTGTTTGGTTAAGTCCATCGATTTGAAAATTGAATATTAAAAGCAATAAAAATCTTAAACTACTTTTGATCGATAGTTTAATGAACTGAGAATTTTCATTCAAATTTTCTTTCAAATTTTCCTAAGCAATTTCATTCGAAATTCTAGTAGTGTATACTGTATTGCCAGGCAGATAGTGTTTTTTTTTATAAGGAGAGGTCATCAACAGCAGCTCTTCAAAACGCTCTTTATACATTTTGTAGAGTAATATTTTTTGCCACTAAAGATGCTTACAGTTTGATACTGAAAAAATCTTTGCAGAAAACAGATGAGAAGTATCCACTAGACTAATTAATTAGCGGTCAAAGATAGCTCTGCTAGTATTGCAGCCTGCTTATCTTATTATGTTGATGTTGCATACTTTACAGCCAGTGATTAATCAAACACTTATGATAGCTTTAAAAAAAAAAAAGGCAAAAAAGAAAAAAAGAAGTAACTCGACTACAACGGATCTAGAAACTAGGGCAAAAAGTCAGTTCCGGCATATGAAGCACACCAGAAATATTGGTGTACAACAGCATCATTTTCCTAAACCAAAGCAACAATATTGTTTATGCCTGGTATAATGACTGCCTGTGTACAGCAGTGTGGGATAACAGTATTCACAGTTTGTACTAAATGTTACTAATGTAAAGTTTAAGTTCATCATTTCAGAAATAAATTAAAAGATGAACTAACATCATACGTCCTTCTTACCCAATTAGGAGCCTAGGGTTCCAGGGGATGTTAGACGCCCCTAGATAGAACTTTCATGCTCCTGCAGTAAACTAAAGGCATAATACAAGTGGCCAAAACTGTGCACCTACCTGTCATTTAGAAGGTAGGATTTACTTTTAGGCAGTTGGTGTCTAATGGAACCATGCCAGTATAGATAATGGAAATGGGGCTTCTCTGCGTATACTGCAATCCCCATCATTGTCTAAGGAAAGGAGGTGATAATCAGGGCACAAAACTATACCATGCCTAGGGTCCGATATAGTCTTAATCTCTATTCAAAACTTTGCCGAGATACCCTTTCTGGGAGAACTTCTGCCTCCAAAAACAATCAAAGAAACTCCGCCAAATACTCTCTAAACTCATCAGGCCTTCTGGCAATTGTTCTGGTATTTTACTGGCCTAAATGGTCAAAATGAATCTTGTTACCAAGGTAATTTAAAAGGAAAGAAAGTTCACGAGGTCTGTATTTTCCCCAGAATAGACTTTACCTTAAAGCAGACCTTACACCTAATATGCAGGATGTGTTTTTTTTTTAAAAGTGCCCCTTCCCCTTGGTTAAAACATTGATTGAAATCCTAAAAAACAGGATAAAATGGTGTATAATGTTTTCACCTTACCTTCACCTAGGCAAGGGTGACCTCATCCTATCTCCAGTGAGATCTGAGGAATTTTGGGTAGCCTACATTTCCATGAGAAGAGGATGCTGCATTGTGCTGCAGCGTCTTCTCGTAAGACTTATGCCGCATACACATGATCAGACTTTCTGACGGGAAATGTTCAATGTGAGCTTGTTGTTGGAAAGTCCAACCATGTGTACGCTCCATCGAACATGTGCTGTCGGAATTTCCGCACACAAATGTTTGAGAGCAGGTTCTCAAATTTTCTGACAACAAAGGAAAGTCTGATCATGTGTAAGGGGCATTAGAGTACTCACCATTCCCTGGGATCCCGTTGACATCATGATGACGTCACCCCTTGTACCAAGGAAGCTGGAGAAATGGGTATCATATAATTTTACTACACAGGTGTTTTTTCTCAATTTAGCAAGGGAAAGGGTGCAGTTAAAAAGAGTGCAAGCTCCTCTGGGGTTGATTTACTAAAAGCACTTTGCAAAGTGCAGTTCCAGAGCTCAGTAAATGAGGTAATGGTTTCTTTGCAAAACACATGCAAAGGAAATTTAAAAAACAGCATTTTTGCTTGCACATGATTGGATGATGGAAGTCAGCAGAACTTCTGCTCATTTACTAAGCTCTGGAGTCTTTTTGTCTTCAGTAAATCAATCCCTCTGTCACTTTAGGAAAAACCAAAAGCTTCCAAAACCAACCCCCTCTAAAACACCAAAATCAAACATTCAGACAGGCAAAGCTTCAGCGCTGGCCAATAGGGACTGGATCAGTGGCGCCCCGTCCATAAGGGGCGCAGGGGTGACACCCCCTAATTCATATGCCCGGCCCCTAATCTACATGCAGGGCTCTGGACGCATGGATTCCAATGGGTTTCTTTTTTTTTTAAGCACACAACTTGAGCTTGAGGCTCTAACTGGCTTCAGAAAAGGGTGGGTTTGGGGCGCAGAGCTCTGGGGGGCGGCAGGGGGGGTTTTGGTTTGTGCCCCCCCCCCCCAAAAAACAATATTGAGCACCAGCTGCCACTGGACCGGATCTAGCATATTAAAACCACATTATCATTTATCAATTATCCATTAGCCAGCCTACATATTTAAATTGCTCATCTGAAAAATCAAGAATTGCAAAGCTACATATCAACCTTTCTTTCATGTAAAAGACTTCACGTTTTTTAATTGAAGCTCATATCATATGGCCAGTTACAACTGACAGATGATAAGGCACATGACCGTTCCTTCACCATATTTTCAAAATGTTGTAAATTACCAGTTAATAGGGTAAAAAATACTTTAACAGGGCTACCATTTAATGTTCATAGTGTGTGTGTTTTTTAGGGGTAGAAACAATCATATCGATATATTTCTGCACTGCATGTGACCCTCTGTTTGTCAATAAGCACCCCATTTACCATAATGACACAGCATCTATGCAAGCATATACGTAAATTGGAAATTTGGTGAATGCCTAAAGGCAGGAGGACGATTGATTAATGTAATATGATTTCTCACGTCACTAAAGGCAAAGAACAAAAACAAAAAAAAAACGACTAAACAGGCCGCATTTTATCTAAAGCAAATGTTGCATCTTCACATGAGATAAAGCATTGTGTTTATGCCTCGTCTATTGCTCTTGAAACAATGTACAGTAGTTCAAGAAAATATATTATTACTCTCATTTGGCGGAGTTAGACTGACTTATTGGAAAGCCTTTTTTTCAATTTTACTACCGCCATGCCGGTTTCTCCAACACGAAACACACTGAAGTATCCCTGGGAACATAAAGCTGAAATATGACATTTTCTGCTCAAGTACTCCGGTCAAACCCTGATAAATCAGGCTAGCCAAACAGCGATCTTATCCCGGCTGACTTAAATAAATCTAGCCGTGCTCCTTCGTGTTGTTGGAAGTTGTCACTAAATGGAAGTGTGACCTTATCCGATGTGTGAACTTATCCAGCAGACAAGCACATATATTGTGAAGATTAGAGAACGGAGGGAGAAATATACTTTGGATAATTGTAATCTGGGCCGTATGCAACTGGCAGAGGCGACATCGTTGTCATGTTTCATTAATGATGTGGAGGAGACGGAGGAAGCGCAGACCTTTGCTACAGGTGACCGAGGGGGTGCTGGGAAATTGGTATTACACAAGATATGGGGACCTCGGTCAGACAATTGTGAAAATGGACCTTATGCTGAAAATGAAATGCAAACTACGTTTGCAATGACCTAAAATAATTCCTTCCCCCATACCTCCCAACTGTTCCTTATATTGAGAGACTGTCCCTCTTTAGAACCCAATCTCTCTGTCCTTCTTTCCTCCCCAAATGTTCTTACTTTTGGTCTGATTTATAGACAGTAGTGTATTTAGGATTTGTGCTGCCCTAGGCTAAACTCATGCACCCCTAATTTAAATTTCAACCACCTTTTTCATGTCACGGCCACACCCCTTGCTGTTTAAGACCCACCCTGAAATTTTCGAGTTCTGACAGGAACACTAGTTCTGAGGGCCTGGAGGGGGGGGGGGGGGCAATGGATTCCCTTAATTTGCATTGATTTCCTCTCACTTCCTGTTTGGCTATGGGGCAGGAAGTGAAGGGAAATCTCTGCTGCAATGAGACAGAGATGGTAAAAAATAAACTGACAGGGGTTATGACGATATGACCATGCCTAGAGGCGATTCAGTTCGCATTGTGCGCTATACAAGTATTTCATTCATTCATTCATTCATGCCAATGGTACAGCAGAAAACATATAGCACAGTGAGGAAGGTTTGTGGTCCAGGATGATAGGACAGTCAAAATTAGAAGTGGTGCCCCCCCTCCCCCCCACAGTTGCAGAATTCTGGCCGCCTGCATACCGGAAGCAGTGTGGCCGCTTTATGGGGGAGCTAGACTTATTTTCCTCTCAGCCCAGTAACCCCCATAAGACTGGCGCTACACTAACAGTGCAAGCCGGCAGGGACTCTTTCTGTGCTGTCCCCCTGCAAAGTGCTTTCCTAGACCTGGGCCATGTCGGCCTAGGCCAGGATACAGAGTTGTTTACAGATATCTATGAAAATTTACAACTCAACTAACAAAAGGGTTATTCTGTACTATAGCTTCATCCTATTTCCTAATTATCATGTTTGCTATTTTGAAAAGCCAGTATAAAGGAAAATTTGTGAACGAAAAAGAAAAAAAACCAATTCTGAGTATACCCAATTATTTTTTACGTATACCTTATTAATGGTCTGCATTGCTGAGGGTGCTTCAGGGGTGTGTCCATTGTCTAAATACATTGTACTAGAAGGTATTCCTCTCTCTCATCTCAGAAAGTTGGGAGGGATACCTTCTTGTACATCTCTCCCCTTCCTCAGATGTATACTTACCTGGATCCAATGGTTCTGTGAGTTTCACTGTCCTGGCCGCTTCTGCACATTACAGCCCCATAGACTTCTTTGAAGATGGGGAACAGTGGTCAACAACACCATAGAAGTCCATGGAGTTGTAATGTATAGGCAAAGCCAGGTTTTTAACAAACACTGGAGGTCACGCTCGTTGGATCCAGGTAAGTAGGCATCTGCGGAGAGGGAGAGTGGGTTACTTTAGGTCAGTGCCAAAAGGAAGGCAGGGTAAGTGTACTTTGTCTTAAATTCCCCAACTCTTTTAAAAATTGAATGACTTAAAGTGGAACTATGACCTCCCATTAAACAAAAGGGGCAGCAACACTTACTTGTAAGTGAATGTAGAATTGAATTCAATTAAAAAATTA
Source organism: Lithobates pipiens (assembly GCF_037356315.1). NCBI lineage: Eukaryota > Metazoa > Chordata > Amphibia > Anura > Ranidae > Lithobates > Lithobates pipiens. Next base: position 514,065,448 of record NW_027507764.1, on the reverse strand, counting down.
AAAAATATGTATGACTCTGGGATAAAATTGTGTGAATCTTGGAGAAAACCATTTATAAATAGACCCCCTTAATCTGCATACTTGTTCAAAGTCAGTGGCTTAGAAAACTCAAAATTAGCTTCCACATGGTGTCCAGGAATCTAGCATTTTCAAAAGAACAGGTCACAAGTGCAGCCTTCATACTTTTCTTTAAAGTGGAAGGCAAGTCACAACCTAACTAAGCTTAAACTTACTGCCATGCCATTCTGAGCCAATTCTATGTACCCTATAAAAGGAAAGATGTCTATACTTACCTATTCTGAAGTCGCTCCTGTGTGGTCACATGATCTAGTTTTTACTTTTTTTTTTGTTCTGAAGAAATGATTAACATCTCTAGTGTTGATGCTGACAGGTGTCAAAGAACGTTTTCAAGTTTGCTAAATGAATCACAAAAAGGTGTCAGTGCTTGGTAAACACATGGGGCAATTGGTAAGCTCCAATAATAGCTTTGGTTTCAATTAATTGTGATCCCTGCCCACAAAGGGCAAAACAATAGGTTACAGGTTTGATTATCTAGTTTACATAAAATATACTGTATATAATGTAAACCTCTGCCATGTTGGTGCTATATGAATGCAAAAAAATATACGGTCTAACCAAAAATAAGATACTCCCCTTATAATAACTAATCTCTATAAATAGGAGCAGTCCAAACACATTTTGTAAAATTTGGATAATATGAACATGGAGAAGTAATGTACTATAATTAACTCAGCTCATTATTTGGATATGTACCTTGGGCTATTATCTATGACGATGTGCTGCCTGTGTGCTAACACGCTTTGGAAAATGAATCCTTATCCAGGGAGATTCATATATTTAGGTATTTTGATGAGGGAAATGTGCTACTTCTTAAACCTATTAACTTGGAGTGCTTTACCCTAAATCTGAACATTGCTGCAAACACTATAAACAGTATTATAAAGAAAACAAAAATGTGACAAACATTCACTGCAGGTGAATCAATCATCATTTAGTCCTTACATAGACATAGCCACACTCCTAAACCTTGTGGCCAGTCTTCCCAGAAGAGTTGAAGCTGTTAGAGCTGCAAAGGGTGGGCCAACTCAGTATTGAACCCTACAGACTAAGCCCTTGTACACACGGTCGGAGATTCCGACAACCAAATCCGTCAGAGTAATTCCGACAAATTAATTCCAGAAGAGGTCCGGAAGTGATGTTCCATACACACGGTCAGACTAAGTTGTCGGAAAATCCGATTGTACATAACGTGATGACGTTATTTCGTTACGACTATGTTCAGTCTAGTAGCCAATAGCTTTGGTCTAGGAATTTGATCTGAGCATGCGTGGCACTTTGTCCGTCGGAGTAGGCTACACATGATTGGAGTATGTCGGATCAGAGCATTTTGTCGGAAAATTTTACCGGCAAGTTGGAAAACTTGGTCCGACGGATATTCCAACAGAAACAGTCCGATGCAGACCACACAGAGTCGGAATATCCGACAAAATGGTCCGATAGGAAACATTCCGTCGGAATCTCCAATCGTGTGTACAAGGGCTAAGACTGGGATGTCATTAAAGTTCATGTGCGTGTAAAAGCATTAGCAATAGTGTGAACCCAGCCTAAAATATATTTACTTATACTATATATTTACAGTACAGTAATGGTGCTATTAATAAATAGTGGGGTGGAAGGGGATCGGCTTTAATGAGCAGTGGGGGGGGGGGGGTAATTTGCCTATATACAGTAAAAAGTTTGGCTTGTGAGCATAATTCGTTCCAGAAATATGCTTGTAATCCAAAACTCTTGCATATCAAAGTGAATTTCCCCATAAGAAATAATGGAAACTCAGATGATTCATTCAACAACCATTTATTCAGAGGTCCTTCAGTTTACAGTCCATATAAAAATATTATAGCAATGTGATCAGGTTGTGTAACCATAAAATGTCCATCCACAATTGGAAGCCTCCACAAGGGGATTAGAAGCAAAATCCAGCAGGAGCTCCAGACTATAAAAGAGAAGAGAGGCGCCTCTAAAGCCCCGTACACACGAGCGGACTTTTCAACATCCAAAGTCCGAGGGACTGAGTCCGTCAGACTATTCGATCGTGTGTGGGCTGCAACGGACTTTAGCTTCGCTAAAGTCTGACGGACTTTAGAAATGAAGCATGCTTCAAATTTTCCCCACGGGACTCCGCCGGACCCGGTCCCTTCGAAAAATTCGCTCGTGTGTGTGCTACTCCGACGGACTAAAACCGACGCTAGGGCAGCTATTGGCTACTGGCTATGAACTTCCTTAGTCGAATCCAGTCGTACGTCATCACGTTCGACTCCGTCGGAGTTTAGTGTGATTGTGTGTGGCCAAGTCCGCTCGGTCGAAAAGTCCGCCAGAACTCTGTCGGAACTCCGTCGGAACTCCGGCAGAACTCCGTTGGAAGTCTGTCAGACTTAATCCCTCTCGTGTGTACGCGGCATTAGTTTAGCAATATGTTCCTAAATGTTGTAGCTTCATTAACCAGTTGCTTCCTGGGCACTTAAACCCCCCCCCCCCCCCCCCCCCTCCTGTCCAGACCAATTTTCAGTTTTCAACACTGATGCACTTTGAATGATAATTGCGTGGTCATACAACACTGTACCCAAATTACATTTTTATAATTTTTTCCCCACACATGGAGCTTTCTTTTGGTGGTATTTGATCACCTCTGTGGTTTTTATTTTTTGTTAAAAAAAAATCAAAAGAAAATTTAAAAAAATAATTTTTTTAAATATATTTTGTTATAAAATTTTGCAAACAGGTAATTTTTCTCCTTCATTGATGCACGCTGATGAGGCAGCACTGATGGGCACCGATAGGTGGAAGTGATGGGCACTGATGGGTGGCAGTGATGGGCACTGATGGGTAGCAATAATGGGCACTGATTGACTACACTGATAGGATGCACTGCTTGGTGGCGCTGATTGGCACCACTGGTGACCATTGATAGGCGACACTCATGAGCATTGATAGGTGGCACTGGTGGGCACTGGCAGGTGGCAATGGCAGGTGGCACTGGCAGGGGGTACTGGTGGGCACAGATGAGGCAGAATTGCCTCTTCCTCTTCGGGACCGATGTCCCTTGCAGATAAGCCGGTGATCAGCTTTTTTTTCTCATGAGGAGGAAAAAAAAAACGATTACTGAGCTTTTGTTTAGATCATGTGATCAGCTGTCATTGGCTGACAGCTGATCACGTGGTAAGGGGCCGTGACCGGCCCCTTACTCGGATCTGTGATCACCCAAGTCTCAGTACAGGGAGCGTGCAAAGGGGAGGCCGTCATATGACGGCCTCCCGGAAATTCAGGCCTGCGCTGTGGCCGTCATTTGGCTATAGCGTGGACGGTAAGTGGTTAAATGTAATCATACTGATATACTTAGAGGCGCCTCTCTTCTCTTTTATGCTCAGTTGTGACATGACGCCACTTGTACATCAAGACAAAATTTATTAAAAGATTTTGCTTGTCTTCCAAAATGCTCTCAAACCAAGGTTTTACTGTACTCATCTTATAAAGTTGGAAGGTATGCACTGGGCACCTGATCAGTGGATGGGCATGATGGATAATTGTAGAATCTACTGACATTATAATAAACTGACTTGAGATTAATAAGTCTAATTTGATTCCTTCCATATGATTTCAATTGACATCCCTACAAGCTGCGTGCAGCCGATGATGAAAGCACAACAGTCGCGGTAGTGCTGTCGGCACAGTCAGGTGTTTACTAAAAACGTCTTTCTAGTTAACTTTGCTGATCTGCACCTCATGCCTCCCATTTTCTCCCTCCATGTGTCCCCTTTTTATATCTCTATCCCCCTGTCACTGTCGGCCTGCCTGGCTTTCCTCGCACAAATGCACATGATACAGAAATGCCAGGGACTTGGCAAGAGGCAGCTGATGATATGACTAGAGAGGGTTTTGTTGATAAGATCATCATCTGCTGCTGGACTCAAGGGCTCGCTTCTTTCCTCGGAAGAGGTGCAGCCACCCCTGATAAATGTCCCTTTGTGTGAAGATCGCTTCTGATACATGCAAAGACATTTTGTCCTCCCATCTGTTTGTTTTGTTGTGTGTTCAGGATTAATATCGCACAGTCCAATGCCTTTTGTTCAGGCATCTCCAGAAACACGGGTCTCTACAAAACGTTCAGCGTTACCGGGACTTTGCTAAATATCAGGTTGCAAAAAAAAAAAAAATAGTAAAAAAATAAAACGCTTTCCAAAATTCTTAGCAATAAAATAGATATTGTACAAATATAAAATAAATTTAGGCTTACACATGCGACTAAATCGCCACGCTTCAGAAAAGCATCCATGCTTTGATTGCTTTTCAGAGGCATCTGACAGGCGGTGAGGAAGCAATAAGATGTCTTTTCGCCTCCTGTTTTCATCCTGTAAGTGCCACACTAATATGGCCACAACCGTGTGCATTGCAGGGTGTTTGTGGGGTGTGTTCATTCGGTTGAATGGGTCGTATTTGGCAATGGAATTGCCCACTGAATGCAACGGGGGGGGGGGGGCATTTTTGTCACAGACGCTGGGGCAGTTGGAGAAGCACTGAAAGCGCAGCTCAATTGTGTGTTTTTATGGCCCCCAACTACAAATATAAACAAGCTCTTAATTTAAACCCAAGCGCATAACATCTTATTTAAAGTAGTATCAAACCCTCCTTTTTTCACACACTATTACATTAGTATTAAAGCAGAGCTAAAGTCTAAAAAACCTTATGAGCAGACAGGCTATTTATTGCTGAAGAGACATGAAATGAATACAAGTGTCACACAAGTGTTCTGTGCAGGCGGCCTATTGAAATCAGTGACAGCCGGTCGGCAGCATGGATCTGCATGGAGCTTCCCATACACCCCAGAGTGCAAATTCATGTGGGTTTGATGCAGAGACCCATATTGATGTACACGTTGGGATGCATGTGGAGGTCAGTATAGGTATGTGTGTATGGATGTACCATGTATGTCAGTGTATGTATGAATGTATGTGTGTTCCATGTATGCCAATATATGTATGTATGTGTGTTCCATGTATGCCAGTGTATGTATGTAGGTATGTATGCTTGTATGGGTGTACTATGTATGACAGTGTATGTATGTAGGTATGTATGGGCGTACCATGTATGCCAGTGTAGGTATGAATGTATGTGTGTTCCATGTATGCCAATGTATGTATGTGTGTACTGTATGTGTATATCAATGTATGTATGTACTGTATGCATGTACCATGTATGCCAGTGTATGTATGTAAGTATGTATGTACAGGTGTGCCATGTATGCCAGTGTATGTACTGTATCTAGATATGTATGAGTGGTCCACGTATGTCAGTGTATGTATGTATTTATGTATGTATGGGTGTACTATGTATGCCAGTGTATGTATGTAGGTATGTATGGATGTATCATGTATGCCAGTGTATGTATGAATGTATGTCTGTTCCATGTATGCCAATCTATGTGTGTATGTATGTATGTACTGTATGTGTATACCATGTATGTCAATGTATGTATGTACTGTATGTGAATACCATGAATGGCAGTGAATATATATGTATGTATGTACAGGTGTGCCACGTATGCCAGTGTATGTATTTATATATGTATGGGTGTTCTATGTATGCCAGTGTGTGTATGTATTTATGTATGTATGGCTGTATCATGTATACCAGTATGTATGCGTGTACCTTGTATGTCAATGTATTTATGTATGTATGGGTGTACCATGTATGCCAGTGTATGTATGTATGGGAGTACCATGTATGCCAGTTATATGTATATATGTATGTATGGGTGTACCATGTATGTATGTATGTATGTATGGGTGCACCATATATGCCAGTTGTTTGTATGTATGGGTGTACCGTGTACACCAGTGTATATATGTATGTATGGATGTACCATGTATGTCAGTGTGAATGAGGCCTAAAAGTGGATGGCGCCTGCAGTCGGAGGACAAGCTCACTCGGAAGGAAGCAGAAAATTTAATTAAAATTAATCAATAGAATGTGAGTTGCTTCAATAGTATATGGAATACCTTAAATAAATCTAGGCCTTAATATCAATTTAACAGCTTAACACATTAATGTCATTTTAAAAGTAATTTCAAATCATTTTAAAATTGCACCTTTTATTCAAATAATACTTGTTGATCACACTATAAAGGTCCTTGTTCAGGAACCAGGTACCTGCGCCCCCTTTCTCCTCAAAAAATGCCTAGAAATTTGGCAGTGGAGGCGGGGAGGGTGCAAAATTCCCCTTTTGGGTGGAGCTCCGCTCACAAGTTAGAAAATGCAGCTTAGTGCCTAAGGAAAGAGACTTCATCCCACATTTTTCTTCATCTATATTCTGCCATCTTTGGTTCACTACTATAAAATCGCAGAGTTGGATAAGTATGCAGCCCATGAAGTTAAGAACTTGTTTCAGGTTAGAGACCCACTAAGTAGTAAGGCAAACATAATAATTAACAGCCCTACACCTCCCAATATAATCCTTCAATTGAGGCTTTCACATTTCTGAACTCGGAGGATCTCTTTATTTTTCCCACTCATATTTCACCTGTAAAGCTGTAAAAAAAAAAATGTATTGGTTCTTACATGTCATAACTGTTATCAGTTAGCATTGTTCTCAGTTCTCTCTGTGGACTACAGACAACTCCTTCTTACATTAAGCAGCCTAAAAGAAAGGGAAGAGTTCTGTAGACTTAATGCACTACTTGCCCTAGAGTAGTGTTCTTCTCCATCCATACATTACAGTGAGTAAGTGTTGTCACCCAAGGACAGGACGTGTTTCTGGTGGGATCACCGGGTGAAAATTATGTAAAAAAGAAAAAAAAAAAAGTCTAGAAAAAGTAAACTAATAAAGCCACCATATTGAAGGACTGGTAGGCTGCAATATATTACAGTTTTGTTCAGTTGTTGCAACCATAACAACTTTGCTTTTACTACTTAAGAAATGTAGACGTTTTATTGGCAAGGTGATTAAACATGCAATTATCATTAAACATCGAAAACATCACCATCAAGACATATATGAGTATGATCGTGTAAAATGTTATTCCTGGCTATGAAAAGCAATTTAAAAACAGCTGTTGGCAGCACCAAGTCATTTAAAAAAATATATATGTGTAATCAAAGTCATAAAGTTATAGGCAGAAGTATTAAAGGAAGGGTTCGGGTCTATGTTACCTAAGATTTTAGTGCTTTCAGAGTATAGGGGAAGATTCCCCAATAAGAACGTCTCACGTTTTATAGATTTGCCTTCATTTTCTGTTGTGTCACCAGGACATCAAGTAAGGGAAATCAGCCCTATGGGGACAAAATACAGCAATACAAATCTGGTGGGGGTATCTATTCACAACTAGAAATGAAGTCTACTGACACAGAGACACAGGGCTCTTCCCCATCCCCTGCTCCTTCGTCATAGGATTTGATTGACAAGAGCGGGAACCAATGACTCCCACTACTATCAATCTGCCCAGTGAGCAGCGACAGAGCTGGGTGAAGCGCTGCTCTTGTGCACATTGCTGGATCGAGATCGGGCCCAGATAAGTATACAGAGGGGCTGGTGGAGACCCTCAGCAACAAAGGTTTTTTACATTAATGCATAGAATGCATTAAGGCAAAAAAAAAAAAAAAACATAAAGTGGTTCTAAAGCCTCAAAGTTTTTTTACTTTAAAGTGGTTGTACAACCACTTTTACCTACAGGTAAGCCTATATTAAGGCTTACCTGTAGGTGCTGGAAATATCTCCTAAACCTCCACGGTTTAGGAGATATTTACAATAAAGCTGCATGATGATGTCTACGGCGCATGTGCACTTTAGAAAGGGTAGATTGTGCCGTTTCTAAAGGGGGTCATGCCGTGACTGGCGGCTCCTATGCGCATGCACGGGAGTGACGTCACGTGATTCCGGACAGTCACAGAGCCAGAGTTCGCACCCCCGTAAGGAAGAGGGGTGAAGATGGTCGCTCGCTGCTAGCGGGAACAACGGTGACATTTTCAGGTAAGTGACACATAATGGGCTACTATGCGATGCATAGTAGCCCATTATGCTTTACCTTTGCAGGGAAATTAAGAGGAAGTAAAACCCATCAGGGTTTACTTCCTCTTTAATGCATTCTATGCATTAAGGTGAAAACCCTTCTGTACTGTAGGAGCCCTCCAGCCCTCCCACCCTTTTATTCTTACCAGAGCCCAATCTGATCCAGCAATGTGCACAAGAGCAGTAGCTGTCTCCCTCCTCTTTGATCAGATTGATAGTAGTGGCATCCATTGGCTCCTAGTGCTGTCAATTATATGCCATGACAAGGGAGCGGGAAGGTGGGGGGAGTAATTCGGTCTGTGTTAGGCGCAGGTGGCTTGGGAGAGAGCACGAATGGGTGCCCCCAGGGAAAGACACTCGCAGAAGAGGAGGAGTCTGGTGTGCTGGTGGGGGACCCCAGAAAAGGAGGATCAGGGCTGCTCTGTGCAAAACTATTGCACACAGCAGGTAAGTATAATATGTTTGTTATTTTGGCTTATAAAAAAACCTAATGCTTTAAGGCTTTAGAACCACTTTAACAGCCCTGCCTTGTCAATGATGACACCGATAGGCCAACCCACAGCCTGGAGGGAGAAGAGGGCAGCAGCGAAGTCTTCCTGGATTGCAGGTAGGGTAAGTGATGCAGCCTTCAGCTCCCCCTAGACCCAGCAAGCATTTAACACTTGCAGTGCCAGGGAGCCCCACTGCAGGGGGACATTTTGTCTAATTGAATTAATTGAATTTATTATATCTAAGTATATTCTATATAATTATAAAATATATTTATTAATAATATTAATATGTTATCATGCCTATATTATTATTATTATGATTGTTATTATTATTATTATTATTAGTATTATTATTAATATTCATAATAGTAATAATAATAATAATAATAATAATAATAATAATAATAATAAAAGAGCTTATCATATTATATCTTATTATATTGAACTATATAAAATAAGCGTGGCTTTAAACCAAACAAATGCAATTATTTCTGGAGGTCTGCAGTTTCCTCCTCTTGTGAGATAAGTTCAGAAATTACGTGAACATTTCAGATTGTTATCATGAATAAATGATTAAAGATGAAGTGTAGAAAAAGAAGGCTGGGCTGTGCACAGAATCAGACAGTAATAGTTCTTCTATGTGACTATTCACTCCCCACCCTTTGATAAGTGAAACATTTTACTTTCCTCTCTTTTCCCAAGAGGATGATTAAGAAGAAGTGAAGAAAATTCCTCATTTATAACCTGGAGCCCCAACACCATCCCAGGCCAAGACACTTGTTGGAAAACACACAAGGATCTTTTTCTGCGGGAATAAAGCTCTCTGTTAGGCTCAGACGTCTTTTGAATCATGAAAGAAAGTTGACACACATGCAGCTCCATGTCTCCCAGCAACCACGCAATGGGTGGCGGCGGGGCCAGTCGCATAGTCCCCAGGTCATCGGCTCAGAAGTACAGAGGAAGCAGGGGGAACCGCGCCATTGTCTTTGATCACAGATAATATCTTCTATAGCTAGTGAAGAATATACAACATGCCACACTAAAAACACAGAGCATATCATTAACCCAAAGATGTCACCGGGGTTATAATCCTCAAAATGTATTTGGAATCCTTCTAGGAAAATTCTATACGTACGCTCACTGCGGTGTGTCACGCTCTTTTATTCCCAGTATGTGGCTGAAGAGAATCAGGAGAAAAAAAATTCTTGGCTGGACTTCATTTTTCCATCGTTAGTAAATGGGTGCCTCTTATTGGACAAACAATATTGATGCAGATTGTCCTGATTTGTGCACACACTGAATGGCTATGAAGAAAACCTTTATACTAGATGTATACCCTAACTGGGTGACATTTAATTTGCTTAAGTACTGCTTTCATCTTTATTTGAATCATTTTATGCATCTTAGCATTGTTGATCATCTCCAACCTCTTTGCAGCCACTTCCTATCTACATTGGAGACTGCTGCATGTCATTGCTCTGGACTAGCTTCATTATGGTAACAATGGCCTGTTTAATGAGCACCAAAAGGGCCACTTATAGCTTTCACTAGAATGGCATGTAATTGGGCCACAATGCAGGAGCTCAACTGGGGGACAGGGATAGAATGGTATCACGCTTAAACCTGTGCCTGAACAAAGATCTTCATGGCAGGATCACAAGATATTACACACAGTCGGATTTTCTGACGGGAAATGTTGGATGTGAGCTTGTTGTCGGAAAGTTCAACCGTGTGTATGCTCCATCCAACATTTGCTGTCGGACTTTCCACCAACAAATGTTTGCTAGTAGGTTCTCAAATTTTCCGCCAACAAAACGTTGTTGTCTGAAAGTCCGATCGTGCGTACACAAGTCTGTCGCACAAAAGTTCATGCATGCTTGGAATCAAGCAGAAGGAGCTGCACTGGCTATTGAACTTCCCTTTTCTTGGCTCGCCGTATGACGGGACTAGAAAAAGGAAGTTCAATAGCCAGTAGCCAATAGCTTCCATCTCATAGTTGAATCTGAGCATGCGTGAGTTTTGCGCGTCAGAATTGCATACACCCGAACGCATTTTCGGATAGGAACTTTTTCGGGCCGAAAAATTGAGAACATGCTGTCAATCTTTTGCTGGCCGAAATTCGGCCAGCAAAAGTCCAATGGAACATACACACGATCGCATTTTCTGACCAAAAGCTCTCAGCAGTCTTTTGCTGGCCGAATTTCCGATCGTGTGTACGCGGCATAAGAATTTGGAAATGGCTGCAACAATCACTGCCATGTCAGACAAGGATGAAACTGAGTTTAAAATATTTTAGCTTTCTTCATGAGGAAAGAATTCTTTAGTTTCTGATTGGAGCAATTAGAGAACCAACTTAACTATTTTGACATATTATTTTAAAAAAAGAAAAATATTCAAATATATTTAAAAAAACAGGTAATAGCAACAGTAAAATAAATGGGTTAAATCACACTAATTGTGGTACGGGAAACGCACGGTTCTGTGCATGTTTCCTGTACTGCACCGGAACACGTTGTCCTTATTAGATGCACATGGGTGTCATTAATTGTTAATGGGACCCTAAGCACATCTAACATACGCATGTACACTCAGGCCACCAAACTGCATGGTACCACAGTAGCATGTGGTTTGGTGCAGTGTGTTTTTAAAAGTCACGCCTGCCAAACCTTTTGTGTATATCTATGCCTTTGGCAACCCATTTAAATAAAGACGTTTTCAAAAACACGTGGTAATGCAAAAAAAACGCATGTGCGAATGTGCACATTCAGGTATAAACCACAAAGTAAAAATGATGACCAGTCCTATTCACTTCAGTGTAAGTCTGATACTGACAGAGACACTGGCGCTCAGAAATGATTTAGCATTTGTGCATAGTTTGGATGGAAAATTGAGTGTTCCAAAGCTGCAGGTGCAGCCGTCTTTTCTGGTCCTTCTGTACAGAAATGAAAAACCCACTGAAAGGCATCTGAGTAGTGTTCTGGGGGGGGGGGGGTGTCAAAATGTTTTATGATAGTTCAGTGGTCACTCACTTAATGGCAGTTTTTTCTAATTGTATCAAAATCTACAGATCACCATATTGTACAGTCTGACCACCAACATATAATTGCACAGAATGGAATAATGATTTGATAGAGACTAAACTTGATATAAACCAGATGCACATATTGCCTTTGAGATGTAATGTGAATAGTTTACCTGCTGTACTTTATAGCATAGGCATGTGTGGTATCAAATTAATCATCATTTACTTATTCATTTGGGTAAACATGTTATGATTGCAGTTGTATCATATATGATTTTATGGGGTACGTATAGATTTTGCAGCTGGCAGTTAGGAAAAAAAAGCCAGACTAAAATGTGTTTTCCTTTAACTGTTCTGTTAAGCTATTTAAGACACACATTAGGGGGGCTTTGCTAATAGAAGTTCAGGACCACCCCACCCCCTAATTCTAGGCAGGATACATCACAGCTTGCCAAGTCCTACACTAGAGATCTTATGAGATGGCAATATTACAACAGGGCCTAATTGGGAGTCGTTTGAGGCTTACAGACCCTATCTAAACATTATCTGTGATGGCCTGCTTTGTGTCTGTAGCTGAATGTTCAGTCTGACAATTTGTTGCTAACTTGTGAATTTTGGAAAAAAATACAGGAGATACAGTGTTCAGTTTAGTTCCCGATTGCTGTATTCAGTTTGAGGTTCATCAGACCTCGTTACCATTACAGTGGACTTCATATTGTTGCTTTGGACTGGCTTCCTGGTAGTTAAAATAATGGCCCTTGCCTGTGCAAGTGTGCTGGCATGACAATTCACCTGTGACAGGGTGACAATGCAGGAACACTATTGTGAGGCAGTTGTCATCCTGTCACAGGAAGTGCCTGAACAAGGACATCATTGCAGCATCATCTGGGATTATTTTAATTAAAGCTGCAGATTAAAAAAAAAAATAGCATTATATAATATAACATGTTACAACTTTTTAGGGCTTGGTTTTGCATATACTTTAAGGTAAACCTTTTAATAATGTACTCTCAAGGCTCACTGAAGACATGCTCTAGTATCGGATAGGCTGACATTAACATCACTTTTCCTTTTATATAATCTTTATAAATAAACCTGCTGTTTTTTAAATAAGTTTCACACATTTTTGTTTTTATTCTGGAAAAATATAACATTTGGGACTAAATGGAATGATCGGTGCAAGAATTTCAATATGTTGGAGAGCAGAGGAAAGTCTATAGACAAAATGAAGGTAAATTTGGAGCTCTATTGGAGCATTTAATCGCTGTCTGCTTTATACCAGCTCTGCCTCATATGTATCACTTGGACTTTACAGACATTTGATTTAATGAGATGCATGGAATTCTGTGTATGAATAATTATGATTAACATTCATCGGCAAGATTAAAGAGGAACTCTGCCGAGCACAGTTCAGACTGACCACATTATATAATGTCACTGTCATTTTAGATTAACTAGCTCTCTCCTTATGACAAAATACTCCCTGCTTATTGCATCAACGTGACTCTAACAGTCAAACATGTTTGGAAGAATATATACAGTGCCTTGAAAAAGTAGTCATACCCAATGAGATTTTTCCACATTTTGTCATGTTACAACCAAAAACGTAAATGTATTTTATTGGGATTTTGTGTGATAGACCAACACAAAGTGGCACATAATTGTGAAGTGGAAGGAAAATGATAAATGGTTTTCAAAATTTTTTACAAAGAAATATCTGAAAAGTGGCAAATTGGATCTCTGCTTTTCTGGGGGTTTTTTCACCTTCCTCTGGATCAACTGTGGGTATAGGATTGGGTATATGGGATTGTATGATATTTTTTATTTATTTTTCTTTTCTTTTATGTTTGAACTAGATGGATTTGTGTTGTTTTTCAACCTGACTATGCAACTATGTAAGCGTGGCGTGAATTTGTATTCAGCACCCAAAACCTTTGTTCAGAGTGATGTTCAGTGTTAGTTTTCCACCACACATAGCGTTTTTCATTTAGGCCAAAAAAGTTCAATTTTGGTCTCATTTTACCAGAGCACCTTCTTCCACATGTTTGCTGTGTCCCCCACATGGCTTCTCGCAAACTGCAAATGGGACTTCTTATGGCTTTCTTTCAACAATTACTTTCTTCTTGCCACTCTTCCATAAAGGCCAGATTTGTGGAGAGCACGACTAATAGTTGTCCTGTGGACAGATTCTCCCACCTGAGCTGTGGATCTTTGCAGCTCCTCCAAAGTTACCATGGGCCTCTTGGCTGCTTCTCTGATTAATGCTCTCCTTGCCTGGCCTGTCAGTTTAGGTGGACGGCCATGTCTTGGTAGGTTTGCAGTTGTGCCATACTCTTTCCATTTTCAGATGATGGATTGAACAGTGCTCCTTAAGATGTTCAAAGCTTGGGATATTTTTTATAACCTAACCCTGCTTTAAACTTCTCCACAACTTTATTCCTGACCAGTCTGGTGTGTTCCTTCTTTGAAGGTTCTCTAACAGACCTTCAAAGAACAGCTGTATTTATACTGAGATTACACACAGGTGGACTCTATTTACTAATTAGGTGACTTCTGAAGGCAACTGGTTCCACTAGATTTCAGTTAGGGGTATTAGAGTAAAGGGGGCTGAATACAAATGCACGTCACACTTTTCAGAAATTTTTTGTAAAAATTTTGAAAATAATTTATCATTTTTCTTCCACTGCATAATTATGTGCCACTTTGTGTTGGTCTATCACATGATATTTCAATAAAATATATTTACATTTTTGGTTGTAACATGACAAAATGTGGAAAATGTTAAGGAGTATAAATACTTTTCCAAAGGCACTGTGTATATATATATATATATATATATATATATATATATATATATATATATATATATATACAAAGGAATTGTCTGTAGCCCATCCGCCTCTTCCTTGCATGTCAACATTTTTAGTAGTGGAGGTAAATACTGATACAGATAGGCTGCACTCAAGGTACTAAGTATCTTGGTGGGGACAACCCACTAGGATTATCCCTAACCTGAGCAATTCAAACCGAGTAAGTAACGATGAATGCATTGGCAGGGCAAAAGCAGGGCTGGATTTTAGCACTGGATCCTGTAGACACATATCTTTTGGTGGCCTAAATAACAACCCCCTTCTTCCATGCAGAACATTTTCTTGTCTTCCTGGTGCTAAATTAGCTTACAATATACTATCCCAGCCTTCAGGTCTAAAATCTTGTCCCTGACTTCATTTAAAGCGGTTGTAAACCCTTTACAACCACTTTATACTACAGGCAAGCTATAATTAGGCTTACCTGTAGCTACACTAAATATCTCCTAAACCTGCACAGTTAAGGAGATATCCCTGTATTTGCATGTGCCAACGTCATTGGCACATGCACACTTAAGCAAACTGAAGCTACGGCACGTACGTGCCGTTGCTTCAGTTGTACTGTGCCGCTACCGGCAGCTCCCGCGCGCATGTGTGGGAGTGACGTCATCGCGGCTCCGGCCAATCACATCGCTGGAGCCGTGATACCTGGAAGTAACCCCCCTGGTGAGATGTTGGCCGCCGGAGAGGTGGTAATTCATGAAGAGCTAATATGCTATGCATGCTAGCTCATTATGCCTTTGTCTTGCAGGTTTTTTTGTTTTGTTTTTGGAATTTTTAAAAATGGTTTACAACCACTTTAACAGCTCTTTGGTCTTACCCATGACAGCGAGGTTTGAATGAAAGAAAGAGATTCTGTGTTGTGTTCTGTGTTGACGAGTTGTCGTTAGAAACACCTTCTTAAAGTGGTTGTAAATCCTTACAACACACTTTGACCTACAGGTAAGCCTAGATTAAGGCTTACCTGTAGGTCCAAGAAATATCTCCTAAACCTACACGGTTTAGGAGATATTTGCCGAAAGACAGGCACCACTGTCTACGGCGCATGCACCATGCGGCACAGTCAACGGCGAATATGCCGTGCGTGGCGGCTCCCGTGAGCATGCGCGGGAGTGACGTCATAGCGGCTTCGCCGAATGACAGCGGTGGAGCAGCGAGACCCACCAAGAAGATGGATGCGCCGGACTACAGGGGACAGTGGTGACATCGCTGGCTCCTGTGTCAGGTAACACATAATGGACTACTATGCGATGCATAGTAGTCCATTATGCTTTACCTTTGCAGGGAATGAAAGAGGAAGTAAACTCATCAGGGTTTACTTCCTCTTTAAATTGACAGGACTGATCTGTGTACCACATGAGCACATACTGTAGGCTGTGGGAGCCAGAATTATTGTTGGTTGGTAGGGGATCAACTATGCATTTTACTCACTGAACTGCAACTCAATTTATAACATTTGTTTAATGTGTTTTTTTCTGGATGTTAATTGATATTCTGTCTCTAGCATTTAAAATACACCTATGATACAAATTATAGACCCTTCATTTATTTGGAAGTGGGAATACTTTCAAAAATCTGCAGGAGATCAAATAATTATTTTCCCCAATGTATATATATTACAAACACACATTATGTGAAACAATTCATTCACATGTGAGCCATTTTATTTTTGGCAGTAAGTCTGCTATTCATAATATTGTGCTGCTCTGCACATCTCTCTCCACCTGTACATACTCTACATGGCTGAACAGATGTAGCCCATTTCACACAAAACGTACTCGCTGATACAACACAACAGATGGTATTTTGCTGCAGTCAAAGGTATCTGAACAGAATCCGTTCACTAAAACATATCTTTGTTGTAAATTCTACATAAGGAACAAATGTATAACAACGGTTACGTAAGGATCTGTCTTTGTCGAGAAGAAATTTGTTTGTATTGTTCTTACAAGGTGATACTAGAAATAAGGTGAGGGGTGTATTTTTTAAGAACTTGTAGCGGGGTATATAAAGAGGATCTGCAAAAAGGCAGTAAAAACTCTGTAATAGGTTGGACGTAAGAATAGCTGCTGATGTGTATGCATGCTCTGCTTTTGGCTGCACTGTTTGGCAGAAAAGTTAATGTTCTCCAACAGACCATAACTATATATCTAAAGGATTTAAGAAACAAGGCTTTATGCTGATATTCAGGACAGCACTAAATACTGCAGACTGCGTGATCTGAGCAAAAAAAACGAGTCCCTCCCAAATTCAATGAAAGTATAGCAGCTGGAAACTAAAGGAGATGAACTTAAAAGCTGAACTCTAGGCAGATATAATAGACACAGATTAAGGAAGCGTTGTAATCATTGTTAACCACTTTGCTTCTTTGGATGTGCTACATATGTCCAGAGAGTGAAAGGTTCAAAAGAAGCTTCAGGAGCAGCCATGAGCTTGTATTTGCTCTTCTCAGCCAGCTCCTGGCTATACTGTAAAAGTGAGTACTTATACATTGTGGGCGGTGGGACATACCCCTTCCTCTCCCCGGGCTGGTGCCCACCATCCCCTGTTCCTAGGTTCTAACACTCTTCTCAAGAGCCCAGGACCACAACCAGTGACTTTAACCACTTGTCTACAGGACACTTACACCCCCCTCCTGCCCAGGCCATTTTCCAGTTTTCAGCACTGTCGCACTTTGAATGACAATTGTACGGTCGTGCTACACTGTACCCAAACCAATTTTTTATCACTTTCTTCACACAAATAGAGATTTCTTTTGGTGGTATTTAATCACTGCTCGTTTTTTTATTTTTTACAAAAAAAAATGTTTTTTGTTTCTGTCAGTAAATGTTGGAACTAAGTAATTTTTCTCCTTCACTGATATGCACTGATGAGGCAGCACTGATGGGCACTGATAGGCTGAACTGGTAGGCATTGATGAGGTGGCACTTATGGGCACTAATTAAGTGGTATTGATGAGGAGGCACTAATATGTTGCACTTATGGGCACTCATAGGCGGCACTGGTGGGCACTCATATGCAGCACATATAGGTGGTACTGATGGGCAATGGGAAATGGGCATTAATAGGTTGCACTGATGGGTAACACTGATGGGCATTGATCGACAGCAGTGATGGGCATTGATGGGCAGCACTGATAGGCGGCTTCGCTAATGGGTACATATTGGTAGCACTTGTGGGCAGTGGCGGGTACTGATGTTTGCCACTGGTGGGCACTGATTGCTGGCACTGGTGGGCAATGGTGGGCACTGATTGGTGACACAGTTGGTGCTATATTGTAATCAGGGCACTAATGATCAGTGCCCTGAATACATGTGTAGATGTTCCAATTGCGTGAACACAGCCGATCACATGGTAAAAGAGTCACGGATCGGGGTCGCTCCACGTTCTAACAAAACGGCATGGCTGCAATCTCCGAGCTGCACCCCCTCGCAAGAGCAGCCATTCTGGGATGCCATCATACGACGGTGTAACAGAATGAGAGCCGAACTGCCCCGCCATCACTAGTTAAGTTAGGGAGCAGGAGGAGATTGGGGAACATCTATTCTGCAGTCTCCTCTGCTGCCTATGAAGCTGGAAGCTCTGAGCATTTACAGTTTGAGAGCTGTCATTCCCTGGTTGCTCTAAGCATGAGCAGTTCATCAAGCATGATTTTTCCCTCAACTTTTGTCGACAATGTCAGGCAGAAAATTGTTGGCAGGACAGTAACTGCCTCCAATTGGACAGATTCTGATATCTTTGGATGCCAGCCATCAGAATACAATAGGGAAGGTTCTACCACCCACTTTAACAGCTAATTGCTTAAAAGAGAAACCTATAGTACCTACAGAGTACACCCCTCATGTTTTGTAAATATTTTATTATATATTTTCATGTGACAACACTGAAGAAATGACACTTTGCTACAATGTAAAGTAGTGAGTGTACAGCTTGTATAACAGTGTAAATTTGCTGTCCCCTCAAAATAACTCAACACACGGCCATTAATGTCTAAACCCCTGGCAACAAAAGTGAGTACACCCCTAAAGTGAAAATGTCCAAATTGGGTCCAATTAGCCATTTTCTCTCCCCAGTGTCATGTGACTTGTTAGTGTTACAAGGTCTCAGATGTGAATGGGGAGCAGGTGTGTTAAATTTGGTGTTATTGATCTCACTCTCTCATACTGGTCACTGGAAGTTGAACATGGCACCTCATGGCAAAGAACTCTCTAAGGATCTGAAAAAAAACAATTGTTGCTCTAAATAAAGATGTCCTAGGCTATAGGAAAATTGCCAAGACCCTGAAACTGAGCTACAGCATGGTGGCCAAGACCATACAGCAGTTTAACAGGACAGGTTCCACTCAGAACAGGCCTCGCCATGGTCGACCAAAGAAGTTGAGTGCACATGCTCACCATCATATCCAGAGGTCGTCTTTGAGAAATAGATGTATGAGTGCTGCCAGCATTGCTGCAGAGGTTGAAGGGGTGGGAGGTCTGCAAATTGGTCTGCATGACTCAAATTAAAAGAACTCACTACTCCAGGTGTAACTGATATGCCCACTGAAACACACACCTGAGTGCTAGCCCCAGCTCGCCTCCGTGGTAAAATGTAAAAATAAGAAATGGCTGCACCTCACATGGGCTCCAAATAAAGTTTGTTGAAATATGAAAATATCCAAAATGACACCAGAGGACACCAGCAGTGGTCAAGATAGAAGCATCTCACACAACAGAAATTTGCTTAATTATTACTAAATGATGGAAAAAGAAAAAACTGTGCTAGACTAAAATTGGTGAATAGTAAAAAGCAACACAGGCAGCAGCTCGAATGTGGGATACACACATAAATAAACAGAAAGAATTACTAAATGATGGTCTGCGTGGATGTTGTCCCAGAAGGAAGCCTCTTCTAAAGATGATGCACAAGAAAGCCCACAAACAGTTTGCTGAAGACAAGCAGACTAAGGACATGGATTACTGGAACCATGTCCTGTGGTCTGATGAGACCAAGATCAATTTATTTGGGTCAGATGGTGTCAAGCGTGTGTGGCGGCAACCAGGTGATGAGTACAAAGACAAGTGTGTCTTGCCTACAGTCAAGCATGGTGGTGGAAGTGTCATGTTCTGGGGCTGCAGGAGGGAGCTACAGTTCATTGAGGGAACCATGGATGCCAACATGTACTGTGACATACTGAAGCAGAGAATGATCCCCTCCCTTTGGAGACTGGGTCGCAGGGCAATATTCCAACATGATAATGACCCCAAACACACCTCCAAGATGACCACTGCCTTGCTAAAAAGCTGAGGGTAAAGCTGATGGACTGGCCAAGCATGTCTCTAGACCTAAACCTTATTAAGCATCTGTGGGGCATTCTCAAATGGAAGGTGGAGGAGCGCAAGGTCTCTAACATCCACCAGCTCTGTGATGTCGTCATGGAGGAGTGGAAGAGGACTCCAGTGGCGACCTGTGAAGCTCTGGTGAACTCCATGCCCAAGAGGGTTAAGACAGTGCTGGAAAATAATGGTGGCCACACAAAATATTGACACTTTGGGCCCAATTTGGACATTTGCACTTGGTGGAATACTCACTTTTGTTGCCAGCGGTGTGGACATTAACGGCTGTTTGTTGAGTTATTTTGAGTGGACAGCAAATTTACACTGTTATACAAGCTGTACACTTACTACTTTACATTGTAACAAAGTGTCATTTATTCAGTGTTGTCACATGAAAAAATATAATAAAATATTTACAAAAATGTGAGGGGTGTACTCACTTTTGTGAGATACTGTATAAAGCTCACAAGTAACAATAGTTATTTTGTTTCATTCAATAATTCCGTAGTGAAATTGTGTCCCCATCTAACCTGCAGCACTGCAGATGAATCTGATGTATGGCAGATTCCTGATTTCTACGTGCTATAAAAAAAATAGATGCTCTCATGTTTGCCTTTATTATCAGTTGAAACCAATGAAAAAAAAAAAAAAGAAGAAAGTTTAGAATGTCCAAATCGCAGCTGTAAGAGGATGTTCCCTCTTGACACACTCCAACATTCAGAGATTCCTTACAGTTTCTTTTTTTTTTTTTTTTTTTTTTTACAGGGGAAATAATAAATGTCAGTTGTTAATCCAGTCCTGAGAAAAAGCAGAAATCTGTGTTGAATTTTGCTCTGAGCTGTACAGCGAGCTACAAGGCCTTGTCTGCTGAGTGCGCCTCTGAACTGAGCCCTGACCAGCAAATGGGAAATGTCCAGTCACAGGTGTGAGTTGTTAATTCTGTCTCCAGAGCTTCCATTTATTTCTACTCTGCAAATGTCTCCAGCAACATATCGCATCCAAAGAATCCAGATAAACAGTGTGATTTATGAAACATCCAGCATGCTTAAAAAAAGAACTATAGCAGATGTAAAAAGTTATTTTTAGATTATGTGAGTGTATATATACTGTGTATATATATATATATATATATATATAGATATAGATATAGATATAGATATAGATAGATATAGATATATATATATATACAATGGCCAGTGAGCATCAGGACTGGACCACAGTGCATTGGATGAAGGTAGCCTGGCCTGATGAGTCACATTTTCTTTGGATGTGGATGGCTGGGTGCCTGTGCATCACTTACCAGCATGTAGTATAATGCCCTGTACACACGGTCAGACTTTCCAATTGAAAATGTGCGATCGGATTGTGTTGTTGGAAAATCCGATCGTGTGTGGGCACTTTTTCTCTCGTAATTTCCGGCAAACAAAGTTTAAGAGCAGGATCTAAAATTTTCCAACAACAAAATTCGATCGTTTAAATTCCAATCGTGTGTAGACAATTCCGACGCACAAAGTGCCACGCATGCTCAGAATAAATTACGAGATGAAAGCTATTGGCTACTGGCCTCTTTATAGTCCCGCCGTACATGCTGTACATCACCGTGTTCTGAACGATCGGATTTTCCAACAACTTTGTGCGACCGTGTGTATGCAAGACAAGTTTGGGCAAAAGTCAGTCTGAAAAAATCCAAAGGATTTTGTCGTCGGAATGTCTGACTGTGTGTACAGGGCATAAGACTTCATGTACACTTGGCCATGATGTACCACGGCTGTGGGAAAACACAAAATGTGGCCTTGTCGTTTCCTGCAGCCAGCCGTCAAAACGTTACTATCCTGAATGCGATTCTTCCCCGTTCAGGAGGAGGAGATTGAACCTCACCAAACCACACTAGCTCCTAAATGTTGCTAAAAACCTATGTGTACATGGACACATGGGCTTTTATGGAGTTAAGTTGAGAAGCTTTGGCAAAAAAATGCCAAAAGCTCCTAAACTCAAGTTTAGGAGCTGCAGTGTACATGAAGCCTACAAAGGCAAGCCGGTGTTGTGTCCAATACCGTCCCCCATTAGATAGTGTCCGCCCTGTACTGCGCTTGCGCAGTACAGAAGAAAAAGAGATGCTGAAAGTCTGTGCACTGAGTCCAGGTTCAAGCCCCACCATCCAAGTGGACATAGAGTTAGAATAAAAAATTGCCAAGCAAAGCAAGGCCGTGCCCAAAGCTTGGTGAGCGAAGCGAGCCCGCGAGGGGCCATCTTACTAACTGCTACCGTATGTCCACTTGGATAGTGGAGTTTCAACCTGGACTCAGTGCACAGGCGCCGTTCATCTTCGGAGACTTTCGGTGTCTCCTTGTCCTTTGACCTGCGCAAGAGCTGTGCCTGCGCAGTACGGGGCAGACACTATATGATGGGGGGACAGTTTTAGACAGAACACCGGCAGTGGTACTGTAGTGTGATGCTTTGGGCAATGTTTTGCTGGGAAATCCTTGGGTCCTGCCATTCATGTTGATGTTACTTTGACATGCACCACCTACCTAAACATTGTTGCGGATCAGGTACACCCCTTCATGGAAACTGTATTCCCTGATGGCAGTTGTCTCTTTCAGCAGGATAATGTGCCCCTGCCACATGGCAAAAATGGTTCAAATACGGTTTGAGACACACAACTGTGAGTTTAATGTGTTGACCTGGCCTCCAAAATCTCCAGATCTCAATCCAATTGAGCATCTGTGGGATGTGCTGGAAAACCAAGTCCGATCCATGGAGTCCCCACTTCACAACTTACAGGACTTAAAGGATCTGCTACTGACATCTTGGGGCCAGAAATCACAGCACACTTTCAGAGGTCTAAAGGAGGACATACTCAATATTAGGTCAATGGTCATGAAGTTATGGCTGATCGAGATATATATATATATATATATATATATATATATATATATATATATATATATATATATATATATATATACTATATTACTAAAAGTATTGGGACACCTGCCTTTACACACACGTGAACCTTAATTACATCCCAGTCTTAGTTTGTAGGGTTCAATATTGAGTTGGCCTACCTTTTGCAGCGAGAACAGGTTCAACTCTTCTGGAAGGCTGTCCACAAGAATTATAAGTGTGTCTACGGGAATGTTTGACCCCTCCTACAGAAGCGCATTTGTGAGGTCAGGCACTGATGTGGTCGAAAAGGCCTGGCTCGCAGTCTCCACTCTAACTGATCCCAAAGGTGTTCTATCAGGTTGAGGTCAGGACTCTGTGTAGGCCAGTCAAATTTCTGCACCCAAACTCACTCATCCATGTCTTCATGGATTTGTGCACTGGTCCAAATCATTTGTTGGAGGGGGGATTATGGTGTAGGGTTGTTTTTCAGGGGTTGGGCTTTGCCCCTTAGTTCCAGTGAAGGGAACTCTTAAAGCGTTAGCATACCAAGATATTTTGGACATTTTTTTTTTTTTTTACAAAGCAAGACCGGGATGCCATTAAAGTTCATGTGCATGTAAAGGTGAGCGTACCAATACTTTTGACAATATAATGTATATGTCATTGGTTACCTAGAAGGAAGACACTTTGGCAGCAAGTGTGGACTGCAGCAGTGGAACACACATGTCTCCACTGTCAGGAATCACATGGGGATCCCATAAATTTGTATCAATGAGTGGAAATGTTATGGGCATTAATGGATAGATTGCTTTTGCCTAGAGATTGGTTTTAAGCCCACCCTTCTACTGATACCGTGCTCCACCCACATGGTTTATCTGTCAAATGGTATCTACTTTGACAATGCTTTCTCACCTCCTCATCTGTTTATCCTGGAATTCCTATCTTAAAGTGAGTTTTTGCATAGAACTAAGCATGCCCCCCAAGTAAAAGAGCTCAGTCTAATGAATACCAGCCACTGAGCACTGAATTGTGAAGGAGGTTCATATGTGCCTCATCCCAAGAAGTAATAGCTTTTCCTTTGCACTGCAACAGCTCATTAAGCTAATTTGGCTGCTGAGGAGTTGAGGAAGAGCAAAATATGATTGTTTATGTGTCTCAAACTTTTCTTTTTTTTTAATGGGGATTCACCCTCTTTATTTGTCCTGGTGATTAATAAGAAGTTCAAAATGTTATGCCCTGTACACACGGTCGGACATCCCGACGACAAAATTCATAGGACTTTTTCCAACGGATTTTGGCCCAAACTTGTATTGCATACACACGGTCGCACAAAGTTGTCAGAAAATGCAATCGTTCAGAACGAGGTGACGTACAACACGTACAATGGGACTATAAAGAGGCCAGTAGCCAATAGCTTTCGTCTTGTAATTTATTCTGAGCATGCGTGGCACTTTGTGCATCAGAATTGTCTATACACGATTGGAATTTAAATGATCGGATTTTGTTGTCGGAAAATTTTATATCCAGATCTCAAACTTTGTGTGTCAGAAATTCCAACGGAAAAAGTGAGCTGGAGCCCACACACGATCGGAATTTCCCACAACACAGTCCGATCTCACATTTTTCCGTCGGAAAGTCAGACCGTGTGTACAGGGCATTACAGTTGTCACCAAAACAGGAGGTACTGTAAATCTTCCAATGAGGACACCTGGTGACAACTGTGCAAAAGGCGAGTTTTCCTCACTTTCTAGAACTTTTCTCTCACATCCTTGTGTTTTTCCAAGGTACGAAGTGAGGGGAAATCTCTTTAATGCACACTGCGCCAAAAAAATGTAATAGAGATTTTAACCCTACCATACTCCATCTATACATTATTCTCACACCTTACTTTAGTCTTTATATATACTTGATCTAGGCACAATAAACTAGAACACAGGTTACTTAGGACTCTGTAAAGCTAAAATACAAAATAGGCAATATGACAAAGGTTGGTAAATCACATGATGGGCATAAGAGTATAACAAAAATTATTTTAGTCAACAATGGGGTTGACTAACTAAAAGTAACTAAACTGCACTTTGCAAGTACAGTTGCACTCTTTTTAATTAGTAAATGTAAATATGGTGAGGCTTTGTAAAGAATAGCCTTATATCGGGTGCAAGGAAAATTAAAAAAAGCATTTTGCTTGCACATGATTGGATGATGGAATGGATGGATAAAAATGGATGGATGGAACTAGATGGAAATCAGCATAGCTTTATCAAATTTACTAAATTCTGGGGGAAATTAGTACAAATGCACTTGCAAAGTGAGCAGTCTATTAGCATTTAGCAAATTAACCCCAATGTGTATTTTTATGTTTTCTTAGTGCTGCACCTGAACACCTTGAAACAACAACTGAAGTTTTAACTAGAACAATACCCTTACCAGCCAAAGGCAAAAGGAATTACAGGCAAGCCTTTAAACCTGCCCATCATTTATTCATGTTGTCAGGGCTGGGCTCAGCCCTTTCTTCTCAAAGCTAGCTGTCGGCTAATTGCCAGCTCCTATCTCTCCACAGTGACTATCCTGTTGATGATATCCTGCTCGTCAGTGCTGCCTGCTTAAGCCGTCTAGTCCAGATGATCTCTTTATTTGCCTTGGTCACATCTCTAGAGACGCTCTCCTGTGTTCCTGTTAAAGGCTTGCTTGGCTGACATTCCTTCTTGCTCCAGATCCTGCTTGCTCTTCTACTACACTCATCTCTGGCTCCCTGATGTTTTGGCTTGTCTGACTATGAGTTCCGGTTCCTGAACTCTGGCTATGTTTTGACTATGTTTACCTTTTTTTAATTATTATTAAACAAATGTGATTTAACTGTGCTTCTTTCTCAGTCTGATTCATGGTTTCTGACACATGTAGCTCATCTGCTGTATGCTCTTCCCAAGGTATTACTATGCTAGATTATTGTATTTTACAATGTTTAAAAACCCACATCAAATGACTTGCATCCTCATTGCACAGCATCTCCCTCGGCGCAAATTAGTACACTATGGTTAGCTATCAAATGTTGCATCATTAAAAACTTTAATGAATCACACGGGAGCAATTACCACTGCCAAAGTTATTAAAATGCAAAGTTAATGGCTCTTGATATACATTCAACCCCCTTGAGGAGAGCATCTTCCACTTCTAGTCATAACACAAGACTTGTGTAAGATTTTAAGATTACAGTGGCAAAAAAGGGGCACAACCACACAGCTGTCAGGGGACTTGACTGGCTGACTAAAGGCACACTGCGAGCCCGGACCTATCAAGGCAATTTGGAATTCCTTAGACGATGGTCAGTATAATGAGTCATTTTAAAGGACTAAATGTATCAAAGAACACAAGGAAGGGCTGACCTCCTTGACAGAGGCTAGGTCAGCTGTTTCAATAATTGACACAAGAGCTAGAGATCGCCAGATTTTAAATGCTACAAAATTAATAGTAAATCAAGTATTTTTTTTCTTTTTTTAAATATAGCCACAGGGGGATTTGCCTGCTTAAAAAGAAGTCAACATCAAAGGACACCTGAGTGACTTCAACTTGAGCCATTGACTGGGTGACCTTTGCGTTACATATCACTGGATTTTACATGGCAAAGTTAATATTAAATTACGTTTTTCTCTTTGAGTCACAGCAGATTCATCTTGCAATAAGGAAAGTTATAGCCAAAGCTCACTTAAAGTGTAAATGTAGGCAAACAGCTAAAGACACAGCTGCAATGGATATGTGTGATCTGTGTTTCTGGTCAAACATTTGTGTTTTTGATGTGTTTTTGATCTTGGCTTCATATTGAAGATACTGCCCTCCAGAACCTTATTGACCTTGACATATTTAAAGGTTTTAACCACTTCATTACTGGGCACTTTAACCCCCTTCCTTCCCAGGCCAATTTTATAAAACGCAAAAAATGCCCTGCAAAAAGCACTGCAGAAATGGATTAGAAACCAACTGCATAGGTGTGAACTAAGCTTTACTCCCCCAGCAAAGTGCTACAAACATCTGATAATCCTGCCAGTGAAGTCCACCCAATTCATGGGGTGGCAACAATGCGGCACTGGCAGAGATGTCTCCCTCTTATAGGCTGCGCTTGCTTACAATACATCGGGATGAGAAGATATTATGGGGATATGGATATCACGGATATTGCCACAGATGAATAAGCATAAGCCTGTATCCTGTCATTCAGCACCCATCCCACGGCTTTCTGGGTTGACAGACTGCCTCTGTTGCTGAAACCCTCCCACTGTGAGCTGCAGTGTCTGGGAGGGAGAACGTATGAGACATAAATAAAGGAGGATCTGTATCAGCTGGGGGAGGTAAAAAAAAGTGTGTTTACTTTACAAGGCTTGTGTATCATTAGGAACTGGATTTGGGAGTTGTTAAAGTGGATCTTCACTGCATCTGAGCACCATATACCAAAAACACTATTTTGTGCATTTTTAATGTTAAAAGCAGACGCCCCCATTTATCCATGTCTCTGTGCTTAATTTTGTTGAGAAATCACTTTGAAAAATGACCCCTAGCTTTTCTGCCCATGCCCTAATGTTTACTTCCTGGAATCCATCTGCCCTTATCTCAAGAATGCATGCAGGAGAGTGTGCTTAGCTGAGAAAACCCCTTCTCCTCTCCTCCCCTCTTGCATACTGCTGGGATGTATGACATAATTTGCCTAGGCAGAAACTAGGAAGTAACTGAATAAATGTAGAAAAAAGTTTAAAACAAGTAAATATGATATACTTTCCTATTTATTTACTAATGCTAGCAGCATAAGTATTAAAAAAAAAATCAGTTATTGAAAATGTATAAAAGAGAGTATTTTGTGCTCTTACTCTTACACAGTAGATAAAAGATACCTATATTCTGAATTAGTATGGTCTAAACCGGAGCGCAAATGTGGGGAAAAGAAGGGGTGCAATGGGATTTTCCTTGTACTGTCAAAAGCATTACAGCCAGATAAAATCAAAATTCTTAAAAAAAATTCTTAAAAAAAGGAAAGTAAAATGTAGATGTGTATGCATGTTCATGCGCTGGTCAACGCGTTATGCCATTTGCGTAGCTTTCTTAGGACCAAGTCACAAAGTATCAAATGCTGCTAAATATATAAAGATTCAAATGAGTTTGTCAGATATATCAACACCTTTACCTTAAACATAAACATTTAATCAATAATCAATGTTGATTGGGAGAGCAAAGTTCCACTTTAAGACTGTCATACAGAAGTCTTTAATTGTAATTTAATTCCATTTTTGATTTGGCGGAGATGTGTCAAGAGAGCCACACATTACTGGATTCTAAACGCAATAAAATTGACAAGGTTTTTTTTTTTTCTTATAATGAATGTTGTTTTCAATGGAGATTCCTTCCACATCAAAGTGGAAAAGTATATTAGCAACTCCACTTCCCCCTGCTGTCAACTAACAAGACATTTTTATATCATAAGCCCACTCGGAATACTAATGCACATCTCCCAAAAGGCTGGTCAACCCTTACTCCCTTCTTGCTAGAGATGTGTAGCTTAAAACCCCAATCAGATAAAAATGAAATTTACATATTTATAAAGGTTCCCTAAAAAAAAAGGAAAGCAAAATGTAGATGTGTATGCGTGTTCATGCGCTGGTCAACACGTTTCACCACTTACATAGCTTCCTCAGGACCAGGTCACAAAGTATCAAATGCTGCTAAATATATAAAGATTCAAATGAGACTGTCAGATATATTAACACCTTTATCTTAACCATAAACATTTAATCAATAATCAATGTTGATTGGGAGAGTGAAGTTCCACTTTAAGACTGTCATACAGAAGTCTTTAATTGTAATTTAACTCAATTTTTGATTTGCCGGAGATGAGTCAAGAGAGCCACACATTACTGGATTCTAAACGCAATAAAATTGACAATATTTTTTTTTTTTTCTTATAATGTTTGTTTTCACCGAGTCAATGGAGATTCCTTCCACATCAAAGTGGAAAAGTATATTAGCAACTCCACTTCCCCCTGCTGTCAACTAACAAGACATTTTTATATCATAAGCCCACTCGGAATACTAATGCACATCTCCCAAAAGGTTGGTCAACCCTTACTCCCTTCTTGCTAGAGATGTGTAGCTTAAAACCCCAATCAGATAAAAATGAAATTTACATATTTATAAAGGTTCCCTTAAAAAAAAGGAAAGCAAAAAAAAAATTGTTTTTCTTGTAGTGACTCCATATAGTTCTTTGAATGTATCTTGTGGTTACATGCGCTGCACTGCTCCGCTCCCCTTCCATGTATTGCATAGCGTGATTTCAATGTAAATGATGTTCATCACACAATCACAGCACTTCAGAAACTCTTTTCTGCTGGGATAGCTTAAATCTAAACACACTCAAGCAGCCTGCTGCACAGGACCAAGATTTCTTCTACGAGGAAGAGGGGAAAAAAATAAATAAAAAAAAAATAAAAAAAGTCAAAAATCCTTACACAACAATGCTGTGCGGAAAAAAAGGGAAAGAAAAAATCTGAACAGTTTCTGCAGGAAGATGGTCTGTCTCCAAATCCGTGTGCCCTATCAGACAAATTAAAGTAAATCAAGCATGAAATGAAGCAGAAGAGCCATGAGATAAGGCTCCTTTAAGTCGTTTACAGATTAGGATAGAGAGTGGTGCATCTGGTCTGTGCCAGTGGAAGAGGCCAGTTTCCCGTCTCACAATAGCAGACTGTGTATAGGATTACCTTCCCTGTCAATGACAAGGCAAACGGCGCCTGCAAAATGTCTCTTAACTAACTTCTTAATGTTCCATCTAGGGGGCTCCTATTAGAGTATTAACTGTTACAATGGGACCGAAAACACATTTCGATAAAGTTGAAAAAAAAAAAAAATTTTTTATAAAAAATAAATAAACAGACGTTGTTTCTTGATTTATTGACTAGTTAAGTTGCTGATAACCTGGCAGGAGACGAGCTTGCAGCAGATGAGCCTCTGCCCGTTATCGGGAACAGCTTTGCGCTTCTCGAATCTGTAGATAAGTTTCCAACTGGAATTAGTGACGCAGTCAGACACCCCGCGTGTTACTGGTTGGACTGGTACTTGAACAGAAGCTAAAGGATGCTGTCGTTCTATCTGATGGGATGTCGCTGATAGAGAGTCGAAGCCAATTTTTAATTGAAATTGGCATCCTATTCATGGATGGAGACTGGACCAGTTCTCATGTAAAGGAAGCATGCAGGCTGCACATCTTATCAGTTTGAATTCTGCTGCAGTGAACTGAGGGGCTTTATGTGGAACAAGCAAATTTACTGGTGGTTTAGGTGCAATGTGTTGTCGCTAGTTGATCTGGCATCTTTGCCATCAACCCTGAAAATATAAAGTAGAGTGACATGGCCAATAACATCTTTATATGGTGAAAAAAATTGACAAGAGTAGCACAATATGATAGCATTTTAAAGCGAAAAAAAATTGTAGGTGTTGCTTTTAGCAACAGGTCACATTTTAACGATCAGTTTTATTTCCTAATGCAGGTATAAAACTAACGATAAATATACACTCATCTGACACTTTATTAGGTACACCTGTTCAATTGCTTGGTAACACAAATTGCTAATCAGCCAATCACATGGCAGCAACTCAAAGCATTTAGGCATCTAGATGTGGCGAAGACAACTTGCTTCAAACCGAGCATCAGAATGGAGAGGAAAGTGGATTTAAGTGACTTTGAATGTGGCATGGTTATTGGTGTCAGACGGGCTGGTCTAAGTATTTTAAAAAAACTGCTGATCTACTGGGATTTTCATGCACAACCATCTCTAGTATTTACAGAGAATGGTCAGAAAAAGAGAAAATATCCAGTGAGCGGTAGTTGTGTTGATGTCACAAGTCAGAGGGGAATGGGCAGACTGGTTGGAGATGATAGAAAGGCAACAGTAACTCAAATAACCACTCGTTACATCCAAGGTATGCAGAATACCATCTCTGAATGCACAACACATCGCACCTTGAAGCAGATGGCCTACAGCAGAAGAAGACCACACTGGGTGCCACTGCTGTCAGCTAAGAACAAGAAACAGGCTACAATTCACACAGGATCACAAAAATTGGACAATAGAAGATTGAAAAATGTTGCCTGGTCTGCGCAGTCTTGATTTCAGCTGTGACATTCAGATGGTCGGGTCAGAAATTGGCATAAAAATTAAAAGCATGGATCCATCCTGCCTTGTATTAATGGTTCAGGCTGGTGGTGGTGATGATGGTGTAATGGTGTGGGGGATATCTTCTTGGCACACATTGGGCCTCTTACAGTAGTACAAATTGAGCATTGTTTAAACCCCATGGCCTTCCTGAGTATTGTTGCTGACCTTGTCAATCCCTTTATGACTACAGTGTACCCATTTTCTGATGGCAGCAGGATAATGCACCATGTCACAAAGGTGAAATCATCTCCCCACTGGACAATGAGGTCACTGTACTCCAATGTCCTCCACATTCACCAGATCTCAATCCAATAGAGCACCTTTGGGATGCGGTGAAACTGGAGTTTCACATCATGGATGTGCAGCTGACAACTTTGCAGCAACTATGTGATGTTATCATGTCACTATGGACCAAAATCTCTGAGGAATGTTTCCAACACCTTGTTGAATTTATACCACAGAGAATTAAGTCAGTTCTGAAGGCAAAGGGGTTTCCAACCTGATACTAGCAAGGTGTACCTAATAAAGTGGCCGGTGAGTGTGTGTTGATATAGAAATACTGTACAGTACTTTGTGCACAAATGAATTGTTGGTCTTTATTTTACTCTGTCCATTAGAGTCATAACACAATACAAAGGAAGTATGGACCATATATAGCACTTCACTGTGTCATTTAGAAAAGACGTTATATACGATTTTAAGTTGACACGACTAAAGAAAGTTAAAGGCCAGTCCACCTTTTCCATAAAATGGCTATGCAGAAAATGGGTCCCAATAGGCATTAAAACTGCCCATCTTGGTCATTTTGGTTTCAATAACTTTATAGTCATTCTTGTAGGCCATTTGGGCTCCCCTGGCAGACAAAAAAATCCTGAATCCTGGCCGACAAAAAATCACAGTTAGCAATTCCTACATCCTGCCTTGTTGCTAGGATGTGAAAAACATGAAACTCTCAATGCTGGGGCATTACAGGAGTAAAAATCAATGAAATAGGCCCTGGGGGTTTCTAAATGGGACCTTTTCAGCCTGACTTTTAAGGTGGCCCAACTGGCCTACAAATATGACATTAAAATAAAGTGGTTCTAAAGGCATTTAATGCATGAAGGTATCAAGCTTCTCCTGAACCCCCCCTCCCCCAATACTTACCCAAGCCTGATCACCATCCAGCG
Organism: Lithobates pipiens; assembly: GCF_037356315.1. Classification (NCBI taxonomy): domain Eukaryota; kingdom Metazoa; phylum Chordata; class Amphibia; order Anura; family Ranidae; genus Lithobates; species Lithobates pipiens. Next base: position 514,033,420 of record NW_027507764.1, on the reverse strand, counting down.
ATGTGCACAAGATTCTCTGCCTCCTCACTGGCTGAGAGACAGCAAGCTAGTGAGGAAGGGCAGGGGCGGGGCTGAGCCCTGTTCTCTGTGTCTTATGGACACACAGTGCGGAGCACGGGAGGGAGCACGCAGGAGTAGTAATGTTGATTGAGAGAGTTTAGTTCCGCTTAAAGTATGCCTAAGGTGAGCAAACCAATTTATTCTCTTCACCAGCTACAACAATGTTCTAGAAAATCTTTTATTTTGTGTCACACCCCCCGTGGGTCAGTCGGGTTAAACGTACTAACCCCCCTGGTTGGTCGGCAGCTTCTCCTGCGTCTCCTCACGGGGGCAGTGTGTCGGATCGCTTCTTCTTCTGGTCAATCAGGAAACGGGTCTCAAGTCCCTCTTCCTGATTGTCCGGGAGGAGAATCAATGTGACAATAGAAAATATTAATTCGCTATTGTCATGCAACTGGGTTGTCCGTGCGCCCGAGCCCACCCTGGCTCTAAACACGTGCTTAAAAAAAAAAAACATCTGGCGCCCCGCATGTAGATTAGGGGGCTGGGAGCATGGATAGGGGGGCCACGTCCCTGCACCCTGCATTACGGACCGCCACTGCTCTTCTTCCTATCTAGCATTCCCTTTCATCCTCTCTAGTGCCTGCTTGCCCCGTCCCACAGTCAATCAGGCTTTAATCACAACCTCAATAGAAAAACATTGCAGGAGCTAACAAAAATAATTGTCAATAAGACTTAAAAAATAATCTATTGCTCTATTGCTCCAAAAATTAGCATTTTTGATATTTTAGCTTTTTTTTTAGTTTGTACTACAGTTTATAGCAAGCTTTTCTATTTGTTGTGTGTTTTTTCTGACACAACAATATAAAAATATGGAACGCTTCACAAATTTGCATGTCATCCTTGCGCAGAGACCATGCTAATCTACTCTGTATCGTTCCAATTTTAGTATATGTGCTTCAGAAACAAGAACGATATTTTAGTTTTTATTGAAAAGGTATCACTCTGACACTTTGTTTTGTCTTCCAGAACCAGTATACTTTTATAACTATACAACAATTCTTTCTACCATTGTAAGAATTACATAGCGCTGCTATCATTACCAACCATGGTAATAAACAGTGATCTTTCAAGGTGCTATAAGTACACTTTTTTGCAGACTCCTGAACTCACAGATTTCACCCATCCACCTGGATACCCTACTTATGACCCAGGATTGGGACCCCCATGGCAGCAAAAGCAATCACCCTCATTCTGCATGGAGACAGGTCTCTCTCCATTCGCCTCCCAAGGTAACCGCAGCTTTAACAGATGGCTCTCTCGCCTCCCTCTTCTCTTTTTTGGTGGACACCCTGAGCTGTACCAGTCACCACTGGCAAGTCCTCTAGGACCAAATACTTTGGACCTCAGCTGACAACCACCCCCCAGATCCTCAACTTAGAAAGTCACCCCTCCACCTGGGAACCCTACTTATGACCCAGGATTGGGACCCCGATGGCATCAAGAGCGATCACCCTCATTCTGCATGCAGACAGGTCTTCCTCCATTCACCCACCAGGGTAGCCGCAGCCTCAACAGATGCCCCCCCCCCCCCCCCGCTTCCCTCTTCTCTTTTTTGGTGGACACCCTGAGCTGTACCAGTGGCCACTGGCCAGTCCTGCAGGACTGAACACTTTGGACCTCAGTTGACCACCACCTCCCAGATCCTCGAGTTAGAAACTGTAAGTTAGAAAGATAGAGTTAAGAGATTCAGATTTATTGTGGCAATCATGTATGGAACAAGAACAATGGACAGTGAATTTTCTCGAAAAATAATTGGTTTAAAAGCACCTCTTTAAATGTTCTACTGTTGTCAGTAAGTGATATCTACAATTTGTTTTTTAAACAAAGGTTTTATATGTGGATAGTATTGGCTTTTTATTTATTGATTTGACTGGTTTCCTGGAATTTGTATTTTATTTTCTGTATAAAAAAGATCAAAAAACTTGATCTATACTTTCATTTTAAATAATATGTATTGACTGTGCTTTGTGTATCATTTTTATTGTCTAACGCTGTTTTTTTTTTTTTTTTGTCACATTTCACTATAAATGTGGCGTAAGGAAAATAAAAGAAAGGTAGAGAGAGAGGAAAGGGCACATAATAGTAAAATAGAATAAATATAGTTAATTGTCAGCAATGTAATAATCATGTCATGCTTTGCTAATCCATATTCTCACGTGTGGCTATATATACATTTGCAGTCTGTGATTACTAGTGTACTTTAATACTAATCTTTGTAAAGCACAAAATCACACATTAAAGTGTAAACTCCTATACTGGTGTAGTGCCAGCAGTTTACCCAATCTTGGACCACCATCTATTGACCAAGAAAGGCCATTTTACACTTTCCTTCATTCAATCAGCCCATGCAAGAGTAGCCCCTGCTTTGGAGGCTGAAAAATTCATTGGATAGTGTTAGTACTAATATTGTTATATGACTTGTATATGTACTTATGCTTTTCATTTAGAACAAATTAAGGTTTATATGATATATTTTATTTAAATTATCAAATGCATCATACTTCTTTGAAAAGACCTATAATTGTAGCTTCTCCATTTGCTTTGTAGCTTGGTTTACACACGTGGCCAGTCGGCAATATAACCAGGTGGTTGAGCTGTGGTTTTACCGCCAACCCGCCTGAACACTAACATACAGCTGCTCATGGCTGTATATAAAAACAAATAGATAAAAGTTTGCCGCTGATCTTAGGGTGTCACAGGGGAATAAAAGTTCATTATGGGCAGTGTATACACATGGCAAGTCCATGAACAAGTCCATAGTTAGTGTTGTAGCTCACTCCAGTGGTAGCTCGGCCTAGAGGTAAGAAGCAACTCTATAGAAGAGAAAAAAAAGGGGGGACACAAGCAGTAAAATAATTACTCACAAAGGGAGTTAAAAACAGGCATGTAGCACAGAAAAGACTGGTCCTCATTGACACAACCGGTCAGCGTTCAGATGGATTGGAAGGTTGGTCATGAGGGCACTGGCGGCTCTCGGTGCTTCCCGGTCAATAAAATGCACATTACAAGCAGACTGGATGTCACAACCAGACATGGCTGGCGATGCCTTTGCAGAGCATGCACTCCTTCTTCAGGCCTGAAGACCAAACTTCCTATCCATCCGGACGCTGACCCATTGTGTTGATGAAGACTTGTCTTTTCTGCGCTACATGCCTGTTTTTAACTCCCTTTGTCAGTAAGTACTTTTAATTTGGATGAAAACTACTCTTGATTCTACACTTAGTTGACGCTTGTGCCCCCCCCATTTTTTTTATTCTTTTAATGGCTGTACACATGCTGCAGTAAAACTTAAACAGCATGTCACTTTTGGCAGCAAAATGTGACTAATGCAGTTCTATACAGATGCAATGCACATGATTGCGGCACAGAAGTATGGCCATTATGGGGTTAAATCAGGCGTTGAGGAGGTAACATATTGCCTCCTCAGTGCCTGTCAAACAACTCTGAAAATGATCCAAACATGTGCATGGGGCCTTACTGTGCAGCGTCTTCACTTTTCTGAGTTTGGTAGAGTGCGAAATGTGCGTCCTGAGATGCTTTTATGCAAAAGTGGCACTAAGTGGACTATTTTCCTTTTGACCTAAAAATCTTAAATTGAAATAAGGAAGCAGCAGGGAGATTTATTTAAAATGTTTTTGCTGAAAATCTGGGTGACTCTTTTATGTCATCGGGGGTGGGTGTGAGCTTCCTGAGGCACAGAGCCCAAGAACTGCCTGGAGTTTGCTAGGGAACTTGCAAAAACATTTGGTTCTTCGGGTTTGCCCTGTTGTCAAACTGACAAGAAACCAAACTGTCATAGGAATCAGAATCAGAAATCGAAGCAGGTGGCTGACAGACTTGCAGGAGGTTTAGACAAGCATCATATGAAAAGCAAGTACAAGATGACAAGCCAAAATTATAACTGGACTACATGAAAATATTATCAAATCAGGATACCAAAGCACTATCAAGGACCAATAGAAATATATTGCTCCAGGCAGAGTCATAATAAAAGCAGGAGGTCGAGGCAAGAGTCAGATAGACTAATGTTAGGAACTGGAGATCAGACAAGCCGGCAGGATTCTGAAAATAAGATCAGAACATGTGAGGACCACCGGGGACCTGCTTATAGATGACCTATGGCATCCCATTAAAAACTGGTGAATTGGTGATCCCGCTTTATTAAACAAGTACAAGACTTTATTGGTTGATAAAGATAGAAGGGTTTCAGATGCAGAATAAATGTCAATAAGCCATAACTGTAACATTGTTATATTATATCTACTGGATTACTGGTGGTACATCGATATGTTGCATGATTTGTATTGCACTACCTGAAAACGAGTAAAAACCATTAAAAAGGAAAAAATGTGCCACAGCACTTAAAGTGATACTAAACTCACAACAATAAAATCAGTCTGAATATACAGTAAAGCATGCTTGTTATACTCACTGTGGAACCTAAGAGGTTAATCCTCTGTATTGTGTAAAAAGGCTGTCTGATCCTGTTTGATAAAATGCATTTGGAGTAAAAATCTATCTAAAGATAGCTTCCTATTTAAGATACATTAATAATTTTGTTTATTCAGCATAAAATGGAGCTTAGTTATGTAGTAGCATGAGGCTGTATATTCTGCAATATTTACGTTTTTGGTATACTCATTCAATTAATCCAAATTCTGCAAGCTGAGATAACATGCACTACATTGATGCATTCACACAATGTCACAGTAACCATGATATAAAACAAAGTTCAGTAATATTCATTTATCCCATTGTTTTGCAAATCTATGTACACTATAAACTGTATGATTGTTTGAAGAGAAATGCAGCTGTACCAGGTTCTAAGTGTGAAGAGGAAGGGCAAGCAGTAAAAATGAAATTAAAGATTCTAACTACCAGCAAGAATGAGCCCCTACATTTAAAGTGCACCTGTCATTTCAGATCCATCATGTTAGTGAGCGCCCACTCACCTGCTGCCACCACATCACCAGCCGTCCCATTAAAGTGAATGAGACTGTCAGTGAATCAACAGCGGGTCAGAGGAAGAGCCGCTGTGGGACAGAGATGACAGTTGCTCTTTAAAAATTATGATTTAAATCAAGCCTTTTTATGAGTGATTTAAATGTGTTGGTGTGGAAACAATGCTGCACTGATCCTCTTCTTCCTCCCCATATGGCAGATATTTTGTTTGGGGGGGGGGGGGAGAGGGCACCTGATTTTGACAGGTACCCGCTCCCCCACTTCTAGTTGGATCACCACAGCGATTCAAGCGGAAGTTCAGCCCCCTCCTTTCCCCAAAGCCTTCTGGGACACGTCACAGGTCCCAGAAAGCTGCTATACTAATGAGATGATGCAGCATGGCTCGGACATGCGTAGTGAGCAGCCAGCTGTGAAGCCACAAGTAGTCACAGCCGGCTGCTCATAGTTACAATGCCAGCGCTGGGGGCTGAAGCCTGGTGAAGAAACCAAACGGGTGAGAACATCGCTGGATCCTGGGACAGGTGAGTGTCTTTAAAAATTATGATTTAAATCAAGCCTTTTTATTAGTGATTTAAATGTGTTGATGTGGAAACAATTCTGCACTGATCCTCTTCCTCCTCCCCATATGGCAGATATTTTTTTGGGGGGGGGAGGGCACCTGATTTTGACAGGTACCCACTCCCCCATTTCTAGTTGGATCACCACAGCGATTCAAGAGGAATTTCAGCCCCCTCCTTTCCCCAAAGCCTTCTGGGCCACGTTGCAGGTCCCAGAAAGCTGCAATACTAATGAGATGATGCAGCATGGCTCGCACATGCGTAGTGAGCAGCCAGCTGTGAAGCCACAAGTAGTCACAGCCGGCTGCTCATAGTTACAATGCCAGCACTGGGGACTGAAGCCTGGGTAAGAAACCAAACGGGTGAGGACATCGCTGGATCCTGGGACAGGTGAGTGTATGTTTATTAAAGTCAGCAGCTACAGTTATTGAAGCTGTTGACTTTTATTGTTTCAGATGATAACTGAAGAACCTCTCTCTATTAAAGAAAAACTACCACTCTGGTAGGCTGTACATGCTTTCACTACAGTGTCATACAGGAGCCTTTGGTTGTACTTTTTAAACAGGCCATGTAAGGCAGTTCTTTTTTTTAACCAACATTTTTTTGCCGCTTGAGCATGGTAAGTTGATTACCCAATAGGGTTAAAGGATATGTTCCATTTTAGGAACATGTTACACCTGTATTTACACCCCTCCATCACCCCCCTCACCAACCCTCCAGTGACAGCGGGAGGGGGTTCCTCATCACATTTAAAATTGGTGTGACTGCACAGTGCTCCATCCACACAGCTGCATCATTCATTCACAGAGATCTGGTGCAAAGCTTTGCAGACTCCTGTGGGAAAAATGTTAAATGTACATTTGTTTCCTGCAAAAATATGTGCATTTATTTTTTTATTCCCATACAAGTTAGTTATAAAGCAGCACTACGGTCAACACAGAGGACAAGGGGGCACTCTTTACATCTCGAGGAAAAGAGATTTCATCTCCGAATATGGGAAGGTTTCTTCACAGTAAGAGCTGTGAAAATGTGAAATAGACTCCCTCCAGAGGTGGTTCTGGCCACATCAGTAGATTGCTTTAAGAAAGGCATGAATACTATCCTAAATGTACATAATATAACAGTACTAACATTTATAGGTAAAGTTGATCAAGGGAAAATCTGACTGCCTCTCTTGGATCAGGAAGGATTTTTTTTCCCCTGCTGTAGCAAATTGGATCATGCTTTTCTGGAGTTTTTTTTTTTGCCTTCCTCTGGATCAATTGTGGGTATAGGATTGGGTATATGGGATTGTATGATATTTTTTATTTTATTTATTTTTTATGGTTGAACTAGATGGACTTGTGTCTTTTTTCAACCTGACTAACAATGTAACTATGGAACTATGACCTTATCACAGCCATACCACTGCTTTGCAAAAATTGTACATTTATAAAACACAGCAATGTTCTTTACAAAATTACTTTGAGATTCAATGGCTTTGGGGCTCCAAACCAGCAAAGCACTATTCTAAAAAGAAACAAAATTCTGGGAGGGCGGCCTGTTACCGATCAAATTCAGGCAGACAGCTCTCCACCAATCTCACGTTAAGCACTGAAATGTCCATAGGACACCTCGGGCATACATTAAACAAAATCAGGCTGCAATGTTGACCAAAACAGTGGTATATAACCAAGAGTAGATACTGATAATTGCTGTCTGTTTATAGGTGGACCCCTACATTAAGGAAAAAGGCAGCAACATGGCAGTCGGCCATATTTGCAATGACCTGGCAGCTGCTCATGAGTGAAAAGAGGGAGCTTCCCGTTCCCCAAGGTTTGACCACACATCTAAATTGAAACACTGCTAAAAGTTCAATGAAAAAAGTGGTGGGAAGCCAAATAGCTACAGTATATCCAGCTGTAATATGTTAAGAGCTACATAATAAACATATCCCATACACACAATAAAAAAAAGGGAAAGTTGAAAGTACATGTAATCCAAAAGCAACTATGATAAATACAATTTTTTTCATTGGAATGCTTGTGTCCTGTAAGTTAATAGAGAAAGAGTTAATAAGTGAAAGAAGCAAAAAAGAAAGAGACAAGTGTAGCACCCTCTACCAATAGGTAGGTGCTAGTAATAAGAAATATAATGTCAGCACAGGTACATTTAGGCAGGCCTATGTTGCAAGCTAGGGCTACCTGTTTTGAACTGGGGGCTAGGAGTGGTTAGTGTAGCAGTGGGTGTGACCACCTGTGCTTTAGTGCTGGGGCTCCTCCCCTGCTTCCAGGGAGAATGTTCTGGAAGAGGGCAGGGCCTGGAACTGGAGTAACAGGCAGCTCATGTGGAAGCCCTGACCAATCCCCAACTGGTATTGGCAGGGGGAGGGTCTCCTATATAAGCTGAGATAACATGCCACTGGGGTGAGTGGTCAGCTGAGTAAAGTGGACAATGGAATACTAGACAGCAGCAGGAGGGCACCCCAATCTGGGGGGTGCGCCGATCACAGGCAGAGGCCCGGGGAGAACTATGAGAGAACCTTGCCTTTACACGGTCATTGGCAATGTCTTTATCAGTAAACTGTCACTGATAAGGAACTCCTGGGGCAGAGGGGCAGTTGAATGTATGGTTCGGTCAAGTTTCCTGGCAGAATTTATGATTTGTTGACCATTTTTCAGAGAATATGAATAACACAAAAACTTTTTTTTCACTTATGGTTAGTGTTTGGCTGAAACCAATTATTATCAATCAACTGTGTTTACTCTTTTTAAATTGTAATGGCAACAGAAACTACCCAAATGACCCTGATCAAAAGTTTATATACCTCAGTTCTTAATACTTAATAATGAGGCTCGTTATCTTCTCAGATGGTAAAGATACCGATTCCTCTTGGCAAAAAAGGCTCCAGTTCCTGTAAATTCTTGGGCTGTCTTGCATGAACTGCAGGTTTGAGATCTCCCCAGAGTGGCTCAATGATATTGAGGTCAGGAGATTGATATGACCACTCCAGAACCTTCACTTTATTCTGCTGTAGCCAATGACAGGTCGACTTGTCCTTGCGTTTTGGATTATTGTCATGTTGGAATGTCCAAGTACGTCCTATGCGCCGCTTCCTGGCTGATGAATGCAAATGTTCCTCCAGTATTTTTTGATAACATACTGCATTCATCTTGCCATCAATTGTGACTGAATTTACTGTGCCTTTGTAGCTCACACATTCCCAAAATATCAGCAATCCACCTCCGTGTTTCACAGTAGGAATGGTGCACCTTTCATCATAGGCCTTATTGACTGCTCTCAAAATGTAATGTTTATGGTTGTGGCCAAAAAGCTAAATTTGGTCTCATCACTCCAAATGACTTTGTGCCAGAAGGTTTGAGGCTTGTCTCTGTGCTGTTTGGTATATTGTAAATGGGATACTTTGTGGAATTTGCGTAGTAATGGTTTTCTTCTGGTGACTCGACCATGCAGCTCATCTTTCTTCAAGTGCCTCCTTATTGTGCATCTTGAAATATTTGTGGATTTTTCTTTGCATCCCTAACAATTTTCCTGGCAGTTGTGGATGAAATTTTAGTTGGTCTACCTGACCGTGGTTTCAACAGAATTGCTAATTTTCCAATTCTTGATAAGAGTTTGAACACCGCTGACTGGAATTCTAAATTCCTTGGATATCTTTTTATATCCTTTTCCTGTTTTATACAGTTCAACTACCTTTTCTCGCAGATCTTTTGACAATTCTTTTGATTTCCCCATGACTCAGAATCCAGAAACATCAGTGCAGCACTGGATGAAAGGATGCAAGGGTCTGTCAGGAGTCCAGAAACAAATTGATCTTTTATACACACACTAATTACAAGCAAACAGATCACAGGTGAGGATGGTTACCTTTAATAGCCATTCAAACCCCTTTGTGTCAACTTTTGTGCATGTTATCAGGCCAAAATCACCAGGGTATATAAACTTTTGATCAGAGTCATTTGGGTAGTTTCTGCTGTCTTTATGATTTAAAAAGAGTAAACACAGTTGATTGATAATAAATGGCTTTGGTCAAATACTAACCATGAGTGAAAGAAATGTTTTTGTGTTACCATTCATATTCTCTGAAAAATGGCCAAGAAATTCTGCCACGGTATGTAAACTTATGAGCACAACTGTGTGTGTGTGTGTGTGTATATATATATATATATATATATATATATATATATATATATATATATATATATATATATATATATATATATATATGTAGATATATGTGTATATATATATATATATATATATATATATATATGTGTGTGTGTGTGTGTATATATATATATATATATATATATATATATATATATACATACACACACATATATATATATATATATATATATATATATATATATATATATATTTATATAGTTTTGTTTTTTGTTTTTTCTCTTTTTTTAAATAAAGTTTGGTCCTATCATCACTGACAGGAAAATATCTGCACACTTTTCCTACATGACAACTCTATACGGTCTAATCACCATGACTGATTAATTGCCATTCATTTGTTAAACTGAAGCAATGAGGCCTGGGGGTTTCCTCGGTTCATTCTTGACTAAATATTCTTCCAATGATTCACTAAAAATAATGAATAATTTGCCATGTAAGTTATACTGGAGCCATGAAGTGGAATCACATTATTTTAAGCCTTAAAGTGTACACCAAATACCAGAGCCTGACGTTGCAGTGATGTCCCAAGTTCACAGTCATTTAATGGATAGTATGCTTGGAAATTCTTTCAGGCCCATAACAATGTTGTTTCTGATACTGATCTACATTTAATTTCGAACTCTGGGGAAAATATACAATGACATATATGATGCAGTTTGTCAATAGCATTAAAGCGGAACTAAATTATATTTGAGAAACACAAGCTGAAAACGCAATTGAATTTATTTTTAATATTCAAAACAAACTCTCCCATCCATCCAAGTCTCCATGCTTTATTTTATTGAGAAATCACCTTTAAAAACACCCCCCTAGCATTTATAGCTTCAGCCATCTTGAGTAAGGGCAGATGAAGAATGTAGCATTTACTACCTGGAATCCAGCTGCCCTTAGCTCATTCATGGAGGCAAGAGGGTGTGCCCCCCTCCAGATGAAAAAAAGGACCATGAAGACTCCTGGGATGTATGACATCATTTTGGCCTAGGCTACAAACCAGGAAATAACTGAATACATTTAAAAAAAATAAGTAAATATAATATACCTCCCCAATTATTTACTAATGGTACAAGCATAAGGATTAAATATAGCTAATGTTGACTGAGAAAATGTAGTTCTGCTTTAACAAAGCAGTCCCCCTTGAAACATGGGTTTATACATTTCTGAGCCTTCTGGTACATTTGTAATTTACCTGCTTCCTTTAACAGTGTGACAACACTGATCCACCTGAAGTTGAAATTTCACAGCAGTGTTGTCCCCTGTGTACAGAGTAGGTTTATTTACTGTATACTTAAAATTAAAGCTGTACTCTAGGTATGATCTTTATTACATACTTACATTGGTTCATATTGGCACAACATAAGTATGTATCTCGTACCTGAGGAGTCACTGGGGAAACTGACAATCTCTGTAGTATTTGGAGCTACTACAGTGATAGGTACAATCTTCTGGGCCCTGCGGGAGCAGCTTCCCCTCTGAAAACTGACCACAGGGGGCGCTTGCTTCAGCACTGATGCCGCTTATAGAACACTTTGTACTTTTTTCAACTAATTCAAGGTTTTCTCTGATTGGATGAGGTAGAGATTATGATGTCACTGTGCCTCCTCTCCACCTTGTGCAATCTCATTCTCTGACATGTCTCTGGGGCATGAAGTGATAGAAATACCCCCCCCCCCCCCCCAATACCACACGGGTTTGAACCATCTGTTACTATTAAAAGTAAAAAAAGTAAAAAAAAATGTAAAAAAAGGAATAGACTGAAATATAATTTAAAGCGGATCAAACATAGAAAGGTTACAAATTACTGAAAGCCCCCTCAACCACTCCTGCACTGATAAGCTGCATTGACAGGCACTGATAAGGCAGCACCGATTAGGTGGCATAAATGAGATGGCACTGATGAGGTGGCACTGATGGGCACTGACGATGGGCACTGATAGGCGGCACTGATGGGCAGTGATAGGTGGCACTGATGGGTGCACTGATATACTGATATACAGCACTGATGGGCATTGATAGGCAGCACTGATGGGCACTTATAGGTGGCTATGTTGGGCACTGATGGGCACTCATAGGTGACACTGATGGGCACTGAAAGGCTGCACAGATGAGTACTTATGGGTGGCACTGATGAGCGGCACTGCTGGGCACTGATCGGCGGCACTGCTGGGCACTGATGGGCACTGATGGGTGGCACTGATAGATTGCATCACAGATGGCACTGGCATGCAAAAATAATGGGCACTGATTGGCAGCTGCTTGGGCACTGATTGACATATCCCTGGTCGTCTAGGGTGGCATACCTGTTGGGGTTCCTTTGTAGGCCCCCATAGTGGTCATGCTGGCATCCCTGGTGGTCCTGGGAGGGCATCCGTGGGGGGGCTGCGCTGATAAACAATCAGCACCCCCTTGTCAGGAGAGTCTTTCAGAGGCGAGTGAGGAAAAGCCAATAAACGGCTCTTCCTGTTTACATCATGATCAGCCGTGATTGGACATGGCTGATCACGTGGTAAAGAGCCTCCGTCAGAGGCTCTTTACTGAGATCGGTGATTCGGTGTGTTAGACACACCACACCACTGATCACCATGCTGTGCACCCCACAGGTGTGCGATTGCGGCTTATCCTGCTGGACGTCATATGACGCCCAGTCAGGATAACTGAACCACTTCCCGGCCGTCATTCTGCTAAATGCCGGGCGGGAAGTGGTTAAAGGGTAACTCCACTTTCTTGGGGCAAAGAAAATAGCAAATTAAAATAAAAAGAATATAGTATATACAATTGCTACACAAGTCATATTGTATTCGAATATTAATAAAAATGATCTTTCCTTTTCAATCTGCAGCTCTGTCATTTTCTAAAAATGCAATATGGAAATGTTCTGTACACAGAATGTGTACATAACGCACCCCAGAAACATAATGATTGGTTGTGTGATTGGCTCACTGATTTTCTCAGACGTCTGCACTAAGATACAAGTCAGATTTCAGGCATCCTCTGCAACAAAAATTACATTTTTTGTGAGATATTTCCAATAGGAAAGTCGCCCCCGCCGGGAGAGGAGTGATTATCACTAGAGGTTATAGCGGCTATAGCAGCCACTAACGATAATCGTAAGCGAGTCTGGTTGTACCCAAGCTGATCAATCGATCAACTTGGTACATCCAGCCTACCTATTATCAGTTCGAAACGTGTATGGTGGGCCTCAATGTGGACTGTACGAATATTACTTTAAACTCACTAATAGTCCTTTCTACCACTTTAGAAGAAAATCATTTTTATGTCATGGTTTCTGCTGAAAGACGAATAAAGCTCATAATGGTACAGTTTATAGTTTGGTACAAAAAAAAAATAATTAAAAAAATTACAATTTAGTTTTTGTTTTGTTTTTTTCATGTCTACAAAATCACCACTAATTAAACGTATTCACGGCTGAAACAGATAGAAGTAATTAAAATGAAGTACATCATTAACGAAATGATGAACCACAGGTCACCAAACTGATTCACAGGCACAGGCTGGGCCGCAGCCAGAAAAGGTTAACAACCCCTGATCTTAAGTGTATACTAAAATAAATTCTAGACTTGAAATCCTCAGCATGCCACTAATGGGAGTCTATGAAAATGGTGATGGTTTGCATTGTTTTATTGATCATTTAAAGCTGAACTCCAGCTTGTGTTTTTTTATTCAATTGCCTAGTATAAGTGAAAAGAAGTATAATGCCCTGTACACACGACCAGTTTTCCCATCGAAATAAACTCTGAAGGTTTTTCCGACAAAGTTCTGACGGAATTCCGCTGAAATAGTCTTGTGTACACACGATCACACCAAAGTCCGACTGTCAAGAACACGGTGTCGTACAACTTGTACGACGGGACTAGAAAAAGGAAGTTCAATAGCCAGTAGCCAATAGCTTCCGTCTCATACTTGCTTCAGAGCATGCATCATTTTTGGTACGTCGGAACAGCATACAGACGAGCGGTTTTCCCGATAGTAATTGATTCCATCGGAAATATTTAGAACATGTTCTATTTCTAGTTACGCCAGAATTTTCAATGTAAAAAGTTTGATGGGGTATACACATGAATACACGATGAAAAGCTCCCGTCTGACTTTTTCTGTTGGACATTCCGTTCGTGTGTATGCAGCATAAGCATAAAAACAAAAAAAGGCTCTCTCTGCAATTCTTACCCTTTCCCTGATACTGTGCCCCATAAGGTTATTGCTCTGGCATCTAGCACCCCTTCCTTTCTGGGCACAATAAGGAATGGTGAGCACGGGTAATTTAGGGATCCACCTCCTAGGGGCACATCATCACCCCAGCCTGGGCTCACAGCAAAACGCTAAAGAGAATGGTGCCATGTCAATACATCATTCAGAACCTACCTACCTACCAGGAAAATGAGGAAGAGGACCTGTGATGTCATACAACTGGACCAAAGACACCTAGAAAAAAGGGTATATATATTGATTTTTGTTTTTTTAAGGTAAGGACTGCTCCAAAGCGGGGATAGGGTAACACACATCAAAGTTTAGCTGTAAAGTGTTAGTTCATTTTTACAGAAAAAAAAAATGAAAAAGGTGAACTAAAGTGGCACACAGTGGCGGTAGGTTGCCACCTCCCCAGTGCCTAGTGAGCACTATCATAGTTTATTGACACTTTCTCCAGCTTTGTAACTGTCTGCCCATATGGAGGTACAGGTGTGCTGGAGGCGGTGTCTGCATGAGCCTTACCTTGAAACCCGCGATCTACTGGTTGTGGGTATAATTCTTCACAGGCTCCTAAAAATACCCATTAATTCTGCCAGAAATCCAGTGAGCCCACACTTTTCTGTGCACTCTGTCTGTGCTGTACTGAAATCTCAAGCAGTATTATCCTCCCTTCCCAGTTCACCTCTATGAAATATCAAACAAATCCCCTCCCCCTTTGTTTTAGAGACAAGGAGGGTGTTCTGTAGTGCAAATCAGGCTCAAAAAGCCTAGGGCAAAAACTGCTCCTCAACTCCTCAATAGATAAAGAGAAAGACCTGGAAAATAAAATCAAATGCAGCCAACACATCCATAGACCGGTAATCTGTATTATATGTATTTTCTCTTTTGTTTGGGGTTTAGAAACACATTAATCCTTTTTCTGTCTTGCATGAAAATAAGCTTCTGGCCATTATATTAGCTAGGAGTTTGCTTACCTATTCCCCTCCTCAAGTACACGCAAATACGAACACATATGAACGCGTCAGGGGTGCATGCATAAGTATCACTGAGCACACCAGAGTGAGATCAATAAAGGGTTGTACATACGGGCCACATAGCAACCAGCCGACATTTGGCTCGGTAGCTGGTCCGACAGAAGCTGGCAGAAGGGAAATGACCAAAAAAGGTCTGCTGCTATATATATATATATATATATATATATATATATATATATATATAAACAAAATGTTTTAATAAACCCAAAAACAAACTTTTATTATATTGCAACCAATTTTTAGATATGATGGCTGCATTTGTTTTCTTTTATAGGCTTTCTTTCTTTTTATTTAACCTTGGTGATCTGGCCAGTAAGTCTGTTGTTATTCTATAGAACAAGCTGTTCTGCAGATGTACCAGTTACAGGGATGAGACAACCCATTTACTGCTGACGGTGGTGCTTACAATCATCAGATTTTATTTTTTAATCGAATCCTTTATCATCGAATCCTTTATCAATAAAAACTGCTGTAACTGCTTATAAAATATTACTTGGAATTCAGCTTCAGTTTGTTGGTTTATCTAAATCTGCTAGCTCATCTAACACTCCCCTCCCCCCAGACTGACAATGCTGCTGTCCAAAGGTGCCCCCTGTGCTCAATCAATCAGACTGGGGGCACTAAAATACAGGAGGTGTGTTACTGGCCAGGTAAACCAGGTGAAAACAGAGGAAAGAAAACCTAAAAAAAAAGAAAACTGTTGCAGTCGCCGCATCTAATGATTGGTAAGCTGCAATATATTACATTTTCGTTTTTGGGTTTTATACTGCTTTAAGGAATCTTTACAGTGTTTTGAGTGTCAATAAACATCATACATTCCTGATAAATTTATGTATCAGTTATTATATTTGGAAACTATTTTATACAAGCCCACTTGTTTTTTTTAGGAATTTTAATCTTGACAGTATAATAATTAAAATATTTTCCAGGACAAAAAAATACCTATGGTGTCCATAATAAATGTCCATTGATGAATGATGTCATTTGTTACCCTTAGGCCGCGTACACACGGGCGGACTGTCTGACGGACTTGGTCCGCTGAAACGTGTTTCAGCGGACAGTCCGCTCGTGTGTGGGCTTCAGCGGACTTTTTCAGCGGACAGTCTGGCGGACTAAGTCTTTCGGAATTTCCGTAATATTGTCCGTCCAACTTTGGTTTCAGCGGACAGTCCGCTCGTGTGTAGGCAAGTTGGACGGACTAAGTATGGCGCATGCTCAGAAAGGATTTACACGGCCGAAGGTTGCATTGCAGTGTATTGGACGTCGTATTTCTAGTCCCGTCGTACGTGCTGTACACGTCATCGCGCAAGCTTTCAGCGGACTGTCTGTTCATCGTGTGTGGTCAAGTCCGTTCCTTCAAAAGTAGGACGGACTGTCTGTCGGATTGTCTGACGGACTTAGTTGGCCAGACAGTCCGCCCGTGTGTACGCGGCCTTAGATGAAGATTCCATTTTATTTATTTTCATGCTTCTATACATATTTTTTTTTTTTATTGAGTCACGATTTGTTTTGTATGTTTTTTTTTTTCTAAGGAAGAAGGATAACTGTTTTAAATTCAGCATCTAAGAAAAAGAATTCACCAAAAAAACTTTAAGTAGAATTATTATATATAATTACTAAAAACTATTTTAAAATGTTACTACTAATCAAACTAAATTATTGACAATATTAGTATAACATTGTTATCTAATATATTATTATTTGTATTGTGATGATAATTATTATTGCAATTACTATTTACACACAAAAATGTGCAATCAAAATGAGTGGTCAATCTCCATTAGCATGTATGCATTCATTATTTGAAGGTCTTAATCCAAACCGGACAATGGAAAATTAATTTTTGCTTGTATTTAATTCCCTTGCAGGCATAATGCTATATTATCTTTGTTTTCTCTCCCTTTCTTAATAATTGCAGATGCATTTCTTCCCTTCTCCTGTGAAGTTTTGCTGTTGTTGTTATTGTTGTTGTTGCTCTTGTGGAATGAGTTGTGTGTTCAAACTAAAAAAAAAAAAAAAAAAAAAAACTAAAAAAAAAAAAAAAAAAGATGAAGCCAGCATTTAAATTCATCTCACAGTCCAGAATTTACTTAACGGCCAGCCTGTGCGCTGTGATAAACGGAATGATGATCCGGCAACATGTCTTTATCCATGGTTTGCTTTAATTAACACCGGCTTGTTTGTTGAAAAGATGATTAATATGCCAATGAAAATTGCATAATTGAATACCACAACACTGGCACAATCAGGCGGACACATGCAGGTTTTTTTTTTATATACCATTTTTTTATATTTATTATTGTAACTATTGTTCTTGTTGTTCTACTGTTTCTGGAATTCCTTTTGACCAAATGTTAAGAGGAAACAGGAGCGTGCCTGGGATCCAAAGAAACAAACAAAACAGAAAAAAATAAAATAAATAATAAATAATTATAATACAATGCGCTATACACAAGGCTTTAAATATGGGGGCTTTGGCTAATTAGACCTCAGGCTTGGTCCTGGTCAAATCATGGGCAATTAAATAAAAATACCAGCTAGGCAGACATCTTGAATTGACAGAAGTTGTCAAGTTAATTAACATGGTTGGTAGGAATTGTATGGCTGGAACCAGTGGATGGTTACACAGCCCACTTTTCTAATTATTTTAACAAGCAAATTTTCTTTCAGGAGCCTTATGGAGGTACTTTTTTTTTTTTTAAATGAAGATAAAAAGGTTGCAGTACTTCTTTTCCTATAAATGTTTTCAGCATTAGCTAGTATTGTTAAAGATGAATTTTGGTAAGCACTGCCTATACTGCAGGGATAGTACATAGAATGTTTTGATTGCTACCAGGTCTTCGGGCATCCAAGGCAAAGATGGCAAATTGTACTGCCCTCTCTCAGATTAAAGGAGAACATAAACAGAATAGTCTCTTCCATCTCTCTGTCTCTCTTTTTTTTAAAGTTTTGGACAGAGTCTGGAATGGTTAAAACACTTTTTTTTATAATAATGAATTAATTTATTTATTTATTATTTTTTTTAACCTGCCAGGAGACGGCCACACACCAAAACTCACGGACCGGGCAAGGAGGGCATTAATCTGAGAGGCAGCACAGAGACCTAAGGTAACCCTGGAGGAGCTGCAGAGTTCCACAGCAGAGACTGGAGTATCTGTACATAGGACGACAATAAGACGTACGCTCGATAGAGTTGGGCTTTATGGCAGAGTGGCAGTGTTCAGCAAAAAACAAAATGGAACATTCTGAGTTTGTGAAAAGGTATGTGGGAGACTCCCGAAATGTATGGAGGAAGGTGCTCTGGTCTGATGAGACTAAAATTGAACTTTTTGGCCATCAAAGCAAACACTATGTCTGGTGCAAAACCAACAAATCACATCACCCAAAGAACACCATCTCCGCAGTGAAACATGGTGGTGGCAGCATCGTTCTGTGGGGATGTTTTTCAGCAGTCGGGACTGGGAAACTGGTCAGATTTGAGGGAAAGATGGATGGTGCTAAATACAGGGATATTCTTGAGCAAAACCTGTGCCACTCTGTGTGTGATTTGAGGCTAGGACGGAGGTTCCCCTTCCAGCAGGACAATGACCCCAAACAAACTGCTAAAGTAACACTTGAGTGGTTTAAGGGAAAACATGTAAATGTGTTGGAATGGCTTAGTCAAAGCCCAGACCTCAATCCAATAGAAAATCTGTGGTCAGACTTAAAGATTGCTGTTCACAAGCACAAACCATCCAACTTAAAGGAGCTGGAGCAGTTTTGCAAGGAGGAATGGGCAAAAATCCCAGTGGTAAGATGTGGCAAGCTCATAGAGACTTACCCAAAGTGACTTGGAGCTGTGGTGGCCCCAAAAGGTGGCTATTTGACATTAGGGGGGGGTGAATAGTTATGCACATTGTCTTTTTCTGTTATTTTTTCCTATTTGTTGTTTGCTTCACGATTAAAAAAAAAAACATATTCAAAGTTGTGGTCGTGTTCCGAAAAATTAAATGATGCAAATCCTCAAACAATCCATGTTAATTCCAGGTTGTGAGGCAACAAAACACGAAAAATGCCAAGGGGGGTGAATACTTTTGCACAGCACTGTATGTGAGTGACCATGCTATTTACAGGTATTCTGTTTATCGAATATATGGTTGATCAGTTTGTAATATGTTGTGCTTATCACTTGTAGTAAGAGCTATGCCCAGCCTCCCGATGAAGAGGGATATTGGCACTACATAGAAATCCAATTATCACTTTTCTGTCTGTATTAAGTGCAAGACACTTGTGGCAGCCGCATCTAGAGTAAATAATGTCATGGTGGCTCAAAGAGAATAAATTCCATTGTCTATATTAGTCAAATCCTGTATAATAATATACTGACCTCAACTTGAACAATGTGGTATGAATCAGCAAAATGCTCTGAAGCACAGCTGAAATAAATACAACCAACGATTTTAATGGGAAAGTTCAAAAGTATTTCACTACTTTGGAAATATATAAAAATAAAGCCTTCCCCTTTCCTTATCAAGTCATTGCTAAGAAGGTCTGAGCTAGGGAAAAAAAGGTCCCATGATGCATCAGCAGCTCCTTCTATCCTGATCTGCTGGCCCAGCATGATGACAAGGAGAGAGCGGCCATGGGCACATATTTTCAGGGTGTCGGGTCCTAGACTGCATATTATTGACTCTCCCATAGCAAGGAAAATATGGAAATATGTTGGTTCTCCTTAATGACTATCCAAAGAGGTTTTGCTTTAAACCAAAATCCTGTTTTTTTTTTTTTTTTTTTTTTTATCAAATTGTTTAGTAACAACTGAAT
Organism: Lithobates pipiens; assembly: GCF_037356315.1. Classification (NCBI taxonomy): domain Eukaryota; kingdom Metazoa; phylum Chordata; class Amphibia; order Anura; family Ranidae; genus Lithobates; species Lithobates pipiens. The sequence continues at coordinate 514,013,610 of NW_027507764.1, read as the reverse complement.
AAATGTTTCATGCAGTACCAGAAATCATGAAAGTGATTGTAAACCTCTAAAATGGAAAATGAACGGGGCATATTCCTCTGAAATGTCAATCTAAAGCACCCAGTATGATTTCTATCTGTTGTCTCTTACTTTTATTATCTGCATGACTCACTTGTGATAGTCTATCCTGATGCCCCGCCTCCCTCCAGCATACAGCAGGTGATTGACAGCCTCAGCAGTGCATGCTTCCCTTCACTCAGGTCCACTCCACTCAGGTCTCAGATTACATTCAGCTCGCTGCTCTATGCTGTGCTGTGTCGATATAAAGCCACGTACACACGTAGCCGTCTGTCCGACGTACTTAGTCTGGCAGACGTCCGCCAAACTGTCCGTCGGAAATTTTCGAACGGGCTACTTGCCCACACACGGCACTTTTTCAGCGGACTAATACGGCGTACTAAGTCCGCCGTACTAAGTCCGCCGTACTTTCGAAATGAACGGACTAGCCCACACATGCAGAGGAAAGTCCACTCATTTCGAGCGCGTCTCCAGGTAGGCGGGGCCCGCGAAGGAGACGTCGCTGGCCCCGCCGCCTGGTATGGACTTAAAGGGGAACCCCCAATGACGTACTGGCCGCGCAGCCCCCCCACCCCAAAGCACCTTGTCCCCATGTTGTTCCCGAGAACCCTGGCCGTTGGTTGTCGGGGTCTGCGGGCGGGGGGCTTATCGGAATCCGGGAGCCCCCTTTAATAAGGGGGCCCCCGGATACCGGCCCCCCCACCCTATGTGAATGAGTACGGGGTACAATGTACCCCTACCCATTCACCTGAAAAAATAAAAGTACAAAAAAAAACACAACACACGAGATAAAATACTTTATTGCACAGCTCCGGGGGTCTTCCGTCTTCGGGGGTCTTCTCGCCGGACTCCTCCGCTATCTTCTTGTAGCTCTTTTGCTAGCGGAGGAGTCCGGCTTTCTTCCTCGCCGCCGGCCTCTTCTCCCGACTTCGGGGGTCTTGTCCCCCTCTTCGGTTCTTCTGCCGGGCCAACCGCGCCTTCTTATAGCTCTTTTACAGGCGGTGGCCCGGTCTTCTGTCGCCGCTGCCGCCTTCCGTTCTTCTTCTTCTTCTTCTTCTCCTTCTTCTACTGGAGATGTTGACTCGACGCTCTCTCTGGCCACAATGCCAGGGACGCGCTGCGCGGCCACTTATATAGGGACAAGGGGTGGTGTCACATGGCTTTATGTCACATGGGTTGGTCACATGGGTTGATGTCACATGGGGACTGTGACATCGTAAGGGGGCGGGGTCACCATGTGACACCAACCCATGTGACATAAAGCCATGTGACACCGCCCCTTGTCCCTATATAAGTGGCCACGCAGCGTGTCCCTGGCATTGTGGCCGGAGAGAGCGTTGAGTCAACATCTCCAGGAGAAGAAGGAGAAGAAGAAGAAGAAGAAGAAGAAGAAGAACGGAAGGCGGCAGTGGCAACAGAAGACCAGCCTGTAAAAGAGCTATAAGAAGGCGCGGTGGCCCGGCAGAAGAACCGAAGAGGGGGACAAGACCCCCGAAGTCGGGAGAAGAGGCCGGCGGCGAGGAAGAAAGCCGGACTCCTCCGCTAGCAAAAGAGCTACAAGAAGATAGCGGAGGAGTCCGGCGAGAAGACCCCCGAAGACGGAAGACCCCCAGAGCTGTGCAATAAAGTATTTTATCTCGTGTGTTGTGTTTTTTTTGTACATTTATTTTACAGGTGAATGGGTAGGGGTACATTGTACCCCATACTCATTCACATAGGGTGGGGGGCCGGTATCCGGGGGCCCCCTTATTAAAGGGTGCTCCCGGTTTCCGATAAGCCCCCCGCCCGCAGACCCCGACAACCAACGGCCAGGGTTGTCGGGAAGAGGCCCTTGTCCTCATCAACATGGGGACAAGGTGCTTTGGGGTGGGGGGGCCGCGCCCCCCCTTCCCCAAGGCACCCCCCATGTTGAGGACACGCGGCCTGGTATGGCTCAGGAGGGGGGGGCGCTCGCTCGCCCCCCTTTCCTGGCCGGCCGGGTAGCGTGCTCGGACAAGGGTCTGTTGTGGACTTGGGGGGAACCCCCACGCCGATTTTTTTCGGCGTTGGGGGTTCCCCTTTAAGTCCATACCAGGCGGCGGGGCCAGCGACGTCTCCTTCGCGGATCACGCCTACCTGGAGACTCGCTCGAAATGAGCGGACTTTTCTCCGGGCGGGAAAAGTCCGCTCATTTCAAAAGTACGGCGGACTGGCATACACACGGCCGGATTGTCCGCCGAAATGCGAGTACGGCGGGCAGATTGATGTGCAACACGAAATTCTAAGTCCGCCGTACTGTCGGGTCAAAAAAGTATGCCGGAGGCTACACACGGGGGGATTGTTTGGCAGACTTGAGTTTGCCGGACTTTTCCACCGGATTGTTTGATCGTGTGTACGCGGCATTAGATTACCACCCCTGCCTGCTGGAGCAGAGAAATAGTCTTTGGTCTATGTACTTTGAACAGATAAAAGAAGAAAGGTCTGAAGATAAACAAGTACAACTTATGTAGGATGATTTGTTTCATCTCTGCATAATACCTGAGGCTAATCACTTCACTAGGTATATTATTGAAGAGTTTATAACCACTTTAAATAATTTTCATTAAAGCAGAACTTGCGCTCATTTGTCCCCTCTACCCCTCAGGTGCCACAATTGGCACCTTTCGGGGGGGACAGGATACCTGTTTTAGACAGGTACCCTGTTCCCACTTCCGGGAGTCTGAGCCACGGCCACGTGACATCACCGCAGGGGCTTCCTCCTCCTCTCCCTGTCACTGGGCCAGTAGGAGAGAGGAGCAAGGCCTCGCGCATGCGCAGTAGGGTTCCCGGTGTGAAGCTGTAAGGCTACGCTGCCGGGCACCCTTACCCACAATGGGTAAATGTAATATTGTTAAGCTGCTGGCTTTTAACTTTTTTTGGGGGGCAGAACACCGCTTTAAGCACATGTCTTCAGTCCAGTGTTGGCACTTATGTTTTCAAAAATGAAAACACAGAAGATGCAGAAAGAAGTCATCATTCGTGCAGGCTTTTCAAATAATGGACATCCCAATGAGATGCTGATATTTGCCCTTGATGGCAGCTTTCAAAGTGCAGGAAAAGAAAAGGGAAATTAAACATAAGACATATGTATAAACTTGCTTAATTTGCCTGGATATGTAAAAGTAGCTGATGGGTCTTACAACTCACTTATCCTTTAAAGGATTATGACTGTGTTCACCATGTTATCTGTAGTCATGTGGTCATAAATGAGCATAAAAACATATCTTACATGGTATATATATATATATATATATATATATATATATATATATATATATATATATATATATATATATATATATATATATATATATATATATATTCATATGTATATACATAGTCCTGACTGCATGAGTGCATTCAGATCTGTACCATTTATAAATAATTGGATGCAGGCGGGGATGTGGCTACAGTGTGGTCACCACATAGTGACAGGGCTGACCACACATAGAAGAATTTTAACAAGTAATGTCACCAGTTTGCTCATTACTAGCAAAAAAATATTAAGTGTATTTAATTTGAATAAACATTATATCATTAGACAGGTAGTATGTTCCCCAAAAAGAAAACATTGTATATGAAAAGCTTTTATAAACCAGGGATTTTTGGTTCGACGCGTTTAAATTTTTTGAAAAGGGAGCCTGAGCCTTAAAGTGGTTCTAAAGGTTCTTTAGCATTAATGTAAAAAACCTTCTGGGTGCAGCTCTCTCCCAGGCCCCACTTATACTTACCTAATCCTCATCACGATCCAGTGATGTGCATGAGAGCTCTACCGGGTCTCATTCTTCTCATTGGCTCACACAGCAGCAGGAGCCATTGGTTCCTGCTACTGCTGTCAATCACAGCCAGTGAGCCAATGAGGAGAGAGGGGGCGTGGCACTCTTCTCGAGGTTAGCCACAGGCATATGCTCTTACAGACAGAAAAAACGCAAAAAAGTGCCCAAAAACGTGCGAAAAAGCATGAAAAAGTCCAAAAAGGCTAAAATAAGCTAAAATAAAAATGTGCAAAAGAGCACAAAAATTAGGGTGGCTCCACTCCGAGTGGAGGAGCAATTCAGCCACCCTTGGACAGCTGCATTGTCAACCTGTGGAGAGGTGGTGTTGGATGGACGTGTAGATTTAGATGGACTTTACATAAATGATTTACAAATTAAATTCTGACTTCAGCTATCACTCTTTAGCAGTTTGAGAATTGTTTTTTATATTCCTTTGGGGATAAACATTTTAACTAAATGCACTAAAACCTTGGATTGCGAGTATAATTTGTTCCGGAAACATGCTTGTAATCCAAAGCACTTGTATATGAAAGCAAATTTCCCCATAAGAAATAATGGAAACTCAAATGATTCGTTCCACAACCATTGATTCATAGGTCCTTCAGTTTATAGTCCATATAACAAATTTATAGCAATGTGATAGGTTGTGTAACCACAAAATGTCCATCCACAAATGGAAGCCTCCACAAGGGGATTAGAAGCAAAATCCAGCAGGAGCTCCAGAGTATAAAAGAGAAGGCAGGCGCCTCTAATGCCCCATACACACGGTTGGACATTCCGACCACAAAATCCGTCAGATTTTTTCCGACGAATTTTGGCCGAAACTTGTCTTGCATACACATGGTCACACAAAGTTGTCGGAAAATCAGATCGTTTCGGAACGAGGTGATGTACTAGATGTACAACGGGACTACGTAGAGGCCAGTAGCCAATAGCTTTCATCTCCAATTTTTTTCTGAGCATGCGTGGCACATTGTGTGTCGGAATTCTCTAAACATGATCTGAAATAGTCTGATCGGATTTTGTTGTCAGAGAAAATTTTAAATTCCGACGGAAAAAGTCCGATAGAGCCCACACACAATCGGATTTTCCGATAACATAATCCGATCAGACTTTTTCCGTCGGAATTTCCGACTGTGTGTACGGGGCATTAGTGTAGTAAAATGTTGCTAAATGTTGTAACTACATTAAATGTAACCATATTGCTACATTTAGAGGCGCCTCTCTTCTCTTTTATACTCAGTTGTGACATGACGCTACTTGTATACCAAGACATCGCTTGTATATCAAGTCAAAATTTATTTAAAAAAATGTGCTTGTCTTGCAAAACGCTCTCAAACCAAGTTACTCTCAAACCAAGGTTTTACTGTGATTAGAAGTAGACCATTGTGAGTGATAAATGGTTTGTCTCAATCTCCCAACTTTCAATTTTGCTGGACAGCTTGGTCTGTCAACGGAAGTTAAAAAATATCAGACTTCCTGGCAGGATCAACAGGTAGGGCCCTGACTCAGAAACACAAAGACTGCCAAGTTAATTCGAGATATCATATACAGTATATCGTTTTTGATTTTGCTTTTAGTGCCATTTTAAGAGTTAGTTATCTAAAATAAGATCTATGACAATGGCATGGCATACAATAAGCTCTACAACACTCACACTCTTTGTCATTTAATGGGGAACAACGCCTTCCTTTTTCCAAACAAATGTGCACAAGCACACCCTTAACTTGTCATCACATTTCTTAATTTATCCTCCCAAGGCACATTTCAGAATCTGCTGCTTTTGGATTCAGTTCTGTGACCTATAGGCATCAGGCCAAGATGTGACAATTGTTAATCTAATTCTGCCAGATGACAAACATCTCTTTAAGGCAAACCGGTTGCTTTTTTCGCCCATCGCGCATAAATATATAAGAGTATAATGTGTTCTAATTGCTAAAATGGATAACTGCATGATAGCTAGGACCGCTGTATAATGTTACTGGTGCATAAGTTAATAATGATGACTTTTATCTGAGATTCAAGCTGCCTATCAATGACAGAGATCTGGATCCTACCTCCCACACATCACTATCTCCTGCAATAGCTGGGAGCATGCTGTGCTATACAGAGCTAGACATTTAGATCTTCCCCTCCTTACTTCTTTTGCTCATGTGAGAGACATCCTGCAAAACCTACAGGAATCACATAAAAGGGAGATCCATGATAAATAATGGTTTGGTATTTGGACCCGAGGTACTGTATTTCTGCAGAAGATTAAAGCCCATCTCCGAGCAACAAAAATGTTCTCCCATGCAGTGGGGTTGAGACCACACTTCATGGGTTAACTGCTCCTTTTTGTCCAGGGATGAGCAGAAAGGAGACTTACTTACCTAATTCTCTGATCTTCCTAGCACAAGATCAGTCCATCACCCCCACACTTCAGCAGTCTTGAGTTGTGGACTGTTCCAGATGAGGCTCCACAGACCAGGAACAGTCAACCGCTGGACCATTGGGAAGTCCCATTTTCCGGTGGAATTAAAGTGGTGTTCCACAAACAAAAAAAAATGCTTAAAATTCCTAAAAAAGAAAAAGAAAAAACATTTGGATTTTTTTTTAACTCACCTCTAAATGCCTGTTGCTAGGGGGTCCCTCGCAGTCTGCCTCCTCCAGTGCCTGGGCTCCTGACATCACGTCCCCTCAGCGCAGGAAGGGCTCAGCTCTGCCCCCTCTCTCCTGTCAGTCATCTGGGACACGTAACAGGTTCCAGATGACTGCGTGGCCAATCACGGTGCGTGGCACCGTTCGCGCATGCGCAGTGGGTGCCAGGCTGTGAAGCCACAGCCGGGTGCCCAGAGTTGCAATGCCGGCGCTGCCGAGAGGAGGGGGGAGGAGCGGGGCTTCGTTCCCCCACATCGCTGGACCCTGGGACAGGTAAGTGTCCGATTATTAAAAGTCAGCAGCTGCAGTATTTGTAGGTGATGACTACATTTTTTTTTTTTTTTTTTAGGGAAACTCCTCTTTAAGGATCAAGTATAGGCTTTCTCCTCACCTCTAAACAAAATGAGCAGTTGAGCCGTGCAGTGTGTCCCCACTGCATGAGTAAACATTTTATTTTTTTTTTGCCTGGGGATGGGCTTTAACTACTTCAGCTTTGGAAGGTTTTACCCACTTCCTGACCAGGCCATATTTTGCGATATCCTGCGTTTCTTTAACTGACAACTGCATGTTCGTGCGGCACTATACCCCAAAAAAAGCAATGTACATTTCTTTTCCACAGATAGAGCTTTCTTTTGGTATTTGATCACCTTTGTGGCTTTTATTTTTTGTGATATAAACAAAAAAAGGCCGACAATTTTGAAAAAAATATATATATTTTTTTTACTTTACAATATCCCAGCTATCTTCACACTGCTTGTGTTGATGCAGCAATCTGTCTGTTTTTTTTTGTAAAGCAAGAAGGGCGCTGACATGGTAGATTGTGAGAGAAAGGTGAGTGGTGAGGAAAGGTGAGTCTAGGCATGGCAGATAGTGAGGGATGGGGATCCCAGGTATGGTGGCTGATGAGGGAAGAGGGCTGCAGGTGCAGTGGGTGGTAAGGCAAGGGTGGCTACAGGACGGTAGGCGGTAAGAGAAAGGGGCCTAGGTGTGGTAGGCGGTAAGGGAAGAGGGCTGCAGGTGCAGTGGGTGGTAAGGCAAGGGGGGCTGTAGACAGTGAGGGAAGGGGTCCCAGGCATGGTGGATGGTGTGGGAAGGAGTGCATAGGCACAAGTGGTGGTTAAGAAAGTCAGGCTGTAGAGAAAATGTTAACGTAGCATATAGGCAAGGGGCTTCATAATCCATACCCAAAAAAAGCCCATCAAAATTCTCAGCATCGGGCCCATGATGCTCTTAATCCTGCCCTAAGTGCTTTATAATATAAAAGGCAGACATTATGGTTACAATACAATAAATGGCAAGAGGGTTAAAGTGGATGTAAACCCCATTCATGAAATCTGACCTGGGCACATATATCTGTGTTTACTTATCTCTCTCCAAAGCCCCAAGTCTTGTGTCTTTCTGCTGCTTTGTTCCTCTTTTATCAGCATGATAACTTCTGACAAGTTCCCCGAGATGGGAGATAAAAGCAGCTGAAAATTTGTGTAGGGGTGGGTGCTATAAATAGATTAGCAGAGAGCTTGTCTTGTTATAGCACAGCTCTGCAAGTTTCTTCCTTCCTCTACTTATGTGAAGGGAGGGTGTGTGCCTTTCGTTCAATCAGCTGCCTCCCAGTGGATGCCAAGACTGCACTCATACAGCTGAATGAGGAAGTAAACATTCTAACCCTAATTATGTAGGTAGACATGTTTCATCTCTATGTATCATCTGAAGCTGTTCACTTCACTGGGTATAGGAGAGGGTTTACATCCACTTTAAGGGGACCCTGCTCATAAGAGCTTACAATCTAATTTATATATATATATATATATATATAAAAGTATACTGTTTTACCTACTAATTCTGTACAACCAAAACTGTGATTTATATACACATCCGCCACACTTCACAGATAGTAAGGGGTACACTAACCAGTTCAACAATTCAGCTTTCATAGCCTCCTCTCTACCTCCCACCAGTTTACCAACCAATGTATCAGCATCCACACCTCATGGCCAGAGAAGAAATAAAGCTCAACCTGGATGCAGTGCAATGATCTTCCTGGTTGTACAGTATGGCAGAGGTGTGCAAATCACAGGAGAGGCTGAACCAAATTCCAAATCCCTTGGCAAGTAAAACAATACAAATATTTGGGTTTCAACTGTGTACTTATTTACCCCTCCCTTATAGGACATGCTTTATTTTGATTTTAAAAGAAAACTTACATTATTAAAACAAAAAAAACAAAAAAAAAGATATAACATTTATAATTGCTGTAATTTAATTTTTATTAAAAATGACCTTTTTATTTTAATCTGCAGATGCCAATTATTTTCTGTGACTGCCAAAATATTCAAATGTCAACACTTGAGACATGCTGTCACTATTTGTACACAAGCTCCCCAAAATTTCCTGCTATTGTGCTATTGTGATTGGCTCGGAAGAAGAATCTGGGGGTTTTGGTAGATCATAAGCTCAATAATAGCATGTAATGCCAAGCTGAGGTTTCCTAAGCGAGCTAAGTCCTTTCTTGTAATAAGAGAGGTATGGACTCCAGAGAAAGAGATATCATTTTGCCCCTGTTCAAATCATTAGTAAGACCTCATGTGGAATATGCAGTTCAGTTTTGGGCACTCAAAAAGGATATCGGGAATTGGAGAAAGTGCAGAGAAGGGCAACCAAACTGATAAGAATCCCTTGTGCATGGAGGAGCTCCGCTATGAGGAAAGATTAGAGGAACTGAATTTATTCACTCTTGAGAAGAAGAGATTAAGGGGGCATATGATCACCATGTACAAATTTCATAAGTGGTCCATATAGTGAATCTGGGTGGTTGTTTACTAAAACTGCATGGTGCAAAATCGAATGCAGCTCCGCATAGAAACCAATCAGCTTCCAGGTTTTATTGTCAAAGCTTAATTGAACAACATGAAGTTAGAAGCTGATTGGCTATCATGCACGGGTGCACCAGATTCTGAGTGCACCAGTTTTAGTAAATCTCCCGCTTGCTGTTGAGATATTCACTTTAAGGTCATCACAGAGGACAAGGAGGCAATCTTTACGTCTAGAGGAAAAAAAAATTAATCTCCAAATATGGAAAGGTTTCTTCACAATAAGAGCTGTGAAAATGTGGAATAGACTCCCTCCAGAGGTGGTTCTGGCCAGCTCAGTAGATTGCTTTAAAAAAGGCCTGGATTCTTTCCTTAAAGCAGTAGTAAACCCGCTGACATATTTTTTTTTTCCACACCTGAAAGGCAAAAGGCATAATGAAATAGTATGCACCAAATACTAGCTCATTATGAAATACTTACCTTAGAACGAGGCCCCAACATCTTACCCGATCCACACCGAGGGAGCTGACATGTTCCCTCGGCGCGTCTTCCAGGTATTGCGGCTCCGGCGCTGTGAGTGGCGGGAGCCGCGATATCGTCACTCCTTTCAGCCGAGAATCCCTTGTGCGCATGTGCCGCTGCAGTCAGCGGCTCATTGTGAGGGGAATATCTCCTAAACCGTACAGGTTTAGGAGATATTTTTTTTACCTACAGGTAAGCCTTATTATAGGCTTACCTGTAGGTAAAATAAAAAAAAAAAAGACTATACAACCGCTTTAATGTACATAATATAACTGGGTACTAACATTAATAGGTAAAGATGATCCAGGGAAAATCTGATTGCTTCTCGGGGGATCAAGAAGGAATTTTTTCCCCTGCTATAGCAAATTGGATCATGCTCTGCTGGGGGTTTTCGCCTTCCTCTAGATCAACTGTGGGTATAGGTTTGTGTATATGGGATTGTATTTATTTATTTATTTCTTGGTTGAACTTGATGGACTTGTGTCTTTTTTCAACTTAACTAACTATATATCTATGTAATTATAATAATGGGACTGATGTGAGTACAGGTGGCACTACCCCCACTCCCACTTAACACTACCATTTCCTTCATCGGGAATAAGTTAGTAGAATGATCCGTCTCAGAAACAGGTAACTAAATGTACCCAGAATTAAACCCAGACATGATTTTTATTTTTTATTTATTTTTATTCAAGTTTTATTGAAGGTTTTTTTTTTTTTTTTTTTTTTGAAGTACAGGTAATGCAGAGTTGTACAGTAAAGACTTAGAGGTGATTTAACATTAAATAACAAGTAGTGACGGAGCGTGCTGTAAGGATTTTTATTTTTTCAGATTTCAGACATAGAGATTTATTTTAGGAATATAAAATGGGTGACTGGTTCTTTTTAAAATGAAATGCTCGGTTTCCTTACTGACAGCCTGGGACTGAACACCCTCTCCCTCCTCGTGATCCGGCCAGCTCCAAACTAATTGCATCCTGTTTTTCCTCTAATAATCTGATGTTTTCTTTAAAAGCTGTGAATTTAAAAAAGCCTGGTGTTACTGATTGCTATCTTCCACTGAATGTTTCCAAGTACATACCAGAACAAAGCACAAGAGCAGCGGTACCTTGCCAGAAAGTGACTGTGACGGGTGAATTGTGTGTGCCGTGATGACAAATTTCCATTCTCCGGTTACACATGTATGGTTGCACTCTTGCACTTATGCTTGTTCAGAAATACTTGCAGCCATTGGTGCTTATTCCAGCCAGCCTATTAATGGGCCATGGATGCAAAAAATAGTATTCTGTTACCTGTGGTTAATATATGTAATGATAATATTCAGTATACAAGTTCCCTTTTATTTCATATGACTTTTCAAATTTTCAGCCTCCCCTCCGGACCCCACTGTTCTCTTTCTTCTTTCTGCAGGGCTTCCAGGATGGATCAGAGCAATGCTCTGTCTCAGCTCTGCCCAATCACAATCACTCTGATCTGTACCCGGAAGCCCTACAAAAAAGCAAGGGTGGGAATTGGGGGGTGTTGAGGAGGCTGTAGCGTGTTACGTCACCTTTCAATTTTTTTCTGAAAAGGTGAACTTACACTTTAAATTTACATGCAGATGCAACTTATCAGCAGTGAAAGGGGTGGGTTGGGGCAAACTATGACAATGCCAAGAATGCTCAAGCAGTTCCTACAGGCTGGGTTCACACTTGCTGCGGCCATGGGTCACACCGGGGGGTCCGATGCGTCCCTGTTCACTGTTTCGGGTGCAAATCAGGTCAGAATTTTTGCCTACCGTATATACTCGAGTATAGGCCGACCCGAATATAAGCCGAGGCCCCCAATTTACCCCCAAAAAAACTGGCAAACTTATTGACTCGTGTATAAGCCGAGGGTGAGACATGCCTGTCCATCCCTGTGTGTGTGTCCGTCCATCCCTGTGTGTCCGTCCATCCCTGTGTGTCTGTCCATCCCTGTGTGTCCGTCCATCCCTGTGTGTCCGTCCATCCATCCCTGTGTGTGTGTGTGTCCATCCATCCATCCATCCCTGTGTGTGTGTGTCTCCATCCATCCATCCATCCATCCCTGTGTGTGTGTGTCTCCATCCATCCATCCATCCATCCCTGTGTGTGTGTGTGTCTCCATCCATCCATCCATCCATCCCTGTGTGTGTCTCCATCCATCCATCCATCCCTGTGTGTGTCTCCATCCGTGTGTGTGTGTGTGTGTGTGTGTGTGTGTGTGTGTGTGTGTGTGTGTGTGTGTGTGTGTGTGTGTCCAGCCTACCTTTGTCCCGAGCCTCCGTCCCGTGCCTTGCCTCCTTGCCTCCGTCCCGTGCCGTGACTTGCCTCCTTGCATCCGTCCCGTGTCGTGCCGTGCCTTGCCGCCGCCGTCCCGTCCCGTCCCGTGCCGTGCCTTCCCTTGCCTCCGTCCCGTGCCCTCTTCGTCGGCGGCCATTGTAAAGTTCAAAAGCTGCGCCGCCGCCTTCGCCTGTGATAGGCGGAACACTGAATTTCCCAGCAGCCTGTGTTCCGCCTATCACAGACGTCGTATCATCCTCGTCCGTAGTACGAGGATGATACGATGTCCGTGATAGGCGGAACACAGGCTGCTGGGAAATTCAGTGTTCCGCCTATCACAGGCGAAGGCGGAGCCGGAGGCGCGGCTTTTGAATAGAATGGCCGCTGTCTGTCTGCTCGACACGCTGATCGAGCGGGCAGACAGCGATGACTCGAGTATAAGCCGAGGGGGGCACTTTCAGCCTCAAAAAAGAGGCTGAAAATCTCGGCTTATACTCGAGTATATACGGTAAATTCTCACCTGAAACAAATCCAAAGACTCACAGGACCTTCAGCAATTCGGTCCTCGGCCGCCCGGAGAGATGTGTGAATCGGCTCCATTGAAAGCCGGTCACACTCTCCTGTCATGCGAAAACCACATTCCAATTCACATCAGTGTGAAACCAGCTTTAAAGTGTTACTAAAGGTTATTTTTTATTTTTTTTTAATAAAATAACAAACAAGTTATACTCACTTGCTCTGTGCAATGGTATTGCACAGAGCAGCCCCGGTCCTCCTCTTCTTGGGTCCCCCCACCAAGCTCCTTCACTTCTTTGTGTGTCCCCATAGCAAGCTATTTGCTATGGGGGCACATGGTGTCTGCTCGCTCCCAAGCTGCACCCCAAAGACATACAGCAGGGTTTAGCTCCACCTCCACTTCCTCCTCACTGCATTTGATTGACAGCACCAAGAGCCATTTAGCATTTTATTAATTCATGTAAAACCTTTATTCTGTTCTATGTTCTGTTAATGTTCTGTAACTGCTTTAAGCGTTTTAGCTGGAGTTCAGCTTTAAAGTAGTTGTAACCGTGCTATTAACAAAACCATGTGTCAACAGCTAAAAGCCAGCTTGAATGGACTGTGATCAGTGTCAGGACAAGGCCACCTAGAACCCAGGGCAAACATGGAAAACTGTGACCCCCTCAAGATGAATGAGCATTATGTTTCAGTAAAATTCCTCACACAAAAACACCTCCTAGCACAATACTTCTTCCCTCCATCCCCCCTCCCAACAAGAATACTCCCAGATCACCCCCCCAGAATAATACTTACCCCCTGCGGCCCCCCAAATTCCCACTTCCAACACAAATCCCCCCAATCTCCTTGTGCTGCTCTCCCATCTCCCATGATACCACAGCACCCAGGGCAGCAATCCCTCATGCCCACCCCTTGTCCCAGGCCCATAGATCAATTAAACTGATAATTTAGTTTGGCTTTTAAGAAGTTGTACTTCTGGAAAGCTGAAAATGCTTACTCAATAACTTATTTCCATTTGCCTGCTGACAAATGTAGGGGAAACTGATCTCTCAGCAGGTGTCTATCTAGACCAGGGGTCTCCAAACGTTCTAAACAAAGGGCCAGTTTTCTGTCCTTCAGACTTTAGGAGGGCCGGATTGTGACCAGTGGGAGTAGAAAAGGTTCTGAGGTCAGTAGGGAAAAAATAATGCCCCATTGTTTGTTTTAGTGAGAGCAATTGCACCCCAATTTTGGTGTAAGTGGGAGGAATTGTGCCCCATAGTTGATGTCATCGGGCCCCATCCTTGGTGTCATTGAGAGGAATTGTGCTGCAACATTGATGTCATTGGGCCCCATTGCTGGTGTCATTGGGAGGAATTGTGCCCCATTGTTGGTGTCTGTGGGAGGAATTGTGCACCAACCTTGGTGTCATTTGGAGGAATTGTGTCACTTCATTGGTATCAATTGTTGGTATCAGAGGATGAAATAGTGCCCAATGGCCAGATAAAGGCAATTAAAGGACCACATCTGGCCCCTAGCCGCAGTTTGGAGACTACTGATCTAGACCGTTCCCTATGCCTTAGCAATACATGCCATAAACTATGCAGTTTTCACAAATCTTGCAACAGAATCAACTGTCGCTTAAACCAGGCAATATTAAATGAGCACCTTTCACTAGATTTTCCACCATGATGTGAAAGCACTGCTCTACAATTGTTACCATGCCAATGAGCTGTGATCCTTCATCTTTTTTGAAAATAAACCTTAAAGTAATGCAAGTGACACTCATGTCACTACTTTGCTATGCAGTACATTGGCCTGGCAATATAAGAAAGCCTGACAATCCAAGACCTCACCTTTTGTGCTGTAGTAGCAGTAGCTCATTGCTCAGAGAAGCAACTGCTGCCCAAAAAATACCCAACCTGGCCAACAGACTTTCCCTTAAACCTGCCCCATCGTCTTATGTCTATTGATAGAACTGATAGTGATGTTCTGATGATTCGGGGCTGAATATGGCCATATTAAGCCATCCCTGAGTTAATCCATGCCTTCCATTGTGGCTTGAGGCTTTTTAATAATTCACTATTCAGTATTAAAGTTACTGCTGCAACATTAAATGGCCTTCTTGCTAGAAAAAGAAGAACTGCACAATTAAACAATACTACTATTTCAGAGCTAATACTTCAACTATGTACATTTACAGGATTGTTTACAAGGAAAATAGCAGTGCAAAGGGCAGTAAATCACATCAATTGATCAGAAATAATTTCCAGTGGATGTGAAGCCCCCACAATATATGAGGTTGCCCATCTACAGTCTGTGAGTCTATAGTCCTCTAAAAGAACATTTCACAACAGATATGAAAGTTCACATTCTATATACACAACAGACCAGACCTTCCTTCCCACTTCATGCCTGCCATCGTTACAGCTGGAGCTCCATCACATCAGAGGACACACTCAGTATAGACTGACCAATCTCAGAGGGTTTCTCTCTTTATAAAAAGCTTCGTGTTAGCAGCTTGAGGGGTTCAATCAGCACTGCTTTGATCTCGGCTGGAACTATAATTATTTAACATTGTTACAAGGATTTCTATAATCCATCCTACCATTAAATCCCTTTTACACCCTCATCTTCTGAAGCCTAATCTGCATCTGTACACTTGGTTTGTCTCTTGCGCGGGTTTCATCAGACTGTAGCATTCTCCAACATCCAAACTGATGATTCTCCCTTTTTTTTTCTAATGAAATAATTTTCTTTTAAATTGAAAACTGAAAAGGAGGTCTTGTGCATTTGCTACCGTTTGATGGGATAGCTATATAGCCTAAGTATAATCCGACGACCTAATATGAATCCCATAAACTCATTTCTGAGTTCTTTGTTGCTATATATAGTATAGGGCCAGATACTGTACACACAATTTATCGCTCTGGATCTGCAAATACATGCTGTAAATTCCATCCATAGTTCCTAAAGTGGCTCACTTAAGGTATAACTCTAGCTGTCAAAAAATGTGATATTCAAAGACTGTTATGACCAAGCAGCTAAGTAGTTAGTGGAAAAAAAATATATAGTAAATGTTAACCTGCCAAAAGATCAGCAAAGTAATACAGACACCGTTGCTGTTCCATATGACTTTGTAGCAAGAAGAGTAAAAGCACATTTCAGAAGAATTCTCTAGACTTGCTAGCATTGTCCTGCTTCTGGACTTCTCTTTGGTGCTTGTTGTCACCACACTGCTGGTCTCCCTCCCCTTTGTAAGCTCACATTAGTGTCTCTACGTGCTGTCTATCGTCTTACAGATCAAGCAAGCCCATGGTAAGTATGACTGCAGCTGATTGCAGCTCAACAGAAATATGCACCCATCACTTTTCATGAAGTCTATAATTGAACAAAATTATGTTTTTATGTATGTGCCTGGAGATGCTCTTGTCTGGAATTAACTGCTGCATGCTGAAAGCTAAGGTGTTCTAAAGTACCAAGCTTAAATTGCAAAGTTTAGCTCTGGTCCTTCCCCTCACCACTGGTCAAGAGGGCATGTAGATACATTATGAACAACCAAGGTAGCAGTACCTGCAGCTTGATGCATGTTCTGCATTTGGTCATGTGACATCAAATCACATGACCCAGCTAAAGGAACCCAGAATAATCACTGTGCCTTGTGCTGGCCCTGTGGCCTGTATTCTGTGATGGATTACAAAGGGGATCTTTTATAACACAAAGCGGCAGTAAGGTGGCAGTGGGGAGGTGCCCAGCAAGGGGGAGCAAACCAAATATTATCCCAGAGTTCTTACCTACAGTATGTAGCTATGCTGCTATGTCCACTGTATGGACAACAGTGACTTACTTTGAGGTTGAAAGGTAGCCAGAGCACAATTTTTCATATCAAAGTTGGTATTTAAAATTCTCAGGAAGAAATTTAAAGCTATGTACAGAGAGTCGTAGGTGTGCACTTCATAATACTGTTGGTGGTCTAGTAAATTTAAGGTATGCACAGTTTTTGGTTAAGAAAAATAATTACATTTACATATGGCAATTGATTTGATGTATGTACAGGCCTTTTAAATATCCACTCGGTCTAGAGCAGGGGTAGGGAACATCCACTCGGTCTAGAGCAGGGGTAGGGAACCTATGGCTCTCAAGCCAGATGCGGCTCTTTTGATGGCTGCATCTGGCTCTCACCTCTCAATCCGCGAATTGCGTGGCGTGCCGATCCGTGGATTGAGCCTATAGGAAAGGCCGCAGCTTCGGCCTAGCTCTGGAGCTGCGGCCATCTTGGTACACCCGACGGTGGCCTAGGTGAGCGGCGCGCTGACGTCATCATCACCCGCCTCAACTGCTCGTGGATCTGCCTGCCTGTGTAGTGGTAAGCAAGCAGACAATCGTAGGGGAGATGTGAATATTACAGTGGGGGAGATGATGTGGATATTACAGTTATAATTGAAATTAGTCGATTAATAGATTAAAAAAAAAATAGTTGTAAACATATTGTATGGCTCTCGTGGAATTACATTTTAAAATATGTGACTTTCATGGCTCTCTCAGCAAAAAGGTTCCCTATCCCTGGTCTAGAGGAAGATGTTGATGTTGCACCTGTTTATGCATGTGGTGTCTACAGAACATAGATAAGGCAAGTTCAATTCTCAGTTCTGTGGGAAAAGGGACACAATCCTAAAAAAAAGTGAATAGGGGAGGTTATTGGTGTATTTTGTTGCTCCACTGGTTCCTTCACATCCTCTTACTGCTTCCCCAGTGTCCATAAAATCAAAACAATCTAAAATAATGTCAGAAGCAAACTACAGAAGTTGGGCCTCTCATTGTTAGGGACGAGTGGAGCAAGTTTGGCTAAATACATTTTACCATAAAATTTACCACAAAGTGAAAACTCCTCAGTTTTGCTCTTTAAATTGCTTAGGTGAAATTATGAGCCAACAAAAACACACACTGCACCCTTAACAAAAAAAACAACCAAACCATCTTAAATAAGAATTAAACTCTGGAAGCTGCGCCCAAAACTGTACAACCAGTACTGCCTTTGGTCTCCATGCAGCTGATCTTTACCCCATTTATGACATACAGTACCACGTCTTGTTCTTTACTGTGTCTCCATGTGGAGGTGGACATATTGGTAGTAGCAAGGTTTTTCTTCCTCATGTCAGGGCCTCCAAGCAAGCAGTAAACAACACAATAGTGACCTCACTAAATCCCACCCCAGATCTTCTAAAACTAGCAGTCAGAGGCAGCAGTGCCTTGGATCACATACTGCAGATATACAGTTATGAATCTGTAGGTACAGGAGTTCCTAGGCTCACTCACCAGTAAATGCACTGATACTTTTTTAGGAGGGATTCAAGACAATGGGTACATTTTTAAGGGCAATGTTTAGACACAATTAACATTTCTAAATATGTGTTTATAATATAGTCAGTCTTTACTTTTTGAGTTCCATCCCATTTAAATTCCACCTTCTGCATGCACTCCAATGTATTTTACCAAAATGGCAAAATTTTGGTGAGATCTGACGATTTTAGCAAAACTTTGGGGAAAATGAAAATTTACTATTTCACTCATGCCTACTCACCAGCTGTGTGGAGGGGGGGTAGATATTTTATCTGCTGCTTTACATGGCACAAGGAACACTGCCATCTGTATGGCCAGCAGGCATTATCACGTTGTCCAAGTTTATATTTGTGTCTGTAAATAGCTCTCAGTCTCTGCATGTATGTATTATATTTATCTCTGCTGCATTCATTTAAGTTTTCTTTACATTATGCTGACCTTTATCAGTGTTTTATTAAAAAAAAAAATTCCAGATGCTGACGGTGAATAAAAGACACAATAAGTAGCAGAACTATCCATTTCATTATTAGGAGCAAAGCACTGGAACGCATGATGCTGCTTTGTTAGCAATCTCTGTTCTGTGTCCTGCACACTTTCACACAGAGATAAATCTCTGGTAGAGGATCACGTTTGTTTATTCCGTGAAAGAATCTGCAATTCCATGATGAAATATGCTTCCTTTAACAAATTATATATCATCTGCTGGCTGGTCCCTGCGAATGGAAAGGTCAGCTGGGGAGAGGTCATGAAGAAAAATGGATGCTTGGAGGAGGTTAAAAGGAATAGAGTACACCTGTGTGGGTCCAGACAACAGAGGATGGGTGGGAAATGGAGGACAGGATAAGGTACACATTCAAAATAAACAACAGGAAAGGAAAAGACATGTGTCTGGTGAGCCAAATGGCACTGGTGAGATTAAAATAACAAGATTGAAAAACAAAACAGTTTATCCTGATGTGTGACCACAGATAAGGCAATAATAACAGTCCCATAAATGTCACTGGAGATAAGTATTCTCATGTAAGACCTGTCCCTGGAATCAGTTCATCCAACGACTGATGAGACGATTTTATGTTGAGTTTGTGCTTTTGACAGCTGTACAAAAAGGGTCATTTTTGATAAACAGGGGCC
This sequence comes from Lithobates pipiens, assembly GCF_037356315.1. Classification (NCBI taxonomy): domain Eukaryota; kingdom Metazoa; phylum Chordata; class Amphibia; order Anura; family Ranidae; genus Lithobates; species Lithobates pipiens. The sequence goes on along the minus strand of NW_027507764.1, from coordinate 513,994,542 downwards.
ATGCAAAACGGGGCACTGTTCATTGAGTTCTTATTTGTACAAAAAAGACAAAAATGCCTCAACAATGTCTATATTCTTATAAATCATCAGCAGGGAAAATGTTTTAAAGGGACCATAGACACAACTTAGGCACTTTACAATGATATTGCATAAAATGTTTCAATCAAGAGTGGATGTTTGAACACTAGATGGGCATTTACGTCAACGGTCAAAGGGGAAAATTCTACCTAGTGCAGTGGCTTATTTCCAGAGGTAAACTGGCCATGGATAGCCTGGTGCCAATTCATCTCGCTAACTGGCATCTCTGAATAGTACAGGTTATGAAATAAAAAGCTGGAGGGAGCGTCCCATCATTAAAAAAAATATTGGACAGGAATTATTGAACAAATGAAACAATTCCACTGGATCCATGGATCTGTTTGTTCTATGGAACGAGCAGATCGGTGAGACAATATAAAAGCCTCGATTATCCCAATCCTACTCAATGTGGCAAAAGGATTAATCCCTAAAAAATGGCAGAAAACAGAAATCCCCACGACGAGTGACTGGTTATTCAGAGTTAATAATATACAAAAACTAGAATGGGTGAAAGAAAGGGAGAAGGAACAGGAAGTAGAGGCGGAGCGGCAGGACAAATGGAAAGAGTGGGATAGCTTTAAAAAATCTTGGAGATATGTGTGGGAGATAACACAAAACAATTAGGAAATTGTCTGGAGGGATAGGTGGAAGGATAGAGGTAATAAAAAAAGAGAGAGAGGTCCGATGACACATATAGGATTGTGATATGGTGCACAAGGGGGGGGGGGGGGGGGGGTGGAGACGGGGAGGTGGGCTGGGTGGGAATAAGAGGGGTCTGTTTTGATTAAAGATTGAAATGTAAGTGTTTTATATGTTTTTTTTGTAATATGAAAATTTAAAATTTTTAATAAAGAATTAAAAAAAAATGAAATAAAAATCTAAAGCTGACCATAGATTTGAGAAGTCAATTGTTTGTGAACTAATGATTCAACCATCTTCATCGCAAGATGTCTGCTATAAAATTGTGAATTGAGAGAGCAAGGATGAGAAGTCAGGACCGGGATGCTACAGTAAATTTGTTTTGAGGGGAAATAGAAAAATAAGAGAGGTACTGTAAGCTGTTCATTCACTCACTCTTACGGCAGCTGACTCTTGGGGACTGGGGCCATCCATTGAGAACTTTACCTATCTGGCCAAAAATGGTCCACTTAGGCTGCTGTTGTCTGATGGGTATGTGTACTTATAGCTACACTATATGGCCAAAGATTTGCTTACACATGACCATTAAAGATAAATGAGCTTGTTGTACATTTCACTGCCAAACCTTCCCCCTTGTGGTAATCAGTCTCTACTCTTTTGGGAAGGTTTTCACAACATTTTGGAGTGTATCTGTGGGAATTCATGTAATTTAGCCAAATAAATATTTTAGGATCAAATCGATAGGATCAGTTGAAGTCAGGGCTCCGTACAAGCCACTTGAGTTCCTTCACACTCACTAAGCCATGTCTTCTTGAAGCTGGCTTTATGCACAGGACATTGGCATGCTGGAGCAGAAAAGGACCCTACCCAAACTATTACCACAAGGTTCTAAAATGTCTTTGCCTTCTGTAGCACTAACAGTACTCTTCACTGGAGACACTTGAACGTAAATTTATTATAAAGCATAATGTTTTAGAAAAATAACAAACACGCCTATACTCACCTGCACTGTGCCATGGTTTTGCACAGAGCAGCACTGATCCTCTTCTTCTGGGGTCCCCAGCCGATGCTCCTGGCTCCTCCTCTTCATTGGGTGCCTCCAGGGAAAGCCGCTTTCCCCTCCATGCCTGCTCACTCCTGAGTCCCACTGCTGTGTCTATTAACACAGACAGTGGGACTCAGCTCCAGTGTCACATGATTTAAATTTGACAGCAATGGGAGCCAATTGCTCCCGCTACTATCAATCTGTCCAATGAAGAGCGAGAGACAGCGGCTGAAGCTGCTGCGCTTGTGCACATTAAGTTCAGGTAAGGAAAAGGTGGGGGGTCTGGGGGGAACTGCAGCACAGAAGGTTTCACCTTAATGCATTATACTTATACACATACTTTTGACACAATTCAAAGTAGAGGTGAAAGTATATCCCCGTGTCCCAGAGCATGGGGGACAGACTTGTCCTGATATCAATCCAAAAGGCTAGTAAATGTTTGTTCATCTGGGCTGGTCGGGAGCAGTGTACAGGCACATACTTTAGGCCACATAATACATGCAATGGTCAGGTTTTGATATAGAACATATCAGTAATTAAACAGATGAGTAAATACGTGTGTTGGAATGTCTGTATTTAAATATTACATAACAATATCTGTACTTAAATATACACATAAACAATTGCACTATTATAACAAATTAAGAATTGGCTTTCCATAAATGTCCTGAATGATTGCTTCTCTTCAAGTCAGAGGGGTTGATTTACTTAAGGTAACTAAGCTGTTCATTTTGCAAGGGAAGTGCAATTCATTAGTGAATGTGGTGAAATCTCACTTTGCAAAGAATACCGAATCAGGTGCAAGGAAAATTAAACAAAACAGCATTTTTTTCTTGCACATGATTGGATGATGAAGTTCAGTTCATTCACTAAGCTTTAGGGAAAGCTCTCTTGCAAAAAGCAGTGTCTTTGCAAATTGAACAGTCTATTTGCCTGTATTAATCAACCCAATAATGTCTAATAAATGTACCTATGCTGTGTGTTTAAAAAAAAAAACTTCCAGCACATCCTTGTTTGTGTTTGGCATGCTTACAGTGTATGTCAAGCCCAAAAAAAAAAAAAACATGTGCAATATATCTCTGCAATACATGCATATAAACCCTTTAAGGATTCACTCAGCTACTCCCTGAGTCCCGTTGTGCAATGATAAGCCAGCTGCACTGGAATGGTAAAGAATGGTGTCAGCCCTGCGCAGATGTCTTTTGCTAAACATATGGGAGGGGAAGGGGGTTAGTAGTCCATAGAAAGAACTGGGAGGGCTGATTAGATCGCTTGAGATAATACTGCAGAGTGTTCAGTATATAGTACATCACTGGGATTGTAATAGAATTAAAAGGCATTTGTTGAATAGGTATAAACAAAATGCATTCAATGGAATAGTTAACCAACCAAGGGGAGTAAATACGTGTTCATTGTTAAGGTTTACGTGCACTTTAAGGGGTCTATTTATAAATGTTTTCACCTAACATTCACACATGTTTCACCCAAGATTCACACATTCTTTTTTCTAATTGTGTAAATTTTGGGTAAATTATATATATTTTTTTTATCTTAACACATATTAAAATGCACAAAACTAGTACTCCAATACACTAAAGCAACATCAACATGATAAAAAGTGTGCATATTTTAACAATTAACGTGAAACAGGGTTAATCTTCCTCCTTTAAAAAACAGTTTTTCAAAGCAGAAAGAGTTTTATACTGTATTTATTTTAACATTTTTATATTTAATACAATTTTTAAAAAAAAATGTATTATTGAATGTCACCTTTTTTTTTTATTGCTGTTGCCCTTTAATACATGCCTGCCACAATCCCCAGGTGACCTCCTATCAAGCCGACACGTAAAAAAGCCACAAATCTCTCTGCATTCCAAAAATCACATGTCACTGCTTCCTTAATAAAAAAAACGACCATTTAATCCTATAGAAAAAAAAAACAACAATTAGGCACAAAATGGCCTCCAGTCTTTAGTCCTTCAATTGCTATGTGTAATTTAACACCTAATTAAAAAAAATGCATTTTTTTTTCCCTGTTCACGAATAATTATTAGCTATGGCTGTGCTTAAGCTTTGCTAATGAGTTTATAAATAATTTTAAACAACAGGCACACAGTTCTCCTCATTAAATGACAGCCATATTTTACATTCAATGCTTATAGAGTAATTGATGTTTAACATAAAACCACCTATAATTTGTTAAATACATGTCATTAGGTTCAGCGGTTTTCCCTCTGTTTTTAAACAATATAACGATGAACGAAACTGAAGTAATTTGCACTTTTATTTTTTATTTCCCTCAATCAATCTGTAGCACACAGCCTTCTCTATATTCATTTAGTTTTACTGTGGAAGTAATTATTCTTAATTTTTCTGCTTAAAGTAATTGAAGTTGTCCGTTCTGAATTATTCTGAAAGTCTCAGGATTCAGAGTTACAATTAGCACTACAATCTGCAGAACCATATGGTCTAAGTACACTGGTCAATGCCGCTCACTGGACATCTGCCTCACCGGCCAGCCTGGGTCAATGCCAATGAAATATGATCATTTAAACATATTTCTTCAACATATATTTTTCTTCTTGAGTTGCCATATGATGTTAGCGTGCGGTATATATACATTATTACCCTTTGACTCAAATTTTTAATTGCAATTAATGGAATTTAGTTGGCTTTGCTTAGTCTTGGCTTTTGCTCAAGATGAATAATAATTGGCCAAAATGTTGGAAAGTCTTTGGCTGTTTTATGTGATTAAAGATTTAATAGTTTAATAGTGCATAAAGATAAAAAAAAAAAAAATATATATATATATATATATAGATATATATATAGATAGATATATAGATATATATATAGATAGATATGTATATATAGTTATATCTATATATACATAGAAAGAGATATATATATATATACATATATATATATATATATATATATATATATATATATATATATATATATATATATATAGAGAGAGAGAGAGAGAGAGAGAGAGAGAGAGAGAGAGAGAGAGAGAGAGAGAGAGAGAGAGAGAGAGAGAGAGAGAGAGAGAGAGAGAGAGAGAGAGTGATCTATATATAGATATATATGTATATATATCTATATATAGATATATATACAGGCATACCCCACTTTTAAGTACACAATGGGGTTTATTTACTAAAGCTGGAAAGGGCAAAATCAGGCTCCCTTCTGCTTAGAAACCAATGAGCCCCAGCTTGTTTAATTAAGCTTTGGTAATAATATCTGGAAGCTCATTGGTTTCTTTCAGAAGTGCACCTGATTTTGCACTTTCCAGCTTTAGTAAATAAACCCCATTGTGTACTTAAAAGTGGGGTATGCCTGTATAAACAGTATATATATATATATATATATATATATATATATATATATATATATATATATATATATATACACAGTGGTGTGAAAAAGTGTTTGCCCCCTTCCTCATTTCCTGTTCCTTTGCATGTTTGTCACACTTAAGTGTTTCGGAACATCAAACCAATTTAAACAATAGTCAAGGACAACACAAGTAAACACAAAATGCAATTTGTAAATGAAGGTGTTTATTATTAAAGGTGAAAAAAAATCCAAACCATCATGGCCCTGTGTGAAAAAGTGATTGCCCCCCTTGTTAAAACATACTATAACTGTGGTTGTCCACACCTGAGTTCAATTTCTCTAGCCACACCCAGGCCTGATTATTGCCACACCTGTTCACAATCAAGGCATCACTTAAATAGGAGCTGCTTGACACAGTAAGGTCCACCAGAAGATCCTTAAAAGCTACACATCATGCCGAGACCCAAAGAAATTCAGGAACAATTGAGAAAGAAAGTAATTGAGATCTATCAGTCTGGAAAGGGTTATAAAGCCATTTCCAAAGCTTTGGGAATCCAGCGAACCACAGTGAGAGCCATTATCCACAAATGGCGAAGACATGGAACAGTGGTGAACCTTCCCAGGAGTGGCCGGCCGCCCAAAATTACCCCAAGAGCGCAGCGACGACTCATCCAAGAGGTCACAAAAGACCCCACAACAACGTCCAAGGAACTGCAGGCCTCACTTACCTCAGTTAAGGTCAGCGTTCATGCCTCCACCATCAGGAAAAGACTGGGCAAAAATGGCCTGCATGGCAGAGTTCCAAGGAGAAAACCACTGCTGAGCAAAAAGAACATCAAAGCTCGTCTCAATTTCTCCACAACACATCTTGATGATCCCCAAGACTTTTGGGACAACATTCTGTGGACCGATGAGACAAAAGTGGAACTCTTTGGAAGGTGTGTGTCCAAGTATATCTGGCGTAGAAGGAACACTGCATTTCATAAAAAGAACATTATACCAACAGTAAAATATGGTGGTGGTAGTGTGATGGTCTGGGGCTGTTTTGCTGCTTCAGGACCTGGAAGACTTGCCGTGATAAAAGGAACTATGAATTCTGCTGTCTACCAAGAGATCCCGAAGGAGAATGTCCGACCATCTGTTCGTGTACTCAAGCTGAAACGAACTTGGGTTCTGCAGCAATGATCCTAAACACACCAGCAAGTCCACCACCGAATGGCTGAAGAAAAACAAAATGAAGACTTTGGAGTGGCCTAGCCAAAGTCCTGACCTGAATCCTATTGAGATGTTGTGGTATGACCTTAAAAAGGCCGTTCATGCTCGAAAACCCTCTAATGTAACTGAATTAGGACAATTCTGCAAAGATGAGTGGGCCAAAATTCCTCCAGGACGCTGTAAAAGCCTCATTGCACGTTATCGCAAACGCTTGGTTGCAGTTGTTGCTGCTAAGGGTGGCCCAACCAGTTATTAGGTTTAGGGGGCAATCACTTTTTCACACAGGGTCATGATGGTTTGGATTTTTTTTCACCTTTAATAATAAACACCTTCATTTACAAATTGCATTTTGTGTTTACTTGTGTTGTCCTTGACTATTGTTTAATGAGGAAGGGGGCAAACACTTTTTCACACCACTGTATATATATATATATATATATATATATATATATGTATATATATATTATTTATTACAGGTATTGATATACTGATGACAATTTACACAATGCTTAATGTATATATTGCACATTCACATCAGTACCTGTCCTCAAGGAGCTTACAATCTAAGGTCCCTAACTCACATTCATACATACACATACTAGGGCCAATTTAGACAGGAGCCATTTAACCTACCAGCATGTTTTTGCAGTGTGGGAGGAAACCCATGAAGGCAACGGGAGAACATGAAAACTCCAAGCAGAAAGTGCCGTGATTGGGATTCGGCCTAGTGCCGTCAGCCGGAAAGACATTATCAAAAGTATTGGGATGCCTGCGTTTACACACACATGAACTTTAATGGGATCCCAGTCTTAGTCCGTAGTGTTCAATATTGAGTTGGCCGACTCTTTGAAGCTATAACAGCTTCAATTCTTCTGAGGAGGTTGTCCACAAGGTTTGGGAGTGTGTCTATGGGAATGTTTGACCAGTCTTCCAGAAGCGCATTTGAAGGCCTGACAAGTTCCTCCACTTCAAACTATCTCATGTATGTCCTTATGGACCTTGATTTGTGCACTGGCGCGCAATGTTGGAACAGGAGGGGGCCATTCCCAAACTGTTCCCACAAATTTGGGAGCTTGAAATTGTCCAAAATGTCTTGGTATGCTGACGCCTTAATAGTCCCCTTCACTGGAACAAGGGGGCCAAGCCCAACCCCTGAAGAACAAGCCCACACCATATTCTCCACCCCCCCTCCACAAAATGATTTGGACTAGTGGACAAAGCAAGGTCCATAAAGACATGGATGAGTGGGTTTGGGGTGGAGGAACTTGACTGACCTCAAGCCGATAGAACACCTTTGGGATGAATTAGAACAGAGAATGTGAAACATGCCTTATTGTCCGACATCAGTGCCTGACCTCACAAATGTGCTTCTGGAAGAATGGTCAAACATTCCCATAGACATACTCCTAAACCTTGTGGACGCCTTCCCAGAAGCTGTTATAGCTGCAAAGGGTGGACCAACTCACTATTGAACCCTACGGACTAAGACTGGGATAATATTAAAGTTCATGAGCATGTAAAGGCAGGCGTCACAATACTTTTTGACAACAATATAGTGTGTGTGTATATAAATATATATAAATAAATATATATATATATATATATATATATATATATATATATATATATATATATATATATATATAGACAGGCTGTCCGTTTACACCTGACTTCCCTCTGATCTGATCCGCCTAGCTGGAGGGGGGTGGATTCCCTTTTTTTCTTTTTTTATCGAATTAGAGGTAGGTGGGTGTAAACGGACACAAGCCCGTTTACACCTTTCAGTCCATATGGATACATGGACCATCTGATCAGGTCCGTCTGAAAAACTGACAAGCGGATCCGATTGGATTGCCTGTGTGAAAGGGGCTTAAGGATTGTTAGGCTAACCCTGCCCTAAGTGCCTTACCTGCTTGTTCAAAAAATATATAAATACTTTAGTAGGCATAGTCTTGGCACAGGTTCACTTTAAGCAAATCTGACAAGGTGCAAACATTTCTTTTGAATATTGTTGCACATAATTACAGCATGGTCATGCAAAGTATAAAGCTCTTTGGGCTGAATGTAGAGTTCTTTTTTATGTGTGAAGTTTCTCTTTAAATAGCATGTGCTACACACAGTACATAAAAGGGAAAATGTTAACAGATGAATGATGCAATAATATAGTCTGCAAAAATTGTTTATTTTCTGCGGTGGCAAATAACAGCGATGATTGTGATTGTACATCAGTGTACATCAACAGCAGAAAGTCATTGACACAGTGAAGGTCACCGCAAGTGGAAATCGTTACTTGAGATGTCCAGGCGTCCTGGGGATAACTATTCAATATATAACTGAAATCCATTTAACTTCTTCACCCTCTGAGCCCTTTGGCTGCTGGAATTTACTTGTCAGGGCTCTCACACTATCGCAGATGAAAGGGAAAGAAATACTGAAGCATGCAGACAAGGATTACACCTAAAAGGCAGGTTACTTTATATGAATGAACCATTTCTGCACCAGAATCAATCCAAATCTTGTCACCAGTCACATGCCATGATTTAGGGTCAGTTTTAAGCTTTATGGGTGGTTTGTTTTAATAAAGGGGGTCTAATAGCCTTAGGTTCTTCAGGATAGGTGGAACATCAACAGTCTAGCAAGCAATGGAGTTTGGATTGTGAGGGGATCTCATGTATCATTCTCCTCTTGCTCTGAGGCCGCGTACACACGCAGGGACTGTTCGCCCAACTTTGTCCGCTGAACAGTGTTTCAGCGGACAGTCCGCTCGTGTGTGGGCTTTCAGCGGACAGTTTCAGCGAACAGTCTGCTGAACAAAGTTTTTCGGAAATTCCAAAAAACTGTCCGCTGAAACTTGGTTTCAGCGAACAGTCCCCTCGTGTGTAGGCTTGTTCGTCAAACTAAGTTCCGCGCATGCTCAGAAAGGATTTACACGCCGAAAGTTGTAATGCAGTGTATAGGACGTCGTATTTTCCGTCCCGTCGTACGTGCCGTTCACGTCATCGCGCACGGTTTCAGCAAACTGTTCGTTCGTCGTGTGTGGGCAAGTCCGTCCATGCTAATTTTGAGCGGACTGTTTGCTGAAACTGTTTGACGGACAAAGTTGAGCGAACAGTCCCCGCGTGTGTACGCGGCCTGAGAGTTCTGTTTCTTTTAAGGAACTCTTAATTGTAGGTAAAAGCACAAGAACATTTTATTATGAGAATGAATTAACAATAGAATAATAAAAAAAATAACAATAGTTATTTTGATAGGAGTCAAACTTGAGATATTGATGCCAAGTCTTGTGAAATCAAGCATTTAAAAAATAAAGTATGGCTAAAAAAAAAATGCTGCATCTGTCCCCCACCACCCCTAAAGCCCCATACACACTATCAGATTTTCTACTGAGTTTTTCCTTCAGATTTACCAAAACCTTATAATATGAGGTCAAACCTTAGGTGTTTCAATGTGTATGCAATCAGACAGACCCTTCTACTACATGGTTTTGGTAAATCTGAAGGAAAAACTCAGCAGAAAATCTGATAGTGTGTATGGGGCTTAAGACTGAGCCATCAAAGACCGCTGTCTCCGGTTCTCCGGTGGATCGCAGTAAACTAATGGATCCATGAATACCAACAGTACATGTTGGCATTCATGGATCCCTCAATGAACTGTAGCTCCTCAGTGCTGGCAGCACTCATGCAGCACCAGACCATGACACTCCCACCACCATGCTTGACTGTAGGCAAGACACACTTGTCTTTGTACTCCTCACCTGGTTGATGCCACACACAAACTTGACACCATCTGAACCAAATATGTTTATCTTGGTCTCATCAGACCACAGGATGTGGTTCCAGTAAACCATGTCCTTAGTCTGCTTGTCTTCAGCAAACTGTTTGTGAGCTTTCTTGTGGATCATCCTTAGAAGAGGCTTCCTTCTGGGATGACAGCCATGACAACCTCTGCAGCAATGCTGGCAGCACTCATACATCTATTTCCCAAAGACAACCTCTGGATATGACGCTGAGCACGTGCACTCAACTTCTTTGGTCGACCATGGCAAGGCAAGTTCTGAGTGGAACCTGTCCTGTTAAACCACTGTATGGTCCTGGCCATCGTGCTGCTGCTCAGTTTCAGGGTCTTGGCAATCTTCTTATAGCCAAGGCCATCTTTATGTAGAGCAACCATTCTTCTTTTCAGATCCTCAGAGAGTTCTTTGCCATGAGGTTCCATGTTGAACTTCCAGTGACCAATATGAGTGAGTGAGAACGATAACATCAAATTGAACACACCTGCTCCCCATTCACACCTGAGACATTGTAACACTAAAGAGTCACATGACACCAGGGAGGAAAATGGCCAATTTGGACATTTTCACTTGGGGGTGTACTCACTTTTGTTGCCAGCGGTTTAGACATTAATGGCTGTGTGTTGAGTTATTTTGAGGGGACAGCAAATTTACACTGTTATACAAGCTGTACACTCACTACTTTACATTGTAGCAAAGTGTCATTTCTTCAGTGTTGTCACATGAAAAGATATAATAAAATATTTACAAAATTGTGAGGGATGTACTCACTTTTGAGGAGATACTGTATGTTTATATTAATAGTTGGCTTTTATGTCTGCTTCCTGTAATGTACAACAGGACACGCACTGGAAGAGGAAGAGCCAGCAGTGGAAAACAGTCAGTCTAAGGCCGCGTACACACGGGCGGACTGTTCGCCCAACTTAGTCCGCTGAACAGTGTTTCAGCGGACAGTCTGCTCGTGTGTGGGCTTCAGCGGACAGTTTCAGCGGACAGTCTGACGAACAAAGTTTTTCGGAATTTCCGTAAGACAGTCCGCTGAAACTTGGTTTCAGCGGACAGTCCCCTCGTGTGTAGGCTTGTCCGACAAACTAAGTTTCGCGCATGCTCAGAAAGGATTTACACGGCGAAGGTTGCATTGCAGTGTATTGGACGTCGTATTTCTCGTCCCGTCGTACGTGCCGTTCACGTCATCGCGCACGCTTTCAGCGGACTGTCTGCTCATCGTGTGTGGTCAAGTCCGTTCATGCAAATTTTGAGCAGACTGTTTGTCAGATTGTCTGACGAACTAAGTTGGGCGAACAGTCCGCCCGTGTGTACGCGGCCTTACACAGCTAACACGGTGAAAGGAGGGCAGAGTACAGGAAGAACCTCATCAACAGCTAATCTTTGTGGGCATGTCCAGCATTCAGATGTGAAGGGAGCAACTGGGGCTTCAGCAGGTGTAAGTGCCTCTATGTGCCTGCAATGCAAACCTTCAGCAAAAGTCTGGTTTAAGATATTTTAGCTGTGTATAGTTCAATTGTTGGCATATTGCAGACAGGGACACTGGCAGCTATTCTTTGCCATTACATTTTTTATGCCAGGAGTTAAGCTGTAACTACACATTGTGCTGCATAATGAGAAATTTGCTCCATGCTATTTTGAAGAATGTCCAGGGAACCCGACTGAAATTATACATTTTATTCCAAAGGAGTGAACATTTCCCTGGAGAAAAGCTTTGGTTTTGTGACCAACAATGACTCCAATAGCCACCAATAGACCTGTATTTCATCACTGTGCCTATCTGGGGCAGAAATTATCATGGATCAAAAAAGCACTCAAGCAAGTAGAGGCAAAACTATCAGGAGAGCATTACAAGCTACATGCTGCACCTGCTCATAAGATTAGAGAGGTTATGCCATGGAAAGATTTAGAGCCCCAGTAAAATATAGTATACCGGTATATATATATATATATATATATATATATATATATATATATATATATATATATATATATATATATATATATATATATATATATATATATATATATCCGCTTCAGCCCCGGAAGGCACTGCGTAGTTTTAACTGACAATTGCACGGTCGTGCGACATGGCTCCCAAACAAAATTGACGTCCTTTTTTTCCAACAAATAGAGCTTTCTTTTGGTGGTATTTATTCACCCCTGCGTTTTTTTTTTTGCTCTATAACCAAAAAAGAGCGACAATTTTGAAAAAAACACATTATTTTTTACATTTTGCTATAATAAATATCCCCCAACAATATATTAAAAAAACATTTTTTTCTCTCAGTTTAGGCCGATACGTATTCTTCTACCTATTTTTGGTTAAAAAAATCACAATAAGCATTTATTGATTGGTTTGCGCAAAAGTTATAGCGCTTACAAATAGGGGATAGCTTTATGGCATTTTTATTAATAATAATTTTTTTTACTAGTAATGGCGGCGATCTGCGATTTTTATTGTGACTGCGACATTATGGAGGACACAGCGGACATTTGTGACACATTTTTGAAACCATTGTCATTTATACAGCAATCAGTGCTATACAAATGCACTGACCTCCATCCCTTTGACTCTCATTGATAAAGATTGCAATAGACATGGAGATTTCACTTTGCCACATTATCTGAAGTGGCATGGCGCCATTAGACACCAAAGCCAACAAGTGCATCCTCCCTTTTGTGGCAATCAGATGCACATTTTTGACCAGTTGCTTTAGGACCCTCTCCCACAGGTCTGCCTGTCAGTTTTTTAGGCGGGCTAGATCAGACCATCCATTGATCTCTATGGAGTGAAAGATGTCAATGGACATGCGTCCGTTGACATCAACCGTCATCAAATCCGATCCTATCTGCTAAAAAAAAGACAGACCGGAGATCCATTCCCCATCTGTCTGGCAGATTGGATCAGATGACAGGTGGTCTGTTTCCATCTGACCACCCATAGAGGAAAGTGGGCTGTGTCAGTGTTCGTTCTGCATAAGCCAAGCAAACATGGACCTGCCATCTGCCTGCTCAGAAGGTATCAGCAGACAGATTCCCTGCTGAGCAGGCGGATCTGCTGGTGGAGTCCACCTGTCTGAAAGGAGCCTTATCCACCAAGTTTTCTTCAGTAATATGTAGATGGGACACCTAGACATTCTCTAGGCCCTAGGTTGCCTTGTGGATGATCTGACTCTGTTGCTACCCCTTCCACTATTGAGTATGTGCTTGTACTAAGTGACTGCCAAAATGCTATTACATAGGAGTAGGGAGACAGTCCTAGGCGGACACTCAGAGCTTACACAGGCTTTCTTTTTTCATTCCAATGGATGGGCTAAGCAGCAAAGGAAGGGTGAGTATGTACTGCTAGGATGTGAGCATCAAAAAGAACCTATTGCTTTGCCTTGCATGGGCAAGTACGAGTTTGCTTTAAGGGCAAAAAAAAAAAAAGGTTTCCAACACTGATGAACAACCTATACCCAACCCAACCTTTTTGAAATGTGAACTGTAATATCATTATGCTTCATTGACAATGCCAAAGCCCCCAGGCCCACAGACAAACACATATGTTCCTCTACACAGCTGAGTGACAGAATCATGACAACATAGACTTCGGCCTAGAAATCGTAAGGTCGCAAAACAGGGGCGAAACAGAATTTAAATATTTTGCTCTTCCTTTCTAGCTGGGTTCCAGTCTACAGTGATATTTAGCCTGACCTGTTCAGTGAAGTTCCAACTTCCGAGAGCACCACTGAAAGGGAAAGAAAATATAGCCTTTCTTTAATGCCGGAGAATTAATTTTCCTCTTTCGCCTTTGGTCTGCGGCCGGGCTTATTCTTTTAACCTGCTGTGTGCCAGATCTTTCAAAAAGCGGTCATGGTTACAGAGGAACCACAAAGCTCAAAGACATCCCCGCTCCACTGTTTCCGCTCTCTGCAACAGAGATTGGGAGCTTTATTCTAATAATCTGATCTCCACTTCACAACAGAAGATTTATTTAGACTGCCTCTTGTTTTATAAAGGGCTTGGAAGTCTGTAGTAATTTTTGACACTTTGTTATAATGTTTTTCTCTGACCACCCTCCCCAGCTTCATTTTCATACGGACACAAAGCGCAGTGATGAAATGATGGTTCATTATAGTGCTACAGCGCTCTTATCTTCATCCGGCAAGAGTCATTTCCTTCTAAAGATTGAAATGCAAATGTGAAAATTAATGATAAGTGCATTATCTGATAGTGAAGATAATACTGATTCACTGTCAGAGTAACACACAGTCTTTCTATGATTTCTGCTTCTCATTCACAATATTCCTCTTACTGTCAAACTATCTCTACAGCTAACTATGTTTCAGGGTGCCTTTTTTTTTTTAATTTGCATCAAATGGCATTTCTGTAGATTGTCTATCTACCACATTTTCGCAATCAGAGAGGGAGAAAAAAAATATATAAAATAGAACGTGGGGCTGGTAATCTTGGTGTCCTTCGGAGGTTTATCTAAATGGAACTGTACTATTAGGAACTGCTGCTTTTTATTAGATTAGGCTGAGGCTGAGAAAACAAAATATATTGGCTAAAGGCTTTTAAAGGCCAACTCCACCCAAAAAAAAGGGTTATTTCAGTCTCAGTTTTGTGTGGTTGTCAGTGAGTACAATGAGAACGAGGCTTCTGGAGCTGGTAATTTTCAGTCAATTTCAACTGCTTTCTGTCCATGGGGGAATTGCACATACGTTTGCAAATAATCACCAGGAACAAAGCAATTTTGGTGTTCCACATGTTCAATCAAACACCAGATTTCAGTTGACTGTGAAGTTGAAACTGGGAAATACATTGAAAGCTTTCATATAGGTAATATCATTTCAACTAAAGCCATTAGATTTTTTACAGGGTTTAATGAAGGCAATTTTCATCAGATCTCTTGGTGGTTGATCGAAGCACCAATTATGTCTTTGATTGCTTTATGATTTTGACATAAAATTCTATTAAAAATTTGATCAAGTTGCAAGTATAGCGAATTAGGGTGGAGATTTCCATGGCCCAATTGCTGCAGCTATTACAGAGCCAAATGATGGTGTTATGCTTTCCCAATGGATTATGGGTACCCATAGACAGCAAAGGATTGTCCCCCAGTCTGTCCAGTATCTCCATTGGCAGCTTTGGACAGTCCCAGCTGACAGCTCTCCAGGGAGAACACTGCCAGGTAGATGTGGAAACCTTGTCCAGCTGATTTTTTTTCCCCCAGAATAAATTTGCTTTGGGTCTTGTTTGCTGGGAATGAGCCATGCCACCCTTCTGCCCATGCTTGCAGCAGAACCACATTATATTAAAGTATATCTAAACCCTCACCTTGTAAAATGATTCATTCAGTTTAAAATAGAAATAAAAGGCAAAACATTTGTGTATATATACAGAGAACATTATAAATACCTTGTTCCCCTTTTTTATAAGTGAATATGTACCCTCTGTTCTCAGCTGCATAAGGAGTTTAGAGAGTTGGAGGAGGAGAAACAAAAGCACACTGGTCTCCCTAGTAAATGGCTAGGAAGGAGTGTGTCAGGGCAAGTCTGATCATTGGAGGAGGGCAGGTTGAGTTCTCATCACAGACAGAAAACTGACAATGCTATTCTATCATGCCTAGTTTTCCAGTTTTTGATAGGAAAGCAAAGGGACTGGCAGGGACAACTGGGATTTCACACAAAGAAATCAATACAAAGAAAATTGAATACTTTTTCATACAAGTACATGGTACAGCAGGCACATATCAGAAAAGTAAAAGGCTGGGTTTACATATTCTTTAAAAGGGCGGTACAGGCTATGCATTAAGATAAAAATCCTTCTGTGTGTAGAAGCCCTCCTCAGCCTTCCTAACACTTACCTGAGGTCTCTCTCTGTCCAGCGATGTCCACGAGTGTCACAGCCATCTGACATTCTCCTGCCTGATTGGCTGAGACACAGCAGTGGTGCAGGGGCAGGGCCAGGGCCGGGGCAGGGCTGAATGGACACAGGGAGCTGTGACTCGGCTCGGGTGCCCTCATAGCAAGCTGCTTGCCGTGGGGACACTGAACAGGAGGGAGGGGCCAGGATCACAGAAGAGGGACCCGAGAAGAGGAAAATCCGGGCTGCTCTGTGCAAATCCACTGCAACAGAGCAGGTAAGTATAACATGTTTGTTATTTTTATAGGGGAAAAAATTTGACTTTATAATCACTTTAAAATCTATTGCCATATTTGCAGCCACATATGAATAACACCTACATTATATTTGTTAATTATTCTCATGCATGGGACAACTTAAAAAATATAAAAAAAAATTGCAGTTTACCTTTTTTTTTTTTGGTATTATTTCCGGTAACCTCCAGCACTGGCTAGGCAACTGAGATTGCCGTAATTAGCACTGCCTGTACTGTGCAGACAGGTTTCATTATCATTTGTAAACTAGATAAAGACTACCTGTCCTAACAAAGGGGGGTTAAAGCTAAAGCTGGTTTCATCATTGTATGTAAAGAGAGGAGACTGATACACACGGTCGGACTTTCCAGCGGAAAATGTGCGATTGGATTGTGTTATCAGAAATTCCGATCGTGTGTGGGCTGCATCTGATTTTTTCTGTCGGAATTTCCGACACACAAAGTTTGAAATCTGGATCTAAAATTTTCCTACAACAAAATCCGATCATTTAAATTCCAATAGTGTGTATACAATTCTGACGCACAAAGTGCCACGCATGCTCATAATAAATTACAAGACGAAAGCTATTGGCTACTGGCCTCTTTATAGTCCGGTCGTACGTGTTGTACATCACCTCGTTCTTAACAATCGGATTTTCCGACAACTTTGTGCACCCGTGTGTATACAAGACAAGATTGGGCCAAAATCTGTCAGAAAAAATCTGATGGATTTTGTCGTCGGAATGTCCGACCGTGTGTACAGGGCATCAGTCTGTCCTTAGGACAGACTGACTCCAAGATTGTTCATAAATTCTTGCAGTCAGCCATGAGGCCTTCTCCTGAAAAACAGGTAAGAAATATAATTTTTTTACATTTTTTTATGGATATGTAGGTATGTTGTGTGAATGGGAACACACAACAGTGTGTAATGGTGTTTTCTCAAATTATACTGCAAAAGTGGAAAGAAAATTTAAAGTGATGTTAACGGTCTTGCTGTGATGGATGAAAAATAAAAATGAAACTCAAAGTCATTTTAGGGAATCTGTCACTTTGCCATTCAAGTAAAAATCAAAGGTTCTCTTGACTGGTTAATCCCACTCACTAAAACTCACCTTTGTCACACTCTCACTTCGGAAGGATTTTCATGACCCTAACTTTGTTCACCCAGGACAGAATATTAGAAAACAGTTGGCCAGAATCCCCCCCCCCCCCCCATTTGTCTGGATAACCTCTTTCACCAAATTCAATGTGATCAGAAATTGCAAAGTGTTATGGTTGTCACCAACACTGAAGTAAAGGGTATAGCTTCAGGATCCACTGCCAATAGTCTGATTTCCCTTTACTTTGGGGAGACTC
The DNA here is from genome assembly GCF_037356315.1 of Lithobates pipiens. Classification (NCBI taxonomy): domain Eukaryota; kingdom Metazoa; phylum Chordata; class Amphibia; order Anura; family Ranidae; genus Lithobates; species Lithobates pipiens. The sequence goes on along the minus strand of NW_027507764.1, from coordinate 513,976,923 downwards.
CTACTCATGGCTTGTCATATCTCAGGGACAGGGTGTGAAGGGCAATTTCCCTAAAAGGGACCCAAAGAGCAATAAAAGCCTAGAAGGAAAAACAATAGAGATCCTTCATCAACATCCCAAAACACAAACAATTGCTGGTGATCTACTTTAAAAACACCATGGAGTTGATTTTCTAAAACCTCTGGTGCATCTGTGCATGGTAGCCAATCAGCTTCTAACTTCAGCTTGTTCAATTAGGCTATGACAAAAAACTGGAAGCTGATTGGTTTCTAGGCAAAGCTGCACCAGATTTGGCACCCTCCAGTGTTAATAAATAAATCCCATATTTGAGCAAATATGACTTACGAAGGCCAGTGTATGCAGATATACACTGACTACATCTGGTAATATACATATGTGGCCAGCATCTAAACACTTCCACAATCTAATTCAGGTTTAAACATAAATATAACCAAACCTGTTAAAGATCCAAACACAGCTAGATGGGAGTTACATTGGGATCTGCTGATGTGTGGATACCTGCACATAATGGAAGTATATAAAAGGACTTCTGATGAGAAGCCAGGGATCAGAAAATTTCACACTGACACAGAATTTTCTGTCCTCGGGAGAAAATCCAGAGAGCAATATGGCCAGGACAGCTGTCACCGCCCACCAATCCGGAAATCTAAAACTCATTAGTATTCAAAGAAACATTTTGATAATCAAGAAAGTCCTATAGAAAACTCCTAAAATAATTATGAATAAATTACAGCATAAGATGATCTACTCAGAAAGAGTTATCAGTAAAACTAATACTAGTAGCAGTATATTATTTATATATAGTACACACACACACACACACACATATATATATATATATATATATATATACATAAATATATAAATCGTATCAGCTGTTTACAGTATCCTAGAAAATGAATTAAAGTACTATTAAACCATTGTGAAAAAAAAGTTTCTCTATTGTACTCTAATAAGTATGTGTACTCATTTCATTAATTGTTAACTATTCTGCTGGTAAATGTTCTACTACCTTTTACTATCATCCTCCATTCTGTCCACCTAGGGCAGCACTTCCACCAACTTCCGGTCTGTAAAGCGGGCACACAGCTACATTTCAGCGCAGTGACCAAGGGGCTTCATCTCCCATCCCCCCATTGTTTGTTTCTTTAATAAATTTTATGGCTCATGTGTGTCAAAGTCCGGTGGGTGGAAAGAGGTGGGCAGCGCACAAGCCATCTTTTGCAGCAGCCTCAATGGGCAGCATAGTGTGGCATAACGTACATTTGTAGTATAAAGAGGGGGAGTGTGTACATGTTGTGGTGGTTCCATGGGGCCCTATTATTGCAAGGAGCCGCCACAAAAGTTTGAAAAAAAAAAGAATTAGATCAATCCTGACATCATCAGAAGACACTGACAGCAATATTAAGGGGTGTACTATTTTATGAGTAAGTGTGGTAGAGATAGACTATTCAATAACAAGAGTTTAATAGAACTTTAAGCAGCTGATCCAAGAAACAACTGAAATCAATTAGTAAGCTGCTACTGCTAACCCTTAGACCCCTTTTACACCAGTGGACCGATTGGGTCCACCTTTCTATAATTTAAGCGGACCCGGTCAGACCACACATTGTTCTCTATTGGGCTGAGAATGTCAGTGGACGTGTGTCTGCTGTCACCCACTGGCATCCGATCCGGTCAGCTAAAAACAGGCGTATAGGGAATACATTCACCATCCGTCAGGCGGATCGGATGACAATGGGATGGAAACGGGTATGCAGTCCATTTTCATCTGACCGCCCCATAGAGAACAGCGGGCTGTGTCTGTGTCCGCTCTGCATCGCTGAGCGGACACAGACCTGTCATCCACCAGCTCAGTGGAGATCAGCGGAGAGGTCGTCTGCTGAGCAGGCGGATCTGCTTGAATGTATTCCGCCCCATGTAAGGGACCTAATCCAGCAATACTACAGCTACTGTATGCTAAAGATAACCAAAATTCCAATCAATTTACCTTACTCTGAGTAATCATGACCAAGCAAGAGTTTGCACATGGTCATGGATGGGGCTTCTATAAAAAAAGTGCTGTGAAGTTTGCTTGCAGTGTCACCAACAAGATTTTAACTTACTTTGAAGGTCATCGATGGCTCATATGTCTTAGTACACTGAACTATCAGGCTTTTAAATAGTATAGGAGCCTACAGTATGTGTGTTGGAAATTCCTCTGATGGAATACAAATGAATAAGTAAAAGGAGTTAAAAACAAGAAACATGGATGTGGTTAACCCACACATCAAACCCACAATGGCCTAAAACCTAGCTTTTATTAAACATATGTAAAAACATGTAATAATAAATTAAAACTAGAGTAGGCTGAAGTGAAAAATTTGCCAAGTCTATAACCTCACTCACAGGGAAGTTCGGGTGCCATGCATGAGAATTAGTTCATAATTCTGGAGGTTTTTGACAAATCATTTCCTCCAGCAATAGGAGATATCACTGATTGGTACTGAAAAGCAACAGTACTCTTTAAAAACATATCTCTAGATTTTTCAGAGAGGGCGACTGTTGCTAAACAAAGGAGTGTTCAAAGGGTGGTCAATGTGTTGACCTACTCTCTTAAGTTACAGGTCTGGACTAAAGCTAAAGGGTATTGTGGTCACTGAAGGACTTGACTGCCTACCTGAAGCCCAACATTCCACGGACCACAGCTCCAGCCTGGTAACATCATTATACTATAGCAGCAGTAATCCTCTCTGAGAGATCTAGATATATGTTTGCAGAAAGTGTGCAGGAATCTCCCTAATGAGGGTACAGTCAGCAATAAAATTATAGCAGAGGATCTAATTCAAGAGTAATCCTTTAAAGTAATGTTTTCTACTATTATCCAATAAACAAGGTTGATTTTATGCATTGTATGATTATCACTTACCTGGCCCATCCCAACCATCAGCCACTGTCCCGGTTTGTGTCGTTTTCTCTGTCTGTGCTTCTCCGTCTGATTCTGCTGTTCCATGACTGCCTTCTTCATCTCCTGAGTTCAAGACAATATGGCAATACTGCATTAAAAAGAAGTCTACAATTTATTCTTTATTATAGCTGAACTTCAGACAAGCAGCTAAGTACACAGATGGAAAACATATACAGTATGAAATCCAAATGATTTGCATTGCTGTCCATCCAGTCCTAAAATGTACAATTCCTGCCAGAAAACACAGACAGGTGATTGGCACAACTTACATGAAAGAATATCACCCAGTCCATGTTATTATTTTATGGGTAGGTAGAAGAGCAGAGGTTGCCGAATCCTTTGCTCAAGCATTTCTAAGGCCAGCCATACATGGAGCACATTTGGTGGTTACAGGAAAGAAAGTTGCTGGATTCCCCCATCAACACAGACAGTGTTGACATGGGAATCCCTCCCGCTGAGCCATTGTGTTCTCTCAGAAGAAGGAGCGGGGAAAGCTGTCCTCGCTGGTAGAAGACAGTGATTATTGTTAGCGGCTGATAATCATATGTAAAATCCTGCATCAACTTGGTACATTCAGCTTGCTCATACATGGTTCGAATCTCGGTCAGTTCAGCAGGAATTCAAACTGTTTATAGCCGACCTTAGCCAGTGCCTGATTCCTGGGCCTAAAAGCGTCTCCTGGATTCTCACACACATACTATTATTGTATCCCAAATGTTGGCCAAATCATTTTGGACTTGGGTGCCAAACATCACAGGGTGTGGTTACTGTTTCAGGAAGTCTGTTGAATCCTGACGGCCTCTCCCCATTAAGATCAGAGCTGTATCTTCCAAACAGTCTGATAAACTCTGAGTTCTTTGCAAATACATGTATTATGTAGCTATTCTGCGTGAAACTTGCTTTCTATAGGAAGATATCTTTGTGTGAAATCAGATTTTCTGAAAAAATATAATGACAAACTCCGAAATGTATACAATGCTCATTTATTTCTAAAGAAGAAATATTCCTCATCCAAATGAACTATATACAGTACATAGTAAGGATTTTAGCCTTTTTTTTTTATATATATTTATTGGATTTTACAAATTTGAACACTCAGGCCTTTTACAGATATGTCATATCAATACATTCCAACTGCACATCAAAGCATTGTGAACGTAAACATAACAAAGAAAGATCCAGATGTAGCAAATACAATGCACTACGCTTCCATATTCAGAATGTATGTATGGAAATATAATAGCCTCTAATGGATGTGAACTGCTGTTTTTAAGATATACAATAGAATGAAAAATAAAGCAACCATGACAGATAAAAAAAAGAAATTAGTGATAGTCTGATATGAGAGACATCAATATACCAAGTAACATCTTATACAAAAAAACATCCAATAAGAGGAAACAAATATGAAGCCTAGGACAATACCCTCTTCCAGGCACAGACAGAATAAAGCCGGAAATACACAGAGCAAATATTGGCCTCTTCCTGATGAACCAGCCGAAATTCAAGCCGTGGGTGGCCTTGTTGGCACGCTTCAATTCAACAACCTTAGATGTGAAAATTGATGGAGTCGTAGAGACGAGTGGAAACATATCAGCCGAACAGCAGCTCCATCCAATCGGCTGCCGTCATTGTGCAGGGATTCAGACAGCCACAGGTGTTAGCTTTTAAAATACATTAGCAGGCAAGGGAGATTCCCCCTTTCACGCTGAATACTGTGGATAAAGAAACTCTTAAGCAGGCCATACATAGTTCATTTTTTTTCCTTCAACCAGTGGATTGAAGGACAAAAAAAAAAACGGAATCACTCCCATTGAGCTACTGTATACCATGGGTGGGGAGCCTTCCCCACTAGCAGAATACAATGATCAGCATTGCTGGCTTCCCGACACGATCAATAGATTGACTTGTGCACAACCAGCTAGTCCATACATGGATGGAAATTCAGCCAATCCTTACTAAACTAATCAACTTTCAATCCATGTATGGCAGGCTTTACATTGTATGGTCAACTTAAAGCGAAGCTAAACTCACCCCTCCTTCAATGATCCCTATCCCTTGCCGCCACCGGCATCTTCTGCTGGGTTTCGGTTTTCAGCTGTCTCCATTGGCTGGTGTGGGATGATGTCACTCCTACACATGCACAGCAGTCAGTCACCCCAGCACACAGGGAGTGTGCCAGCGAGATAATGCGGTGCATGCACAGTTCAGTTTACATGCCACTGCCAGGGAAGACAATGAGCAGGCAGGTAGGGGCATTTTATTGCAGACGAGAAGTTGCATGACTCTTCTGCAATAAAGAGCTTGCTTGCTCGCTGTTTTTGATAGTGGAACTTTAATTCCACTTTAGGCGTAAGGAGAGTATGAAGTAATCCAATAATCAAATAAAGTTTAGAAGCAGGGTATATTTAGGGCGATGAACCCCCATTGCCCACAGAAACAAAAAAATAGGTGCAAATACTTCTTTTTTTGTGAACGCCTATTAAGAATATGCAAAAACATTTAAAGTTAAGGAAAATGTGGTTGCTTCCACAATTTAGTGATATATCTTCTAGCAGCCATAATATGACTTCCGAAACAGTTTTTTTTTACCGAATCCCAGAAATGCATTATCAGACCCCACACTGAAGACAAAAAAAAGTAAAAGGGTACCAATAGCCATTCTGAAACACATCTTGGAATAATTACAAGCAATTTTAGATACAAGGGGTGGTGTAAAGAGTACCCCCAACAGGCCATGCTTGTAGGTTTTACTTTATCTTGCACAGGTGCTTTAAATCAGAGTCAATGGCTTGGTATATTGGACAGCTATTTGATCTAAGAGAAATTTCCAAAACATGGCCTGCTGGGGGTACTTGAGGACAGGGTTGAGAACCACTGGTGTAAAGTATCAACCCAGTAGGATTTTCTGATCAAATTCCCTAGGTAATGTACAATAGGAACCCATACAAACCATCCACAGGCCGCAATCTAGGACTTTAGCAGCTTTTATTGCATTTACATGTGTCTGTTTTTTGGGTTATTCATATTAATTAACCAAGCCAGCTCTTCTGTAGAACTAACTGCTAAATGGAACAGTCTGCTTTCATTATAACTACCTTATCAGTCTAAGTGTTATATTTACAAAGCAGTGAATAGTGGTGAATAAATCACGTTAATTTAAAACACATGCACTGGGAGGATTCACCTGTAGTGAATGTTTGGTGAATGACAAATTCCCTGCTTTATAAATACAACTAACCTCTTTTTCCCCTTACTTGTGTCTACATTTTTTTTGTTTCAATAGTTTTTATTAGTATTTGAAGATAAACAATAAGCTTGAAATTAAGATAACTGCTACATGGTATGGTAGAATGGTAGAATAACAATGAATATACAGAAAGTACAAGGTTAGGACAAAGATATTTCATATCTGGAAATTCATAAGTTGGTAAGTATGCAACTAATTTTAACAACTTAAGTGGAGTAGAGAAAGACGGAAGACTAGCTCTCCCCGGATACCCCAATGGGTACCCACTGTGTCTAGGGGAACTCGGCCTCCCCATCGTGAAAACATTAAAGATGTACATACTCAAATGTAAAGAGATTCACCTATAATTTGCATACCAAGATTTCCAAGGGGACCATTGAAGGAGGGAGGTTTTCAGCCGCCCTGAGCAGGACACCATCATCTGTTCATAGGAGCAATGTAAATACATTAAGTCTATCACTTCTGTTGGGGAAGGAGATAGGGGTTTTTTCATCTTCTCGTAATTGTTAGTCTTGCTGCTAGGAGTATGTGGGTAATTGTATGGTATAGTTTAGGTGGTAGGAGTTCTATGCCTAGGTATAGTATTGCTAGTGCTGGGTTCAAAGGGACCTGTTGAGTAATATCAGATATAATGGTAAATACAACAGTCAAGTATGTTGAGAGTATAGGGCAACTCCAGAGGACGTTTAGTATGTCCCCTCTCAGACCACAGTTTCTCTAACATCTATTGGATAGTTGGGGACTATATCTCGAGATTTTATCTGGGGTCTGGTACCATCTTACTGTTATTTATATTTGTGTCTATGTTTTGATATTTTTATTTTTTTACAGGGAATGGCTATAGTTTGACATTGGTTTTTTTTAATAAGCTGTACAACACATTGGGAGGGATTTACTAAAACTGAGAGTGCAAACTCTGGTACAGCTCTGAATAGAAACCAATCAGCTTCTAGGTTTTATGGCTTAATTGAACAAGCTGAAGTTAGAAGCTGATTGGCTACCGTGCACAGCTGCACCAGATTCTGAATGCTCCAGTTGTAGTAAATCTCCCCCATTGCTCAAGATCCAAGTACCAGTATTAAAAGCCAACTCCAATCAAAGAGCTAAATACATACATAAATCTTTATACATATAAAGCAAATGTATTTTACAGTGTCAGGTGTACATTGCAGCAATCCATTTCATGCAATTCCTTGCTTCCCAGTCTGCCTGGCGGAGTCCTCTGCTAAATTAAATTCATATCCAACCCAACTCTGGTACTGAGCCCACACAGGGCTAAGGATCCTCTGTACAGCTTCTTGAAACAGTGCTCTGATCCAGTAGTTGGCTGCTCAGGAGCAGAACAATGCATTGTGGGGTAGCTGGGTAAGATTATACCTCAATTCCAGCTCCAGAGGATGACCAGGCCAGAGTGAGAGCAAATGATAATATGTCCTCTTTAAAGCCTAACAACTTTTTGGCAAGAAAGGACATGACTCCATAAACAGACACAAATAAAACAACGCATTTCTTGTAGAGCTGGGAAAGGTAAGGATGTCTGAAAATGTCCTTATTGCTGCTTGTCCTTTGGTCTCCTGGTGACAACCACATCTCCCATATCTTGTAAAGGTGTCACAGCACAGGAAGCAAAGGAAAATCTCACCAATGGGGTCACAACCAGAGATAAAAACCATCCAAAATTGTAACTCCTCCATATTCTTTCAAAAATAAGTAAAAAGATTTTTTGGCTGGAGCTGGACATTAACTCATGCCCCTTACTTTGTATTGAATGATCAAAGCGCAGGGTTGCTTTAAATCGAATAAAATATGAACACAGAGCAAGCATCTTAGGAGATGTGAGCTTAAAGGACAGGTTGGTGTATTGGACCGAGTATATGACAAAGCCGGGCAGAGGAGATCATTTCCAGCCAGCAGGACGGGTCCACCAGCCATTCGCACAGGGGCTGTTCAATCAGCTCTATCAGTGATCTATCAGTGTCCTCATTCTAGACATAACCAGGAGTCAAAGACTCAGGTCAATAAGCTTATAGGCGATTTGCACAAACATCTCCTGCAGCAAGGTAAACTACAATGTCAAATTGGTTTTTCCTCTAAGTACGTCCTTTTATTTATTTATTTAAGCACCCTTACTAATAGCATTAACTTACTAAAAAACTTGCTTGGTGTTTGCTAATATCAGTAGATGGTGCCCCTTTCCAGCTATTCATGTCTCTCTGTTTAAAAAGAATTCCACTAAATGACCATTAAGCATCACACCCTATTAAGAAAGGAAAACACGTTTACTGAGATTTTCATGCGTCTAACGGTTGGCAATTTAATATTTTTGAGACTTCTCAGTTTTTCTCTATTGTTTTTATTTTGTTGGTGTTTGGTTTCAATGTCATCAGCGTCAGCTAAGGTATTTTTTCAGTGTGAAAAAATACCTTAGCCATTTATGCATAGATCGAAATTTCACAGGCTCAGCAGGGACTGGCCAAATTTAAATTCATGTATAAGCAGGCTTGATGTGCAGAAGTCATTCAGTTAACCAGACTGTCAGGTTTTTCCCAACTAATCAGTGCCACCGGCTACTGCCAGTAGCATTGATCAGTGTATTCTGATGGCAGGGAAGGCTCCCCATTGTAAGAATACAATGACTTAGTGGAAAGAATTCCCCCAGCCACTCTAAGTGTGTGAATGGGGGATCAAGGTCATTTTTTTTTTTTTTCCGTTCTACCCACTGGTTGAACGAAAAAAAAAGACTAATGTATTATGTCCAATGGCTTTACAATGGCAAAAACAAGTGAATTCAACAGTTCCCTAGCTGTTACTATGCTCTAAAGAGTTTGAGTGGGGCCTTTCACACATGCTTTCCAATCAACCTGTTTTTCAGGTGGACCTGATTGGAAGCTCAATGAAGCTCTATGGATAGGCAGATGTAAATGGACTTGTGTCTATAGACAACATGCAATACTAGACTAGTCCTTTACCCTTTGTCTGCCTTTTTGGGTCACAACTTCCAGAGTTGTTAATGTCTTAGCATTTAGAAAAGGTACATTATGAACCTTGTTGCTGTTCTGTCTCCTAAGAGACAACATACATGTAGCAATTGGTGCCATGTTGCTAAGTGTTTTCTAAGTATAATTGTTACGGTCCAACCTGCCCTCACCTCCAGCTGATTCTACAACAGCTAGGTAGGAGACGGCTGTTTAATAATGGCAGCTTATCTCTGCTCTGAGCACTTTCCATAGACTAGCAATGACAAGAGGCCTGCAGTGGGGGTGGGGAGGGGGAGGTGTCAGCCTCTGCATTGTTCTTGCTGTTGCTTGTCTGTGGAAAGTGCTCAGAGGTCAGAAAAGCTGCCATTATGGAGCAGCCATCTCCTTCCTTGATGTTGTCTGGTTGGCCACAGCAGGGGAGGGGGAGGGGGTCTCATAACTGGTCTTAGAAAACACTTAACAGCAAGAGACATATTATTGCATGTACTCTGTCCCATAGAAGACAGAACTGTAAAAAAAAGAGCGTCAGGGCAGCAAGGCCACGCAAAATCATGCGGTGTTGTGTACGTGGTTTCGGGGGCACACTGTTCTCGTTGTGATTGGACACAGCAGGAGCCAATCAGCGGGTCTGGAGGTGGCGTTGGCCGCCGCAACCCGCCAATTGTTCACTGGAGACACAAATCAGTGGTGGGCCAATGAGAACAAGCACAACGCTAATCTGTCAGTGAGGAAAAGCGATATCTAGGGGGAAAATCCACTTTGCACTGCAAGTGCACTTGGAAGTAAAGTCGCTGTAGATCCGAGGGGGACATGCAAGGAAAATAAAAAACAGCATTTTAGCTTGCACATGATTGGATGATAAAATCAGCAGAGCTTCCCCTCATTTCAGATCTGCGTATTGCGTATCTTTTTACCAAAAATATGTAGAAGGATACATTAGGCCCAAATTTATGAATATTTATATATCTCTATCTATCTATCTATCTATCTATCTATCTATCTATCTATCTATATATATATATATATATATATATATATATATATATATATATATATATATATATTTTTTTTTTTTTTTGGATATGTATTATAGCATAAAGGAAAAAATATTGTTTTGGGGGTTTTTTTTCAAAATTTTGTCAGCTTTTTTTAGTTTATAATAGACAGTTCGAATCTCAGCTGGTTCAGCAGGGACCGTCCGAGTTTTGAACTATGTATGGGCAGGTTGATTTACCCAAGTTGATCAATCGACCAGCTTGGGTACAACAAGCATGTTGGATTTTTCATGCGATTATTGCCAGTGACTATAGCCGCTAGCAATAATAATCACTGTGTGTCTCCCAGCTGGGACGGCTCACAGCCGGGGCCCTGTGCGTCCCTGTTTACCATTACAGGTCCAATTTCGGTCCGAATTTTTGACTGAATTCGGACCTGGAAAGGACCAGAAGATGCACAGGACTCCTTTTTAATTCGCTGTACAACCGTCCCGGAGCTGTGTGAACCGACTCCATTGATAGCTGGTCACAATCTCCTGAACATGTGAATTGGATGGGGGGAAACCCATCCAATTTGCAATAGAATGAACCCAGCCTCAACCTGAATATTATTTTCACTAATTCACTTTGCATATAACTATTATATAGCCTTTATTGTTGTGGTTATTGGATTATTAACCACTTCTCGACTGGCGCACGATGATGTACATCGGCAGAATGGCACGGGTAGGCAAATTGGTATACAGGTACGTCCATTTGAAATTCCCGCCCTGCCATCACGTGCGCATCGCCGTGGGGATACCCGTGATCATCTCATGGGGAGGTTGAACGGGGAGATGCCGATGTAAACGGCATCTCCCCGTTCTGCCTAGCAACAAGTGACACTGATCTCTGCTCCCTGTGATTGGAGCAGAGATCAGTGTTCACTAGCACACAGCCCAGCCCCCCACAGTTAGTAACATGCCCCTAGGACACACTTAACCCCTACACTGCCACCCCCTGGTTAACCCCTTCACTGCCAGTGTCATTTACACAGGAATCAGTGCATTTGTATAGCACTGATTGCTGTATAAATGACAATGGTCCCAAAAATGTGTCAAAACTGTCCGATGTGTCCGCCATACTGTCACATTTACAATAAAAATCGCTGATTGCCGCCATTACTAGTAAAAAAAAATTATTAATAAAAATGCCATAAAACTATCCCCTATTTTGTAAACGCTATAAATTTTGCGCAAACCAATCAATAATCGCTTATTGCGATTTTTTTTTATACCAAAAATATGTAGAAGAATACGTATTGGCCTAAACTGAGGAAAAATATTGTTTTATATATTTTTGGGGCATATTTATTATAGCAAAAACTAAAAAATAATGTGTTTTTTTTAAATTGACGCTCTTTTTTTGTTTATAGTGCAAAAAATAAAAACCGCAGGGGTGATCAAACACCACCAAAAGAAAGCTCTATTTGTGGGGAAAAAAAGGACATCAATTTTGTTTGGGAGCCACATCACATGACCGCGCAATTGTCAGTTAAAGCGATGCAGTGCCGCATCGCAAAAAGTGGTCTGGTCTTAAGCCAGCAAAATGGTCCGGTCTGAAAGTGGTTAAACATTTTTACAATGCTGTGACAATGGCAATAACAAGGCATGATTAATTCTGTACCAACTTTATACCGGTTTTACCACCAACCACGACACTACCTGCCTGGAGTTTGCATGTTCTCCCTGTGTCTGTGTGGGTTTCCTCTGGGTATTCCGGTTTCCTCCCACACTCAAAAGACATGCTGGGAGGTTAATTGGCTTCTGTCTAAATTGGCCCTAGTGTATGAATGTGAGTTAGGGACCTTAGATTGTAAGCTCCTTGAGGGTAGGGACCGATGTGAATGTACAATGTATATGTAAAGCTCTGCATAAATAGAAGGCGCTATACAAGTACCTTAAATAATAATAATAACCACACTGTGATGTCAGGATGTTTAGGTTGCCATGCAAATCAGTTTAAACTTTTCATAGTATCACACTATATAGGCATAACAAAACATAAGGATCTCTGCATCATTAAGTGAGATATCATTTAAGATTTTGTATAAACACATTTATCTAATGCTGTAAACAAGCTCGGCTCTGGTTGCTCAGCTTAGAATCCTGTATGACACATTTATGTTGTGATTAGAGAAACAGATGAGTTAAAGCAGAAGAGTCACCGGTGGATTTTATGATGCATACACTATATGTGTGCCTATAATTGTTCTCACACACTTCCAGTATGCAACTCCACACAAAAAAAATAAAATAAAAAATAAAGACACACAAGCTCTGTGTATTCAATAATATACACTAATTTGTATTTTTGAATGCAAACCACGGGGTTGATTTATTAAACCTGGAAAATGCAGAATCTGGTGCATTTGTGCATGGTAGCCAATCAGCTTCCAACTTGAGTTTGTTTAATTAACCACTTCTGCTCCGGAAGATTTACCCCCCTTCATGACCAGGCCATTTTTTGCGTTACGGCACTGCATTACTTTAATTGACAATTGCACAATTGTGCGACACTGTACCCAAACAAAATGTATATCGTTTTTTTCCCACAAACAGAACTTTCTTTTGGTGGTATTTGATTTTTTGAAAATTGTGAATTTTGAAAAAAAATAAACAACATTTTTTACTTTCTGCTATGAAACATATCCAATTAAAAAAAAAATCGAATTTCTTCATAAATTTAGGCCAATATGTATTGTGCTATATATTTTTGGTATCTTTGGTAAATTTAGGCCAATATGTATTCTGCTACATATTTTTGGTAAAAAAAAAAATCCCAATAGGTGTATATTGATTGTATATTGATTGGTTTGATTGGATTGCGCAAAAGTTATAGCTTCTACAAACTATGAGATATATTTATGTAATTTTTATTAAAAAAATGTTTTACTAGTAATGGCGGCGATCAGCGACTTATACTGGGACTGCAATATTGTGGTGGACAAATTGGACATTAACTGCTAACTGACACTTTTTTGGGGACCAGTGATACTAATACAGTATAGAAAACTAGAAAAAGACGAAGTCCCGCAAGACGTAACGCGTACGGCGGGAGGAGCTATCTTGCGGACATCACCCGCTGCCATCTCTGGTATTCTGCTGTTTTTTTATGCTGGCTTTACGGCCGCTATATGTAGCTTTATTTTATGCCATTGCTACAAGAGTTTTATTTTGTGGATTATCTTAATAAATTAACTTCACAAGGAGCACTGAGATTGTGTTTATTTTATCCACATACTCATCCTGGATGATCTGGTTCCATTGCTGTGTCGGTGAATCATCTCTATTCCACTCTGGATACAAGCGTATTTGACTATCTGTTAGCTCAGAGGTCCACCATATCTGGTAAGAATATTGGCTTGCTGGTGGAGGGCCTATCACTCAGAACAATCAGTGGGTTGCAATTTTTCTTCCCACGAGCTGTCTTCGTCTTCCACTCTGGGATTTATTAGTCCCATTATATTTGTTTATGGACTTACCTTGTTTTATTGTGCTGCACTCATTTTATTTTTCTATATCCATTGTAAGTGTTGTGATCAGCCTATAGTGTACATCTTGCATTTTCTTATACCTAATAATTGTTTGCGCTGATTGTCTTTTTATTTGATACTAATACAGTGATCAGTGCTAAAAATATGCACTGCCACTGTAATAATGACACTGGCTGGGAAGGGGTTAACATCAGGGGCAATCAAAGGGTTAACTGTTAGCTGGTCTTTTACTGTAGTAGGGAGGTGCTTGTACTAGAGGAAGGCATAGATCTGTGTCCCTGCTTTGCAGGAACATAGGGTCAATGTCTTCCTTACTGACAGAACGGTGATCTCCCTTGTTTACATAGGCAGATCGCTGTTTTGCTTGTGTCCTTTAGGATCAGAGGGAGGACTGATCTGCTCCTGCTGTGCAAAATCACAGCGGGGGGGGGGCGAGCCTCCGGAGGCGAGCGCCCGATACCCAGAAATGCAAGATCACATATATGCGTGATCCTGCGCAGCATAGCCACCCTGTAGCAGTAAAGCTGTTACAGGGCGGTTGGCAAGTGGTTATGCTTTAGCAAAAGGACCTGAAAGCTGATTTTGATGCAGAGCTGCACCAGATTTTCCACTCTCCAGTTTTAGTAAATCATCCCCAGTAGCTGAATCAGGCCTGACATCAGACTCTTGCAGTCCCTATACAGCAGACCTCAAAGGAGTGGGGAGAAACAGGGAGCCAATCACGTGCTGATAGGGGGAGAGAGCAGCGTGTCAGTGAGATGAGCTAATCATTCTGCTGCTTCTCCTTTCATAACCCAGTCATAGATTGGGAGTGGGACAATACCTATAAGTGTTACTGAATTGCATCAGAAAATAAACAGAACTCCTTTCCTGCCAGAAAGGGCTGTATACATTTCAGGACTGGATGGACAGAAATACAAATGTTTTAGAAGGTTAAAAGCTCCCTTATATGTGTTTTATCTGTGTATTTAGCTATTTGCCTGGAGTTAGGCTTCAAAGGATAAGCTCACTTTAAAAAAAAAATTATATGCACATATTTTAAAAAGATAGTAAAAAAATGGGCAATTTTTTATTTTATTTTTATAGTTGCCTACAGAGCATTGCACTCACGATTAGCAGATCACAGGGGCAATGGCAGGCTACTGCAAACACTGTCTACAGCTTTATGCCCATACCTCTGTAGAGGCTTTCTGTTTGAAAGCTGTATGACCTGTAAACTATGAGCGCGCTCATCAGTGCCCTCACAGTTCATTGAGAAATATGAGCCATATGCTGCAGTGGCAGACAGGACAGGTAGTTCATTCATTCACAGAATTCTGAGAATGAACGAGGCAGCTATATGGTTTTTAAATTGTGACAGCGGGTGCATGGAGAAGGTTCCCTGCCTGATGCCATTGGGGGGTTTTGGGCTAAATTCTGGTGTAACATATAACATGTTACTAAAGGTGAACTTATTCTTTAAAGATACCCTACAAGCCTCTAAATAAATCAGTTTCCTGCAATAGAAGAATTAGTATGACTACATGTCCTCTACCTTTGCTACCTTACCTCAGTGCATCAGTCTCTCTGTCAGTTGACACTTCCAGAAGTGTCAGTTGCCTGTGTCATCTGCTGAGCTCCTCCAACCCCTACAGCACTACTAAGTCCTGTACTGACATAAGGGTTTAGGGTTTGCCTCCTCATCCCTTTAAACCCGAACACATATTAATTACGCAGGTTCTGTGGCTGATTAAAGTGGTAATTAAACTCACTTGGTGCCTTATCTGCATTAAATTAGCCTCCAAACCTGTGTATTTCATATGTGTTTGGGTTTAAAGGGATGTGGTGGCAACTCTATAAGGGTTAAGGGAATGAACCAAAGCAGGAACACAACCCTGAAGGACACAGTTATCCAACATTCCTTGGAGTGTCCAATCCTGAAAAAAATTTATGGAGGGAATGTAAGAAACATGGGCCAGCACAGAGGTGGGTATACTACCTTTAAAACAGAAAGTGAGCCAGAACTCATTTTCTTTTCTTTTTTTTTGTCAATCAGATGCTGAAAAGGAAAATGACGGGAAAGTTGTCCACCAGGGACGCAGACAAAAATAAAAATGTTTTTCATTAGAAAGTGAAAGTGGAAGAACCTCAGTCAAGTTCTCACAGTTATCTGTGCCACCACTGGGGCGACTCTACCAACGTCCTGTCCCAATGGCAGAGGTCACAGAAGAAGGAAGAGAGTGGAGAACACCTCAACAGAGACACAGAAAACTGTAAAAATGTAACATGTCCAAACTATCCAAAGCTGAAACATTTTGGGTGGAGATATACTTTAAAGCAAGAGCTAAATGCACTAATAATGTGTCACAAGTCGGAAAAACTACCTTTATTGCAGAAATATTCCACATCTTCACAGGTCATATTCTCCGGCTCAAACTCCGAAGTAAAACTTTCTTCTAGAGGAAAATCTTCTTTAGAGGCAATGTCATTCTCCTCAGACAAACAGTCTTCTTCTTCATCCTCTATGGCATCCTCCAATGGACCTAAAAACACAGTTTATACAGTTCAGATCCACAAAGTGCAAGATTAGCAATGTTACCATTTTAATGAAAAACAAATCTCAAATAAAATATAACAAACTCCAAATACAATACATGTATATATCGGTAGCACTTATCATAATGTAAGACAAAGTTTAGAAATATAATTAGATGGGGGAGCAGCCAGATAGCATGCATTGTAGGTCTTTCTCCTTCAATCTAATAGAAATCAATATTAAAACCCAATTGAAGTTCTGCACCTTTTCTCCCTTTATAGTTGTGGGCCACCACCACAGCATCTCAGCAGCACCCAGAATGCCATTTGGCTAGGACCTACCACAGGCACCATGCCTCTCCGTCTCCAGCTATACCAACTCCAGGGGTTACTGAACAACAGAAGTAAGGGAAGCCTTCTCATCAGCTCAGCCTCCATTATGTATGTCACATTTTTGTGACTAATTGTTGCTTGGAAATGTTTTAAAATACTTTTTTCTCTCTGTAAAAATGCTGCTTCCTTCTGTCACACTGCAGTGCTCTGTGTTGGTAGAGCTGAGTAACAGCCACACCCCTCATCACAACTGTACTCACAAAGACTTGATCTATAGTGGAAAAAAGGAGCCATGAAAAACCAAGTGCTGATTACTAAGGCACTGGATCCAACTCTGGTGTCTATTGGACTGTACAGTTGTAGGCTTCATACACACGGCCATACAGCAGATAGTGTGTGTTCGGAGCATACACCCCTTCGTGTATGGGTGCCTTATACAACCCCCAGAGCATAAGGACATGTAAGCATCTTCTTATTCATCTCAATGGGTGAATATAGGCAGCGCCAGTGGGTTTTAGAAGAGTGATTGCACAGGCTCTGTAGACTGTACGGCTTCTCTAAGGTCTTGTGTATAATGCAGACTCCCTGCACAGCTGCTGTAATGGGAATTAAGGTATGACTATGAAAATGGAGCTTGTTAGTACTATGCCAATCTCACTGCTTACCACCTAAGTAATAAAGAAATCCTGTACTGAAACTTGTAATAGGAGCAATAGAAGCACTATGTTTCTCTCAGCAAAGGTTTATTTTAATTTTTACATCATTTGTACGATAATTCATGATGATCATTGTCCTGTCCTTCCATTCTATCCTTGGACATGGGTGTTGATTTGCTAAAGGCAAACACAGGTATGAGGTGCACAATCAATCTCATACGACTTTAGGGGTTAGATTTTGCATTATTTTCAAAGTGAATTTGTACCACCCTCACTAAATTAAGTGAAAATTCTCTTGCAAAAGTGAACAGCCTATTTACCTTTCATAAAACAACCAAATTGTGATATCTGCAGAGGTCCCCTGGCCAACCATTGTAAGTGGAAAAAACTGTTATTCTAAATGGATCGTCCCTAAAGTTTACTCTTGTTTCCTGGAGATAAGGCTAGTAACAGGTGCGTTTCACCACATAAACATGCACATTCTACAATGTCCAAACATGTTTATGAAAAGATTGTTCTTAAAAAGTGAAGCTTCATTTTATGTCTGCTATGACATTTAGTTCGATGACCTCATTGAGAAAAATAAATGGGGTCCTTCATCATTTTTAGTGTCTTGTTATCACACAAGTTGATTTTGGCTAATTAAAAGAGACAAAAAGTACCAATGTATAGACGGGTGTGGGGCAATACATGACACTGATTGGAAAATTAGGATTAAAAATGATTCAACGATAAAAAATTGCTGGGAGGGGAACTTTAATATAGATTATAGATCAGAAAGCACCCTAATAAAACATGTAAATATTGCAAAAGATTCAGGTTCACTGGCCAACTAGCCAGGTGCCAAGGCCCTGGAATCTTTCTCCACTACAATCCACAAATCAAATAACTGGACCACATATCGAAGACATTCATTTCAAGCCAAGGTTTATTGCAATGGCAGCACACCAATCCATATGGCTTGGCTGGAGTTGAACATTTTTGGTGTGCAGCCAATTATTTGGATGGCGTCTAAAGTGGACCTTTTAATTCTTTACAAGCACACATAAGTTCCCGACATGTCACAACATACATCAAACAGTATCAACTTAAATAAAACTCCACCTTTAGAATTCAAAAGCCATCCTGAGGTTGAAATTATGTTATCAGTCTGCTGCAGGCAGGAGGAAGCATTTCCTTGGTCTCCTATTTCCCACTGATCAGACTGCAACATTGTAACGTTGTATCTCAGCCTCAGAAAGTAAATGGATGATGGATTATGACTGAATAAATATAACGCTAACCTTCTGGGCAGAAAAGCAATAAGGACATTGTTGGAGGGAATAATGTCACCTCTGTGAGGGATAATAAATAATTGTACTTCTTAGCCCTTGTATACACGGTCGGATATTCCGACAACAAAATCCGTCGGATTTTGTCTGATGCATATTGCCTGAAACTTGTGTTGCATACACACGGTCGAACAAAGTTGTCGGAAAATCCGATCGTTCAGAACGTGGTGACATTATTTCGTTACAACAGGACTACATTCAGGCTAGTAGCCAATAGCTTTGGTCTAGGAATTTGATCTGAGCATGCGTGGCACTTTGTCCGATCGGAATTCTCTACAAACGATAGGACAAAGTTCCATCGGACCATGTTGTCGGAAAATTTTATAGCCCAGCTCTAAAACTTTGTCGGTCAGATATTCCGACGGAAACAGTTCGATGGAGCCCACACACAGTCAGATTATCCGATAACGCGGTCCGATCGGACATTTTCCGTCAGAATGTACGACCGTGTGTACAAGGGCTTATACATTCACGTTACTTAAGATTCACGCATCTACTATGAAAAAAACATCTACCGTACCGTTATTTTGTTTGTATAAAAATTGATGATTAATTGAGGCTGATTTATAATGGAGAGCGATATCAGAAACTGAAATGAGAGCCACAGTTCTAAACTTTCACTGCAGCAAAAATAATTGGGTGCTAGTCTTGGAGTCCGTACACTAGCAAAAAAAAAATTGGATGCACACCGATAACGTCACAAGGCTCAAGGATTGCAACTCATCCCTGCCTGCAGACTGCCCCTCTCTGACATGTTTCATCTTTGCAGGCTTAAACCGGACCTTCACCCCCAAAAAAAATTATTATTTAAACCTGGCTCCAACCACCTCCCTCTCCCACAAGTAGATAACATTTTTATTTTTTTTAAGTGCTTTTGACTTTTTTTATGCTGCACTGCAGCACTTTCTTGCCTTAGTCAGAAGGATGTTGTGCTGTACAGCTCTGCCTTTGGGACCCGACTGAGACCTCAGGCACATCTTGCGCTTGTGTGGGTTTTTCAATGCGCATGCATGAAGATGCACATAGTTATGGAGGTCTTGAATAGCTAGTTGCTGCACATTGCTCAGGAAAACTTGGCACATGTCCTACCAGGTCCTAAAGGCTGGACAGAGCCCTTCAGAACATCTGCGAATGTGCCGGACTTTCAACTATGGCAGTGCTGGTGAAGGGGTGCTGGGCCAGCATTATGGGGACTGAAGTTTCTCTTTAACCCTAGAGATCGGATATCACTTTCTTATATGACAATGTACAATGCAGCCTGCATTTTATGCCCCATCTATGGTGCGGTGTAGAGCCTGTGGCAGGTTATGGAGGTTGCTCTACCTAATGGGTGGGATTTCCTCTATTTTCTTTTCATTTCCCCATCTAGAGGAATAGTGTGCCACTTACAATCACATTTTAAAACACATTCTTGGGATTTATAACTATAGGGGGCTTTTTTTTTTTTTTTTTAGGGCACACTACTGGCATTATAAACAGGGCACTTAGATAAGATATAGAAAGGAAGAAGGTGCTCTGACTATAGATGATTAGAAGAATACTGGGTGAAACACGAAGTTGGTACATTGAAAAGGTAATCAATTAAACTTCCACAAAGAGAAGACGTGACAGCCAATGTAATCACAACAAGCAGAGGGGAACACTATGTGGATTTAACTCGTGATGTCATCAATGTAGTCCTGTTGCACTAGCTACTTTACTACAGTCATTTGTTCATGTATTAGTAGTGCTTTAATGTAAGCTGAACTTGTTAATTTCATTTTTTTTTTACTTTAAATGTGAACACCAACATTTCAACTACCTGCAAATGGAAACCATAATGATTAATTACCAACCGGTCTTTGTAATTTTTAGCAGTATGAGTTTATTAATCAACACAAAATAAAGCACCGCAGTATGCAGTAACCAATGCCATCCAATCAAAATAGAGTTTTCAAGACACTACCCATTGCAATCTGTTCTCTAGAGATTTTTAATGTACATCACAGATATCTGTACTTTTATTAAATAGGCTTGAATATATTAAGTACCGTACTTAAAAAAAAAAAATGAAAAATCTATTTTCACTTGTAAGCATTATATTTCTCTGCCTACCTCTGTCTAGTTTCCTCTGAAGACAGCGACTGATTGAAGGTAGGCTTAATTAAGCTTTGTTTTATGTCTGCTATCAACTAACAGGGCATATACCCCAGGGATACTAATTTGAGGGAGTATTTTAAATAATTAAAAAAACTGAAAAATCTATTAACTAATAAGTCATATGCATAAACCAAGTCTGTTGAAGTACCCTAGTTACTGAACCATGGATGGTTTTCTAAATATATATATTAAGCTGTTTGGGTGGGAAATATTCCAGCATTACTGGGTATCTGGTATAAGGCTGAGTTCACACTTATGCAAACTGGATGCGGATTTCCCCACATCCAATTCGTATGACATGAGCGAGTGACCGGCTCTCAATGGAGCCGGTTCACACATCTCCGGGGCGTCCGCGAACCACATTTGGAAAGGGTCCTGTGTGTCTTTGGCTCCAAATTAGGTGAAAATTCAGGCAGAAATTCGGACCTTATTTGCACCTGAATCGGGTAAAAGGACGCACTGGACCCCCTGCTGTGAGACGCAGCCACTGCGTGTGAACTTGGCTTTAGGCAACACATGAGAAGGGGTACTTGGAATACACACTGGGGGAGAGTTATTAAAATGGCGCACATAGAATCTGGTGCAGCTGTGCATAGCAACCAATCAGCTTCTAACTTCAGCTTGTTCATTTAAGCCTTGACAATACAACATTGAATCTGATTGGTTACTATGCACAATTGCTCCAAATTCTATGTGCACCAGTTTTAGTAAATCCCCCCGTGTCATAAAACAGTTGAACAGAGTACCATATACAGAGTAACAAAGTAGCAAATAAAGAGTTAAGCAACACAGCTTTACATTACCTGATTGTGAATAACTGGAAATTGATAGATAATATCAGATTGATATTAAGGTAGATCTACTTTTTTTTATATAACTATATTTAACTACTACTTAAATATAATTAAACCACAATGATGATTAGTTTGCTACAGCCCTTTACACATTTGTATCACAAACAAACAGTCTTTTAATCCAAAACAATGTGGTTCTCCTTTTTTTTTTATCTCTCTTGCATCCCAGTGCTGCTGAGCTCCTCTGGGTCTTCCAGCTACTTCCTGTCTACATGCACTTGCTCCAGGGTGGGCCGCACATCATTGCTCTCAACCAGCTTCCTGACAGACCATGCCAGAAGGTGTGTCAGCAAGGACACTTGTAGTTACCATTAGGCATGCCAATGACAGGGTAACAACAAAGTGCACAATTAGGAAATAGTTGTCACCCTATATCAGGAAGTGCCTGAACACGGACCTTCATGGCAAAACCACAAGGTATTATTTAGATAAAAATACTAGATTTAAAAATTTAGATGACTTTTGAAATCACAATAAAATATTAAATGGATTGTAAAGGCTTGTGTTTTTTCACCTTAATGCATCCTATGCATTAAGGGGAAAAACACCTGGCAGTCACCGTCCCCCTAGCCCCCTCCCCCCGTTTTACTTACCTGAGCCCCTTCATTTTCTTCAGCGGGGATGCGCCGCCCTTCTCTCCACAGAGTCCGGCTTTGATTGGATAGATTGAAAGCAGCACAGCCATTGGCTTCCAATGCTGTCAATCAAATCCAGTGAACCAAGCACCAGGGGCAGGGCCAAGTCATATATTCTGCTTCTATGGATGCCAAATGAAGGACTCGGGAGAGCTCCCGCAAGCGCACTTCTCCTAGGGGGTTATCTGATGCGGGGAAGAGCTGCGAGAGCCGCCGAGGGGGACCCCAGAAGAGAATGTTCAGGGCCACTCTGTACAAAACGAGCCATGCAGTGGAGGTAAGTATGATATGTTTGTTTTGTTTTTTTTTTAAACAAAGCTTCAGTATCATTTTAACGCTTACATTATATTTTATTAATTGTAATTGAGTTAAGATTTAATTTCATTTTCATAAAACTAACAAAAAAAATTGTTGTCCCTAGATGTGCTTTGAGATTCTTCAGAAAACATGCAGAATTGGAGTTTTTTGTTGTATTGGATCCACATATTTCAAATTGTAGGCTTTTTTTTTTTTAATTAACACAAACAAAGATGGAATTACACTTTACGTCTTATCTGCTAAAACTAGCCTGCCACACAGTCTCCTGAAGCTCTACCTGAAAACCTTCTTAGAGATACTTAACGAAGAAAACTCTAAGACAGTTCTTCACAAGCAAGGCTCTTGTACATCCCACAGAGCACTTTAATGAAGGTTTGTTAGTTCTGTGACCATTGCAAGACCACATAAGCCTTATGTAATTGAGCTTAACAGCAAGAATAAAAGTGCTATTTCTCTAGCTTCTAAAAATCTATTTTAACTGAGTTAAGTTCCTCCTGCAGCCACTCAGTCACTTTAACAGGAGTTGCATCAGGGGATCTTGTAGGATGGAAATATTTTTTTTATTAATTTTTCTCTTATCACCAGGAGAATGTTGCTTTTTTTCATTTACATTCCTAGCCTCCAGGTAGCAGAGTAGAGAATCATAGACTAGAAAATTTTGATTAATTTCTTTCCATGTGTTATGTTATTTCTTATATATAATTGATTTCTTTTGCTCGTAGCTGTACATCTATTTTATATCTGCACCTACTGCCTTCCTTCAATCAAGAAAGTTGAAGAAAATTACCTGAATTTTGTTAAGTTTATTAAAAAAAAAAAAAAAAAAGCGGCGCCTCTGTGAATATTTAAATTGTTAAGTTTATTAAAAAGAGCTCTGTGAATATTTAAATTGCGTTTTGAAATGCTAACGAAAGGAAGATATTACAGAATTTTAATAGTAGGTTCAATTTGACCCACCGACTTCGGCAGAAAGGGTCAAAAATTATTCAAATTGTTTCTTTACACTCAAAGACGGAAACCTTTGATATTTTTTTTAAATGGATTAATATTCTCCTCTGTTGGGTCTTTTGACACGGTGCTGTATGACAGTATTAATTCTACTGGTGTATAAATTTTTCAAAGACCTTGCTGCTTTCATTTTCACGTACACTCTTAACTTTTTTTTTATCTTTGTTATTGTGAGAGAAGAAGCTTTTATTAAGACTTTTTGGCCTTCTTTTGAGTTGGCCAAAATGCCTGTGACATTTTATAGAAAGTGCTACCTTCTTTTAAAATCTTTTATGACACCGATCCTTTTTTTTCTTGGCGAATAAACAAGATACGAGAGTGAACCATGAGTTTTAATGTTACTGTAGGAAGAAATCTATGACTTAATGCCTACTAAAAACTATTCTTTTACACTGCCAAACCAAAGAAGAGTTAATTGGATGTTTATGTTTTAAAGAATACTTAAAAAATTTCCGACCCTCCTGCTCAATAAAACCCCAACAGTTTTCCTATTTCATGAATGCTAAATACCTATTTGTTATAGTCTTATAGCTGTAATCTCCTTCTTTAACTTTCCCTGACCAAGGCAAGGAGGATGTTCACATTCTCCTCCTGCAGCCTCCTGGGATATCCATGGCATGCCTTCCAGGGGGCTATAGGTCCACAAACAGAGAATTTGCATGATATTTTGGTTATGAGAGATAGACGAGAATTTGTGCATGCTTCATCTAGAGGCCAGCTGCAAGAATCCAGCCAGCCACCAAGAAAGGTGGTGTGGAACAAGACTTGCACTATGAGATTCACAGCTGAGAAGAAGACAACACTGGATTCAAAGTCCATATAAGCATGCTTGTTCTTCACAATATAGGTGGTTATTTAGCATAGCATTTCGGGTAACACAAGGACTGCTTTAAAGTGATTGTAAACATTTAATTAAAAAAATAAAAATAAACATGTTATACTTACCTGCTCCATACAATAGTTTTGCAGAGAGCAGCCCCGATCCTCCTCTTTTAAGGTCTTGGCTACTCCCCCTTCCGAGTCCCACCCCCAGCAAGTTGCTTGGTAAGTGGGATACACATGTGTGTTTGTTCCAGAGTCCCAATGCCTGTGTTCATTCATTATTTGACATAGACAGCAGGGCTTTGCCCCGCCCTCTGCTCCCTTTTCATAGGATTTGATTAAAAGCAGCAGGAACCAATGGCTCCCATTGCTATCCCACTGCCCTATGAGGTGGGAGAGAGCAGAGAGAGTTTCTGCTCTCGTGCACAGCTCTGGATCTAGATCAAGCTCAGCTAATTATAAAGGGGAGGGGGGCTGATGGGGAACATCCTGGATGCAGACTTTTTTTAACCTTCGTAAACCTTCTAAATCTAAGACCCTGCCTTCACTGTATATGGCCTCCCACACTACACAGAACATGGAAACTAAATAGTTTTAGTAAATATAAACTGCTAAATACCTTTTCTCATCACCAGTATATAGCAGTCTTGTGACTTCTATCAGTGTCTGGTTAAAGCCTGTAGGAGGGGTTTTCATTCTGCTCTGACTGTCCTATCAGGCTGCAGGACCCCTGACCCTCTGTCTGGACAGTGCTGATCACATGCACTCTCCCAAGAAAAAAATAACTCTCTAGCAATACAAGTGTGCAGCTTGTCCCCTAGCCACTGTTCTATCAGGTGATGGGTTGGGGACAGTGGAAGAAGGGGAGGTTTGAAGAAGACAGGATGAAACAGCCTTTTAACACAATGCAGATGATTAACCCCTTAGGTTTCACAGTGAATTCAACAAGCATGCTTTACTGCATATACACACTGATTTTATTGTTGTGGGTTTAGTAAAACTTTAAGACTTTAGAAGTCCAAAAACAGATTTGCTACAATGAAACTTCACAAAAACTAGTTTCAGGTGACCAGAAATCTGACACCCTGAAATAATGTTTTATGAGAGTCTTCAGGCAGCATTTTTTTTTCTTTTACAGAAAAGGTAATTTACTATGTTCCTTGCAGGGAAACATTTTTTGAAAGTGTCATTTTAGTGACATAACTAAAAAAGCAAAAACAGCTGTAGCTGTCAGCACACACCTTCCGCTTCACCAGTGTGATTTGGAGTCAATCCAAAAGGCTTTTCAAATAGAGATTGTCTCAGATTTTTATAGCTCCATGCTCTCCATAGTACAATGCTTAGGCCCACAAAAAGTTTGCTTAGGCGCAGGGTATGAATTGTGGGATAGGGGTAAGGGGTGTACCTAATCTGCAATATGGGATAGCTATGATATTTAAAGTGGAACTTCACTCTCCCAATCAACACTGATTATTTTTAATCCTAATGCTGCTAGGATTAGTAAATAGATAGGAAAGAATATTATATTTACTTGTTTTAAATGTCTTTTTTTTTTTTTATTTCTTCAGTTACTTCCTGGTTTCCTGCCTAGGCAAATTATGTCATACATCCCAGGAGTCTTCAGGAGGAGTATGTTTTTTTTCTTTTAGCTAAGCACACTCTCCTGCATGCATGCATTGAGCTTAGGGCAGAAGGATTCCAGGAAGTAAATGCTATATGAATAATTTCCCTTCCTCAAGGTGGGCAGGACCAAAAATACTAGAGGGTGTTTTTCAAAGTGAAGTCTCAACAAAATAAAGCATGGAGACATGAATAGATTGCAGAGTTTACTTTGAATATTAAAAATAAATTAAGTAGTGTTTTTGGTTTGTGGTGCTCAGATACAGTAAAGATCCACCTTAAAGGGGTTGTAAAGGTAAATGTTTTTTCACCTTAATGCATTCTATGCATTAAGGTGAAAAAACATCTCACACTGCCGGCACCCCCAGCCCCCCCGTTTTACTTACCCGACCCTTGAAAGTCCCGCGCTCGCCCCGACATCCTCTTCACTGCTCAGGCTTGCCTGCTGATTGGCTGGAGTGGATGGATTGAAAGCAACGCAGCCATTGGCTCACGCTGCTGTCAATCACATCCAATGATGCGGCACGCCAGAAGGCGGGACCGTGTGATACAGCGAGCGGCTATAGCCGCCGGCTGTATCACGGGAGAGCGCCCGCAGGTGCTTCTCACCATGCGAGGAAACTCGCATGAACATGAGAAGTACCTGCGGGAGGAAGCAGAGACAGCCGCCGAGGGACCCCGGAATAGCAGGTTCGCGGCCACTCTGTGCAAAACGAGCTGCACAGTGGAGGTAAGTATAACATGTTTGTTATTTAAAAACAAAAAAAACATTTACTTTACAATCCCTTAAAGGGAGCTCCAGGCAGTGCTGGAGGAGCAAAAACTAAAACAAAAGGTATTTGCTTACAGCTTTTATCATCAGCTACCCATAAGTTTACTATTTTTGCTGTTTTCATTTTCCCATTTAATTTTACTTGGTGACCCTTCCACACTTCTGGTCCTAGGATGATAACACTCACTTGTCATCTGTAGAGGAGTTATTGCCTTTAGATAAAAAGTGTATTCATACTATGGAACCACGTCCTCCTATTATCTTCATATATAAGGATTCAATATTCAATAGGGAAAAGGTTGTGATTTACTAACAGACATATCAGCCTGGATGTCACACCACTTCTTCAAACTCAATTTATCTAAAACTGAGCTCTTAATATTTCCTCCCCCACGTGCCCCTTCCCCTGACTTCTCTGTGAAGATCAATGGTACATCTATCAGTCCGTCCTCACATGTCAGGGTGCTAGGGGTAACCTTAGACTCTGAACTATACTTTCAGGCCCACATCCAATCCCTGTCCAAATCATGTCGCCTCCGCAACATTACCAGAATACGCCCCTTTTTAACTAATGATACCACCAAGCTTCTAATTCACTCCCTGGTTATCTCTCGCCTCGACTACTGCAACTCCCTCCTCATTGGATTACCTTTACATAGACTATCCCCCCTTCAGTCCATAATGAATGCTGCTGCAAGACTTATCCACCTTACAAACCATTCAGTGTCCTCCACCCCTCTCTGCCAATCCCTCCTACTGGCTTTCACTCACCCAACAAATAAAATTCAAGGTACTAGCAATAGTTTACAAAGCCATCCATAACTCTGCTCCCAGCTACATCACTAACCTAGTCCCAAAATACCAACCAAGGCGTTCTATTTGGTCCTCCCAAGACTTCCCAAGACCTCCAGCCCTAGGCGGCGCAGTGTGAAAGGGGTCTAAAGAAGCCTATCCTGCTTCTAACTAATACACTCTTTTACTTTCTCCATCAGCTCATCCCCCACAGCTATTACCTTTTGTATCAATTCCCTTTTTAGATTGTAAGCTCTAATGAGCAGGGCCCTGTGATTCCTCCTGTATCAAATTGTAATATAACTGTAAGGTCTGACTTTATTTTGTTAAGCGATGCGCAAACTGTTGGCGCTATATAAATACTGTATTATGATAATAGTTTACAGTAGTGAACGGGGCAGAGTTGACGATGCTTAGAATTTCAGTGCAGCACAGGCCGATGACAGGATGCTAGGAGATCTTTGGATTTCTGGCAGATCAGAGGTATTTTTCTGTACTTACAGAGGGAAGAGTGTATGTGTTTGAGAGATGTACTAATGATATTTTTTATTATTTTGTTCACACATACATTTAACTTGCTTTGTCTGAGTCTGAGTTTGGTTTATGTCAGTGTGTCAGATGTCACCTGAAGTCTGAGGGCCGGTACCTGTGTGATTCTTTTGCATTTTTCTGCAACGCGATTTTCAGCTCACTCACTGGATCGCACAAAAACTAGTGTAAAAAAAAATGACTTTTGAAAAAAGCACCAGATCACATGGTACTGCATTTGGGGTGCCCTCAACTATGTATTGGCACCTGCAGCAGATAGCAAAGACAGAGCGCTTTGGACACGCACAGGGGGACGTGCCTTTCCCATACCACTTTCTACACTGTAGACTCAGATCCTGGAAAAGGGTATCTGAGGTCAAGCAGTGACTGTAGACCTCAGGGGACCTCTGGTGAGAATCAGACTCGGACAATCAAGCATATAAAAAAAAGGCAGATCTAGCTATGACCCAAGTAAGCTTGAAGAGATATAACCATTTAAGACTGTTCAAAGTCCAAATGTGACTGGTCCTCTTTAATATTCTCTGCTTCTTCTCCACTGGCAAATTTTCAGCGTGACAAACTGTATCGTCATTATTAGTTTATCAATGCCATGATGGCAAGGATAAACTCTGTTACATTACAAGACAAAAAAATGATATGAACAGTCACGAAATTAACATATCAGAGATGAACTGTACTGCCGCTGGCCATTTTATTAAGCACGGCTCCATGCTTGATTAAATCAGCCAGCAGCCCTGAAACTCATATGTGTCTTTAAGACAATATCCCGGCATTTGTAGAGAGGAAGCCGGCCCGCTGCTACAAGTACTCGACAGGGAATTTGCCTGCTATATTTTATTAAGTAGATACAACCCTTCTTTCAGCTACTGAATCAATATCGGAAAAGACATTTATATGAGTCAGATTAAAGGCCGGGCTTGAAATATTCCATTTACACACTGCAGATCGATTTTTCCTTTCTCAGCGCATGCCCTCTGTAATTGCTAAGAGCATCATAAATTGCAAAACAAGATCTATATTAAAAGAGAGAAAAAAAAGGGATGCCTAGCCCATAATCTCCAGAGCAGAGATAGAATCGGCAATGTCAATAAAACAGTTGGTGCGTTACTATTACTGATCACATCACAGGATATATGTCAGGACTATCATCACAAAGAAAGACGCCCGCGTGTTCTTAATATAGGTGTATTCACATAGTAATGGGGGTTGATTTACACAAATTAGTGGGAAAAAAAGAAAAAAGAAAACTGTGTTGGTCTAGGGCATTGGTGGTCAACTTACTAGACAAGGGGAGGCACAAGGGCAGCCCCTGACATCACCAAATAACTAGACATTATAATCAATATTGCATGTTACAGAAGACTGACAGATATAGTGAGCTGCAGGGGATACTCCGAGATTGTGGACATCCTACAAGCATGGTTAGAGATTGGGGGCATGTTACAGGAGACAGAGACTTCTAGAATGCCATGTACCATTGGTTGTAGGTATTTTCAGGCTTTCCCTAAGTCATAGTTATCATGACTCAGAGCTGTAGGCGTGATGGGGAAATTTCAAATGTCCCTATTATTATTAGCTCACCAATATCTGGTTACCTTGACTGACTTAGTACTATAGGAATGTAGGAATGTCATTACCAAGCCCCTTGTGTGCTAAAAGTTAATACTGTTTTCCATGAGTTATGATTGGTCGTTACTGCCCACCACCTCTGTAAATTCTGCAGACTAAATTGGAATAAGGTAGTACCATCCCAAGGCTGCTTAATGCATACGTCTGGTTTGATATATTATTCGTGCCAAGCCACAAAGAGACCGGGTGACTCCTTGGCGAAAAAGGCATCTATAGCTATCTAGGTATTCTTGTTACATTTTGCTATATTATTACATTTGTTATCTTTATCTGTTATTATTTTATTAAATGTTATATACAGTTTGATTTTACCTACAAGTGTTTGTGCGATCTCTCTTTACACATCTGTAAAAAAACAAAAACGCAAACTATCATGTTACTGTGATAAAACAAGGTGGTTGTTGCCATTGGCGGTAGGTGTTTTCAGACTTGCCCTATGTCATAGTTTTCATGGCTCAAAGCTGTGGGGAAAAGTCCAGAAATGCTTCTTCTCACATCATTTTAGAGCACATAACCTTGGAAAACACTAACTACTGGGCTAGGGCTTTTGGGCTCCATAGTATGTACCATAGGACCTTGGGCCGTAGCTTGGGCTCTAGGGCATATGGCATAACTATAGGGGGGGAGAAAGAAAAAGACTGCTACTAACCAATTGTTACCAACCAGGTCAGTAAAATACCAGTAAAATGCCCTGCTTACATCCCATTTTCTTCCTTACTGTATATGTCTCTAGTAGCCATCTAAAACAAGTAAAAAGGTAAAATTTTCCAAATATTAAAAAAAAAATGAAAAATACTACACATCACTTTGTCCTAGAGGCAGGTACAAATTCATATAAATTGTTTCTCCTGTGAGAGATTTATTTTCCGGAACTTTTAATTTGAATACAAAAGACAGCTTTTGCTACATTGGCCCAATAAAGGGGGGGTTTGGCTCCTGAAATGCATTGGCTGTCATTTTCCTTCCTAATGTTACAGTTGATATCAACAGTAACAGATTTTGAACTCTTGAAAGAAGGATTTGCAGCTCTCTCTTTATTTTTATTTATTTTTTGGGTGACCCCTGTTCTCCAGGCCCCCCACTTTTGTGGAGCCTTTGCTGAAGCCTAGCCATTAGGCATAATCAATGGCTCTTAGTTACGGGTTATGGATCCGTGTCCAGCACCTCATATCTATCACTGTGCCATGATGGGACAACTGGGGCTTCAAATAGGCCAGCTCCTATATGTACTACATTGGCTGATGTATTTATTGCTGTTTAGAGCCCAATTTAAGTCACAGAAATTGCTTTTCTGTCAGATAGACATTGTGCCAACAACCTCCATTTTCATAGTGTTACTACCATTTCCTGTTATAAGAGTTAACTGCACTGCCCTATACCCTCTGTGATCTAACAGACCTGGCCAGACATGCCACCTCTTTTCATCAGAACTGCAAGTTTACTTCAGGACAAATATGATGAGGAGTGTGGCTGTCACTCAGCTATGCTAGCATAGAGCACTAGACTAGGGGGACACAAAGTGCACTTCCACCAGGAAATAAAGCTTTATAAAGGCATAGCCAAGCAAAAAAAGAGTTAAAAATTATACCATACAGAAGTACAGGAATGTGAAGGGAGTAAACCCAGGTTCACACTGACTGTGGGTTAGAAATAGTGCAAGTTCAACTAAACTCGCACAATTTCATAACGGTAATACAGTCTGACTTTGCGGGTAATTTGACAGACATCCATGCGGGTTCATGCACAGATGTCTATGCAAATCACCCCCAAAGTCGCCAAAAGTAGTACAGGAACTACTTTTGGGAAACGGTGCGGCCTCGCAAAGTCGGCGCTGCACCGCTTCGAATGGTGCCATTGCCGGCAATAGCTGCCGATTTGAATGTGGGCTAAAAGATGTAAGATTTCAGTTGGGCTTAAAGCAACTATGACCTGCTTGACATCATTAGGCCTTCTCTTAGTTCAACAGTAAAATACATTTTTGTTGATTAGATCTCACGCTTTACAGGTTGGCAGATCTAACACTATTGCTGTAGCAGACTTCTTTTTCAGACTCAATCTCATACTATCCCTGACACACTATGCTCTCATTTGTTTGCAATGGGCAAAATAGACTTGTTCCTTTTAAAAATGTTTACAGAAGACGCACTGTGTACAGCTATAGGTTCACAGGATTAGCAGATACCAAGCCAGGAAAACAAATAAGTTGGCTCACTTGCTGAGTCTGTTGTCTCAATTTTACAAGATGGAATCACAGTGACTGAAGCCAAAGAAACTGATAAGTAACTCTTGCAAAAAAATGAATTAATATATATATATATATATATATATATATATGTATATATGAGTTAAAAGGTAAGGTAGACATGCAAACAAGCACAGACAGTCATGGACATTTCAGCAGATTCTTGTGGCTGAGTTGACAGGTGACAACAGACAGCTGTGGCCAATCAACCTTTGTAAAGCAATGACAAGGTGATAGGAACTGCTTCTTTCCTCCGATCTTTCAATGTATCTGCACATGGAGCAGTTACCTGCATTTAGGAACGGATGTCCCTGGACAACCCTGGACACACAGATATATGTGTGTATTGGATTTATTACATCAGGCTTCCTGTGTGTGTGAAAAGCAGCAAAGATGTTCCAGCATTACCAGCAGGTGTGTTCCAGGATCACTAGATTACTGACAAAATTACTGACAAAATTAAATGTGGGGGAGTAAAGCAATGTCTAGATGGAAAACGTAAAGTGATTGTAAATGATCACCTTGTAAAACAACCCATTCAGTAATGAAAGGCAAAACATTTTTAAATAAATACCTTTTTATAAATCATCACATTCCCTCTGCATAAGAGCTGGGGGAGGAAAAGCAGCAGCATACTGATCCTTGCAGTTCATGGCTGTGCAAAGAGGGCATTTCAGGACAAATGTGATCATTGGAGGAGAGTAAACTGAGCTCATAGCACAGCTAGAGAACTGACCACAATGTATTTTCCAGCTTAGTTTGGCCAGTTTTTAATAGGAAAGCAAGGGGACTAGCAGGAACACCAGGGATTTCAGGAAGCAATACAAAGGGAACAGGATACTTTATCATACAAGTACATGGTATAGCAAGCACATATCAGGAATATGAAGTCTTGGGGTGACAAATGCTTTAACTACTCATCATGGAAGCTATGCTTCTCAAGGAAGAAAAACCATATTGGGAAATGTGGGACTTTATGGGTGCTTGTTACTACAAATGGATATACCACAATGAATTTAGAAAACAATATATATTTTTATTACAGAAAGAAATAGTGTTAAAAAAAATCACTTTCTTCATACAATTTTTCAGGCAATCGTTCTACAGGTTTTGCCTTGTGGCTTACTCAGGAAATGTGTGGACCTTGTTTCTAATAAATAGATACAAAGATAAATCAAAAAAACAAAAAAAGTGCACATACAAAATGAAAAATAAAAAAAATAAAAAAGATAGCATCAAAAACATATATATGTATACATATCAATACATACATGTATGCATTCGCATGGATGGCATGGATTTCCCAACCGAAGGTTCTTGCCTCAATGTTTTGAGGACTCAGAGCCGGGTTTATGGTAGAAGGGTAAAGTCAGAGTGAAGTTCATGATCCAAACAATTCCACCAACCAAAACCTCCTAAATATGCCAGGCAAATATTATCAGGCACAACGTCTCACCTGTTCCATTCATTCCTATGCCATAAGATTCCTGTATGGACACCCAAGGGCCCACAGCAGTATGGCCTTCAATCTCATGAGGTCAGTTACTGAGTTCCCATGGAAACAGGAGCACCTGTGTCTGATTTTGAGGTAGTGCTTAAGCACAGGGAGACTCCGTTGTGTCAAGGCCATTACATGCGTTAGTGTTACCCCACTTGGCGTACCCCTTGGGCATGTCTGTGTGCGGTGGATTCTCTGCCTGTTAGCCAATGACACGGGGCGTGCCTTCAGTGGAGGGGCAGCGTTTACCATGTGAGGTGGCTCTTCTCCATAGCGTCCGCTTTGCCTCATTACGGCATGACGTAAATTGTCCATCTGACGCATTGGGGAGGGGTATAAAGAGACTCACGTGGTGGAAGCCATGCTGCTAGAGTCCCTGGGAGCCTTTATACAGCGAGAAACTGCAAAACAGGTAGATCCATTCAACATAGTTACAATCTTCATGATGCACTGTATATACAGTACATCGTCTAGATATGTAGGTCTGGTATACTTATGGTCTCTCTTCCCCTTTGTTCCTTGCTTTTACCTGCAGATCCATTCCTTTCATCTAAGGTCATATATAGGCCTCGTTTTCCTCTGGAGTCATTGTACCCACGGATCAAATAGTACATGAAGGCAAGCTGTCCTTTTGTAAGCAGGAATCTTTGACCTTACCAAATTCATTTATAGGGGGATTTCCAACAACCATAAATCGTTCCTTATATCCCAATGTTATCTTATTTTCAGATTCTGCCCATATACAAGCCAGGTAATCACTGTTGTCAGCAGCAAATCATAGGCTCCCAGCTATCCACTTAAAATAAGTCTTTTCTATAAACACACCTCTTCTTGTTGAAAGACCTAGTATCTTAAACAAGTATATATATATATATATATATATATATATATATATATATATATATACACGCACCGAGGTTGACATGTCATATTAACAATCAGATTGATTCACAGGATACACCGTTTTAAAATATATACAAATGATTTATATCTCTCTCTGAGGATGATCCGGCATATTTGGGAGCTTTTGGTTGGCAGGATTGTTTGGGTCCTGAACTTCACTCTGACTTCACCCTTCTACTATAAACTTGGCTCTGAGTTCTCAAAACATTGAGGCAAGAACCTTTGATTGGGAAATCCATGCCATCCATGTATGTATTGATATGTATGCATAAATATATATGTTTTTGATGCTATCTTTTTAATTTTTAAATGTTTTCATTTTGTAAGTGTACATTTTTTGTTTTTTGATTTATCTTTGTATCTATTTATTAAAAACAAAGTCCATGAATTTCCTGAGGGAGCCTCAAGGTGAAACATGTAGAATGATTACATGGAAAATTGTATGAAGGAAGTGATTTTTTTTAACGCTATTTCTTTCTGAATTTTTTTTTTATTAAATGCATTGTGGTATATCCATTTGTAGTAAAAAGCACCCATAAATCCCACATTACCCAATATGTTTTTTCTTCCTTGTCTATTATAAGGGATGATGGGGGCTAAAGTTTGCATCTGTGTCACTTTAACCCCCTACCTATGCTTCTCGAGGTTTGATTTTCAATTTTGACTTTACTACAATGAATATAATTATACTGTATATGTAATTGTATCCAAGCAGCAGTGGATTAATTATATCAAAAGTCCTGGACTGTTTTCAGTATGTGGGCCCCCTGCCAGTTTAAATGGATCATACAGAAGGATCAGTGTACACAGACATTGGTGTTTTGCTTCTGACATGGGTAAGTAAAACATTTTGGCAGGATTTGAAATGTAATGTTTGAACTTTAAATTGGATCGAATGCAGTAGTTTACTTTTTACAAGTTACTTATATGATGGCGGCAGACAATATCGAATGATGATGCTAGCTACTAGGAATATACATATGCATACTTTACTAAGAGCAATACATAGGCAGTCAATCCCGATTACCTTCTGAAAAAAGACTTAAGTCTTGCAATGCTAAAATTGAATTAGTTTGAAAAGCTCTGAAATGTAGATTTTTTTTTTACATTTCCATCGCTCCCTATTAATTTGAAGACCCCGGTTAGCCACCTGTTCTGTCCTTACTTAAGCCCACGTTCACATTGAGCCAATTTGCCATGTGATTTGACAAAGTACTTAGTGATCATGGATGATGCCTGAACAAAGGCATCTTCGCATTGGCAAATTGTTGGCTATTGCTGGCAATGGCACCGTCTGAATTGGTGCAGCACCACACAGGTTCCCAAAAGTAGTTCCTGTACTACTTTAGTGACTTCGGGGGTGATTTGAATAGACATCTTTGCATGAACCCGTGCGGATGTCTGTCAAATTGCCCCGGAAGCATTACTGGTTTGAAATCATGTTCATGTTCAGCTGAACTTGCGTGATTTCTAACCCGCATCGGTGTGAACCTAGGCTTAAAAAACAGCCACTGTTCAGAAGAAAGCCACTCCATTGGTAAAGTGAGGACAGAAACATGGGAGTTGTCAATACTAAGCTTCTTCTGACACTATTAGTTACCTGGGCATCATTGTTTTTAGACATTTATGAGTAGCTGACCTGGGATAAGCATGATAGCATACAAACTTCTGAAATCAGAACTCCTTATCTGCATGACCTAAGTCATTAGCTATAAGTATTTAGGATAATGAATCAGCATGACAGTTTATTTAAGGGCAAGTTTAAATTTTTTTTTGCGCACAATAAAATCAGAAACTTTTTGCTGTAAATCAACCCCCCCCCCAAAAAAAAAAATACAATTTTGTATGTCGCAAAATATTATGGTTCCCAAAATTCTCTTTAGGTGATGCTTTAAAAGTATATACAGATCAACTGTTAGCCGTGAATTATGCCCTTATTGCTCTCACTCAATGTTAATGACAATACTTAATTTGTGTGGCACAATTGATGTTAAATACACATGCTCACCCTATGCTGCACATTTTAAATGGGTTTAAACTTTATTGCTATCACAAGCTTGCAACAGCTCAGTGGGATAGATGTGTATCTACATCACGTAATTCATCCCAAAGGTGTTCTATCAGGTTGAGATCAGGACTCAGGTTGTGTGGAAGCCAGTCAAGTTCCTCCACCCCAAACTCGCTTATCCATGTCTTTATGGGCCTTGCTTTGTGCAATGGCCCAAATCATTTGGTGTTTTTCAGGGGGTTGGGCTTGGCCTTAGTTCCAGTGAAGGGAACCATGACATTTTGGACAATTTATACTCCTAACTTTGTGGGAACAGTTTGGGGATGGCCCTTCCTGTTCCAACATAACTGCGCACCAGTGCACAAAGCAAGGTCCATAAAGATATGGATGAGTGAGTTTGGGGTAAAGGAACTTGACTGGACTGCACAGAGCCCTGACCTCAACCCGATAGAACACCTTTGGGATGAGATGTGGAGACTGTGAGCCAGGCCTTTTCGTCCAACATCAGTGCCTGATCTCACAAATGCGATTCTGGAAGAATGGTTAAACATTCCCATAGACACACTCCTAAACCTTGTGGACAGTCTTCTCAGAGGAGTTGAGCTGTTAGAGCTACAAAGGGTGGGCCAACTCAATATTGAACCCTATAGACTAAGACTGGAATGTCATTAAAGTTTATGTGCGTGTAAGCGCAGGTGTCAGAATACATTTGGCAATATACTGTATTTACACCCCAATTGTGAAAAAAAAATCTTTGCCAGAGAAAAAAACAATATCCAATTATGTAAATCCAGTGTCAATCATGTAGTTGATGATGTAGATCTAAATCAATCACTGAGACGCCAATGTGACTACATTCTGCTCCTCTTGTCACAAATAACCGATCTCCAGCTGGCTTCTGAATGTAAACAAACAGATTGAGGATCCTGGGTGATGTCATTAACTAAATAGGTAAATGCACCAGCTTGGGATCTGTTATTTAGCAGTTGTAGAACAACCGCTAACTCTAGCTAGGGCAGTGGTAGTGCTGCTGTCCCTAAATGATTGCCGTTACATTTACATCAAAGAACATTTTGGGGGGGGGAGGTTAATTTTTTTCACTTTTTTTCTTAGCTTGGAATATTGATTCACTTTTTCACTTTTTTGTGAATGAATAACAAAGGGTTCTATTCGCTTAGAGGAGGGAGGGTTTGGTATCTGAAGGCCCCCTAATTCTATATTCCAATACGCCCCCCCCCCCCCAATTATGACCCCCCATCTATTTTTGGCACACTTAGAATAGTGTTCCACTGCGTCACGGATTTTGCTTTTGCCACCATACACATGCATATACACACACAGAGAATGCTAGATGTAATAGATCCTATTGTTATATTTTACAAAGCTCCACACTGCTACACATATACATAACAGACTTTATTAAAGTCATTGATCAGTTGTAGTCTGTAAAAGATAATTACCGCTCCCAACAGCCCTCTTTCCTTATATCTATATCTTTATTTAAACCCAAGCATGTCAAATTAAGCACATTCCACAGGCACACAGTTAAAGACTCATTAATAATACATTTTAATTACTGTAAAGTTAGTGTACTGCAGAAATGCTGGAAGTGCATAAAAGGAGAATTTTAGTCAAAGCAAAAGACAACAGAAATCTTATACAGTATCAGGGTATCTCTGGTTGGTATATTTCTCTTTAGAATTCATTTATTGAACTTTAAAGTTCATCTTTCGCTTTTTTTTTTTTTCAAAATTCCAGCTCCCCCATGTACCAATATAGAATTAATGTACTTATTTTGCAAAAAGAAAACAGCTTTCCATTAATTCTACACCAGCTTACCTCGCTCTCTTCATAGCTGTTTCAACACAATGCTCCATTACTTCTGCCTTATTTCTTAGACAGACTTTAGATCATGACACAGTAAGTAGTTGACCAGCTGAGGGTAGATGATCAAGGGGGGGTGCTAATGAGATCAGCTGGTGAACTCCTTCCTGTGTCATGACCTAAAGTCTGATCAGGAAGTAAGGTAGAAGTAATGGAGTAGTGTGTTTAAGCAGTTATGAAGAGAGCCAGGGAAACTGGTGTAGAATTATTGGAAAATTGTTTTATTTTTGTAAAATAAGTATATAAATGCTATATTGGCACATACGGGAGCTGAAGATTAAAAAAAAAAAAAAAAAAAGGTGACCGAAGGAGAACTTAGGATAATATTGGAGGAATTGGTACTGGACTTTATAGGCACTGAGATATACAGAGATAAGCGTTAAAATATTTTTATTGCAAATTGATTAAAAAAATAACAAACAGGCAGACACTAGTTAAAAAACTTTGCAAAGTAGAGATTGTCTATATGCACTACACCACACAACCCATACACCAATGTTTGACCATTCTCCCAGAAGTGCATTTGTGAGGTCAGGCACTGATGTGGAATAGAAGGCCTGGCTCGCATTCTCTGCTGTAATTCATCCCAAAGGTGTTCTATCGGGTTGAGGTCAGGCCAGTCAAGTTCCTCCACCCCAAACTTGCACAACACACAAAGGAAGCAATACAAAGAGAACAGGATACTTTTTCATGCAATTACATGGTACAGCAGGCACATATCAGGAATATGAAATGTTGTGGTAACATATTCTTTTAATACTAAATTATTGGGTTAATATAACCAACATCGCTCTCTAGATAGACACTTTTTATGAGCAAGGTATTTAAGCAAAAAATGTGTTCTTGCTGTACTCCAAGTCACACAGACCATGTAGAATGTATAAAAAAAGTAAATCATACTTGTGTTTTTTTATTACTCTTTTATTTATAAATTGTATTTATTTTATTTTATTTCCTTTATTTAAAGGTTTGAAATTATCTCTGGATGAAAAGTTTAGTGCAGCATAACACTTCTGCTAGTAAAAAGTACATTTAATTATTCAGGCTTTTACTGAGACTTAGAAGGGGACAGCTGATGGAGAAGGAGAAATTGAGGAACTTGGGGATTGTCCCTCCAAAAGAGCAGAAGCTATTCTATTCTGTATTATAGGGTGACCCAGAGAACCTAATTCTATAAATGGTTCCCTGTTTTTCATGGTTTGGAGAGTTTCCACAGGTGTAATGACTATATTATCAAAATTATTTTAGTTGTTTGGAAGAGGTGAGAAAGCTGATGTGAATGAACTTGTGTTTGACCCATATTGTGGTGACTTGGTAAATTCCAAATACAGCTAATTCACGTGGGCAGTGAATTAGATATCTATATTATGTATTTCCTAAAGTAAATAGAAAAATATGTGTTTCCCTATCTGAAACAACCCAATGACTTCCTGCATAGCAGCTGGTATCTGTATCGCTATACTAATATTAAAGTGACATTTAACAATATCCTTATTCTCCAAAAACTATCCATACACATTCACTGCTGTATCTATTTTTCATGGAAAAAAAGGTCTTACCGTTTTTTTTTGTTTCCCCTTGTAACATCCTCCATCAGTTCATGAACCTCTCCTTTTCCTCTCACTTCTGTTTGTTTGGAATGAGGAGTGCCTGTCATTTGCAATCATGTGCACTGCCCTGTGTACACTACAAATCTCATAGTCCACAATCCATTTTGGGAGCGAGCAAGGGAGGTTGGCTAAGTCCCTACACACAGTAAGACCTCGGAGAACAAACAAAAACATCCTCTAACAAGAAGTTAAATCACAGCAGTCTGGGTCCTTGTCTAGAAAGAGAAGTTCCCAGCCTGGAGGGCTGCTGCTCTCCCAAGCAGTCCAGTTCACACTTGCCAAGAGCTCATCAAGGCCCAGATATGCTAAAGCTGGGGGGCCTTTCAACTCAGTACCTCTGAAGCTAAAGAATAGGTATTTCACCTAGAATCCGGTCTGAAGCATCCACTTAGAAAATGTCTGCCTAACACAGGAAGGAGGCATCCAAATATCCAAGGACTTGTGAGTATAGACCTAATTGCAGAACCTGGGTGACTGTGTGGCTATTAACCTCCTGGGGCACTATACTAAAGCTTGCCTGGCCTGGAGCAATGCTAATGGTGCCCCATTCCCCAAACTATGGTTGAATGGACTGTTTTGAGAAGTAGTTGAAGAGTGAAGAGTGTCCTCCTCACACTGTTTGTCTTTCTAAAGTATCCCACAACTCCATGCCCTATCCATGTTGTTCAGCAAAAAATACACAAAAAGGAAACCACTAAAATATGTATTGAGCTAGAAAAGTGAATGCTGCTGTGTTGCTGGTGCACTAGAGGGAGGGAGTACCTGGGCCAAATTAGCAGCCCCCTCAGGGATGAGCACTAGACAGGCCTCCTGCCAAACTGACACTGTTACTGATCTGGTGTTCTGCAACCTCCCCCCCCATGCTGCAATTAGTTTCTTACTGGTGCATGAGCCCATGAGTAACTGGACTACACTTCCCCCAGGTTCAGATGCAGGGCAAACCTAAAATAAAGTAGCGCCAACCAGAAGGAATTAGCTGGAGGGGTTAAGAGAAAAGATTTGAACCACTATCTCTAAGTGAATTTAAATCCAAAATGTTCATGCGTC
Organism: Lithobates pipiens; assembly: GCF_037356315.1. Lineage (NCBI taxonomy): Eukaryota > Metazoa > Chordata > Amphibia > Anura > Ranidae > Lithobates > Lithobates pipiens. The sequence continues at coordinate 513,936,033 of NW_027507764.1, read as the reverse complement.
TCCTGAGTATTCTATGAAGAGAGGCCTCGAAAAAACAGCTACACAAAATGCACATTTAATACAATGAACATTAGCCGCAAGCTTTTCCATGTCATTTTGCAGTGACTGGATGTTACTGCATTTTAACAGAAGTTCCAATAAGCTTCCATGATGTATTTATAGTTCTGTTCCTTTACAGTACTGCAATTTCAGCCCTTGAACTGGGTCAGTCGCCACTAACAGGGATCACCAGAAGTAAACAAGGGATTTGAACAGATGGTAACCCAGAGCCTGACGTGTTGTCATGCATGTAGAATGGGTAATTAAAGCCTAATTTATCTAAAGATTCAGAGAGTTTCATGGTCCCTGGCCACTTTCCCTTGTTTCACGCACAAGTATTGAACACACTGAGTATTGGATGGGGAACTTTGTAAAAGTAAAAAGGTGAAGTAATGAAACAGACCGGAAACAATTTTAAGGCATGTCATAATAGTAACTAAATGAACACAAGCAATAGCATATGTAGTTGTTCTTTGGACATTGATCTAAATGATAACCACCACATTATTTTTTGAAGTGAGCGCAAACATAAAAAAAAGAGATTTACTGGTATAGGGAACCTTTAGAAATGTTAAAGGCATTGTATACTTTCAACTACTATGGGTATTAGTGTAATTATATTCCCTGAGTCGCCTTATTCTGTAATGATGGATTCATATGTTATGGCTGCAGTTTGTAGTGTCATGGCAGATCACTTCCCCTATGCCCATGTATTCATTCACCTAGCTTGTCCCTATTTTCTAAAGGCACAGTCAACTTCTTGTGCCGGGTTATGTGTCCAACCTATGCCTTACCATTTCTATGTGTTATATCACAAATATGGGAGTGCTAATGTGATAAAAACACATCTCTTTTAGCATGGTGATCCCTATGTGAATGCTCAGCATGTTTGTGTCTTTGTCAGATCTAATTACTGCACCTGCACCAGTGATAGACTGAGTGTCCCAAGGATTGTGGGATATATAGTTATTTATATAAACATGTGAAATTCCAAACTAGATTTAAAAATAGACCAAAATAAAAAGTGAAAGAAAAAAGGGACTGCTGCGGGCACAGGTCAACAGATCTGAATAATTCACATAAATTGCAAAAGCACATAGAAATAACCTATCCTTTCCAAGAAAGAGTCCATGCATTAGTGTTGTTTAAAAAAAAAAGTCCACAAGTGTACAAAAAAGTGCTTCCCACAACCAAAGAACAAAAAAAACAAAAAAAAATAACAAAACAATTCCAGAGGGCAGGTTTCAAAACAGGAAGACACCCCATAAGTCCAGTGGTAATGAAAGTGAAGATGGCTGCTTACCAGAAATTATTGTTTTTTAAATTAATGAAAAGCCATGAGCAGTTTAGGGGATAGACCCCACATGGATATGCAATGGATGATGGAACAAATGGTTCAAGAAAGGTTGACCGCACTCCCAGGTATGAAGCAGTGATGATTACTTTATTGAAGATAAAAATCCATCAAGATACATCATAAGACATCATGAGACCTCTATGCAAGCATTTTGTTAATCTCTTTTCTATATATATATATATATATATATACAAATAAAATAAAACTTTTTCAACTCTGCCCCCCTCTGGGCTGTGCTCTGCAAGTGGAAATTGTATTCTTGGATACAGTGTTTTTTATATAAATTGGTAACAGCAGACATAATGGACATATGTATGTGTGTGTGTGTATATATATATATATATATATATAGATATATCTATCTATATATATATATATATATATATATATATATATATATATATATATATATATATATATATATATATATATATATGTTATATATATATATGTTATATATATATATATATATATATATATATATATATATATATATATATATATAGGGAAACGATCTTGTGTGATTTGTTTCATGGGTGGACACACTCATGATGTCAGAGGTACACAAATGTATTATTTAGAGAGCGCGACTGATATGACATGATGTAGTTGTTTGTCAGCAGGTAAGAAGTAACAAGTAAAATACAATTAATTTACTTTAGAAGGGGTTAGATAATAACTATACTATTTCATCTTTTATATTTAGAGGATACTCTCTACAATTCATGTTATTGTACATATGTTGCCATACTACCTGACAAATTCTCTTCCTCTTCGTGTGTGGATGTGTTTACCCACATACAAAGATGTTGTTTCCACAATTTTACTATATGCACAATTGGTTTTATTATGTATGTTGAAAAGTTTCTGTTTGTCAATTTGCTGTATTTTGTTGTAACACCTTTTGTGGTTTGTGTGTATACTGCACAATGAGTATTTACATTGTATATGTCCCTATGGACTGGGACTGAATTTGGAGTTAGTTGGATGATTAGCTGTATCCAGTTTGTGTGCCATTCAAACCGCATACCCTGAATGCAACCCGTCAGAGTCCAGGGCCAGTCGAAAGCCTTATTCAGGGGTAGCCACTTGTATAAGTAGTTACATGTTAACAGTGGCAGCTCTACACACTAGACTTTAGTCCCTGCATCTTTACAGATTATATAGAACCATTCCAACTAAAGCTGAACTGCTGAAGTAAAATGTTAAAATATATACATGTGAAGTACATAATTTATCTGTTTGTCTGGAGTTTAGTTTTAAAGTCCAACTCCCTGTTCTGGCTCCTGTCACCCTATCCTTTAACTGTTCAGAAAAGTGGGCCTCACATACAATAAAAACTTGATGTACATTGTAGAATTAAAGGGCCCAAGGGTCAAAATTGCTATTTCAGCAGTCCTTCTGTGGAAGAATAGTTAATGAAAGATTGCCTATTTATAGAATTGAGATAATTGCTTTACTCATGTTTGCAATAACTCAAATAAATAGAAATATCCTGCAATTTCTGCTTTCTACTACTTGTTATACTCAAAATGTTGACAGCAATTTATCCCACCCTAAGTCAAGTGTAACTTGTTATTTCTATTGGATGAGAGCTGGAAAAGGAATGTTCCTCTGGTCAGCATCACTTTGTGATTTTTTTTTGCTACTTTATTTTGACATCACAATAATAACAAAATTATGCAAATACAACCCAACCATCCCTGGATAAGATAGGTTGCGTAGAACACAAATCTATAATGTTGGCTCAGCGATTTTGTAACCTAATTCTTCGGAAAGAGGAAGCCCATCAAAGAACGACAGCTGGTGGCACCATATCAGTAAGTAGACCTACAGTAACCAAGGCAGGGTTTCTACTTGCCCTACCAATGGTTCCTCCCAACAGTATCTGTTTAGAGGTCTCACTGACATTTATGTTGCAGAAGAGTCAACTGTCCTCTCATTCTTTCTATAAAGTAAGTGCAGTAAAAGTGAAAACAGTTATTCTGCCAACCTAAGAATGTTGGGGGTCTGAAGCCCTACCATGGGTCCCAGTGGGTCCATTGGACACAGGCGGCAAGTTGAAAGGGGCAGCAGAGCAGTGCTACCTACACAATCCGCACCAAGTGCAGACTCAGTGAGAATGTTGCAGGCTGCCTGACACAGCGCTATCCCGCACAGCCGTGGCATTTGCACTGAGTCTGCACCCAATGCTTCAGTGGCAGCCAGATCCCGGAAATCAGTATGATAGCAAGTCTCCGTCCTTGCTCCGCCCATATGAAAAAGCCAGGAGGAAATTTCTCACACAGGCTTCTGAGCAGGGGTGGCATCAGGTGAGTCTGTAGGGGTCTCAAACTGACGGCCCCCCAGCTGTTGCGAAACTACAAGTCTCACCATGCCTCTGCCTGTGGGAGTCATGTTTGTAACTCTCAGCCTTGCAATGCCTCATGGCACTTGTAGCTCTGTAAGAGCTGGAGGGCTGCCAGTTTGAGACCCCTGGAATATTCCATAGCCTGTCTATATATACCCTAGCTTGTGTGTATATACCCTAGCCTGTCTATATATATATTTTACATTGTAAGCTCTAACGAGCAGGGCCCTCTGATTTCTCTTGTACCAAATTGTAATGCAGCTGTAATGTCTGCCCTCATGTTGTAAAACACTGCACAAACTGTTGGCGCTGTATAAAACCTGTATAATAATAATATAATATATATACTAATAATAATAATATAATATAATAATATACCCTGCTTGGGGTCTCATTTTAAATGAATGGAAATGCCAAGCACCAAATACGTTAATGTGAGTTGTTGTAATATGAGGGGCTTAAAGTGATTGTAAAGATTGTAAACATATTATACTTACTTGCTCTGTTGCAGTGGTTTTGCACAGAGCAGCTTAGATCCTCCTCCTCTTCAGCCCCTATTCAGTGCTCCTGGCCCCTCCTTCCAGCTTGCTATGGGGGCACCCCAAGCCGAGTCACTGCTCTCCATGTCCATTCAGACACAAAGCTTCGAACCAGCCCCACCCCCTCTCTCCTCTGATTGGCTAACTGACTTTGATTGACAGTCGTGAGAGCCAATGGCACTGCTGCTGTGTCTCAGCCAATCAGGAGGAGAGTCATGGATGGCCAAGGGACTCATGGACATTGCTGGATAGAGAGGGGGCTCGGATAAGTATTAGGGGGAGCTGGGGAGGCTGCTACACACAGAAAGTGAATAGAACACATTAAGATAAAAAAATTAGATAGAAAGCCTTTTTATTGCAATTTTTTTAATAACTTCTGCCAAATTTATATGTAAGATTACATTTCTACTAAACCTCTGTGTATAAGTACTGCCTGGACCAAGAAGAGGTGGCTAGCTTGTGCTTAAAAATGAAGTTGTAGTGCAAAGTTAAAAGGTTAAAAGGTATCATGGACAAGGCTCTAACATATCAGTAATATCATTTTTTAGTATGTTTAAAGCAGAACTTCAGAATTTTGACATCCATGCCCCTTGCCACTTGCCTCCCCAAACCTCTAAAGCCCCCCAAGTGTTTTTTACTTTAGAAAACCCATGCATAACTTTTTCCCTGCAATCTATTCACCTGCCAGGGACCTTCAAAGCAGTTTCCTCTTCTCCCTCCATCAGTGGTGGGGGGCAGGCAAATTTCCTATTACTGAGTGACGGTTACATAGTAGCACATGAGCACAGCACAGTCCTAGAGAACGGTGAGCCCAGACTGCATAATGACCAGCCCCCCAGGTAATTGACAGCCTGAGCCTCCAGGAAAAGGACAGACTGACACAAGTCCTGTTCTACCCAAAGATGACTGCCAGCAGTGCACCAAGGAGGAGGTCTGAGACAGCCCTGGAGCGTTGAGAGTGTAAGTAGACATTGGCAATATTTTGTATTATATTTATGTTTATTACTATGTTAATATTATTATTAATATTATTTTTTATAAAGTGGATGGGGGGAGAAAAAAACAACAACAAAAAATGAGTTCTGCTTTAAGCTGCAAATTTTAGGGGCAAAAAATGATTCTAAAACCTCTAAAAAGGAAGATTATGAAGCTGCAGCTCCATGTTTAAGAAGGGTTCACTTTAAAAAAAACACCTAAAACAGGTGCTACAAACCTATATCATTATTCCCACTACTGTTGTATAGCTCTAACCATATAAATGGAAGCAGAATGAGGGTGGAAATGAACCTAATAGTGTTCATGTGTGAATCTGCAATCTCATATAATTAGTTGCTGGAGGGCTGAGCATACACTGTATTTAGCATCAAATGTGCACACAAAATACAGCACCATTTATTTAGGGTGGTGGCACACAGGCTGTGCATTTCTTATGATCATTTTTTGCAACTGAATATCTACTGATAATCCGCTGAGTTTAAAGTGAAATGAGCTTATTCCCTTGCTAGGATATATGCAGACTTTTTTTAACAGCTACAGTACTACTTTAATGCTTGTGCATCAATCCATATTGAATAAAAGAAACAAATAAATACTATATATATATATATATACATACACACACACAGTGTGTATGTATAATATATATATATATATATATATATATATATATATATATATATATATATATATATATATATATATATAAACATTTACCTGCTACCAATGCCATTTTTTTTGAAGTTGGAAAATAATGCACATGTTGGAAATGAGGGCAGTTCTATAAATTGGATACAGGATATGCTATGAAACTCCATTTCATTTTGTTAAGGTACTTTCCAATTCTTCAAACCTTGAAAAGTGCAAATTGTGCTCCTATTCTCATTGCAATACTATGGGGTTGATTTACTAAAGGTAAATGAACTGTGCACCTTGCAAAGTGCAGTTGCACTCTGGAAGTGCAGTTGCTCCAGATCTTAATAAATGAGCAGAAACGCTGCTGGCTTCCATCATCCAATCACGTGCAAGCAAAAATGCATTTTTTCCCCCTCTTCAATATGATTGGGTATTCTTTGCACAGTGAAGCTTTGGGGTTGATCTACTAAAGGCAAATAGTCTGCGCAATTTGTAAAGTGCAGTTGCACTCTGCAAGTACAATTGCTCCAGGGGTTAGTAAATGAGGTAAACTTTCACTTTGCAAAGAATACTCAATCACGTGCAAAGAAAATAAAAATAAAAATTATTTTTTGTTTGCACATGATTGGATGAGGGAAGTCAGCAGAGCTTCTGCTCATTTACTAAGCTCTGGAGCAATTGCACTTGCAGAGTGCACAGTCTATTTGTCTTTAGTAAATCAACCCCTATATGTCATTTACTAAGCTCTGGAACAACCACACTTTGCAAAGTGCACAGTCTATTTCCTTTAGTAAATCAACTCCTATGAGATTCTTCAGCTGGTGATAAAAACAACAGACCCTCTTTTAAAAAACACATATATATATATACAGGATGTATACAGGATTTATATAGCGCCTACAGTTTACGCAGCACTTTACAATATAAGAGGGGGACAATACAGTTACACTACAATAAAATACAAAAGGTTTAAGAGGGCCCTGTCTAGAAGAGCTTACAATCTAAAGCGTATATCTATGTATATCATAGTTCCCAACTGTCCCTGATTTGGAGCAATGTCCCCCTGTCGCTCTTTCCTCCTCATTTGTCCCTCATTTTGGCCTGATCTATGTCGTTGTACAGAAAATGCACTATTTATCTATAAGAATTTTTTTTTACATTGCCCAACATTTCATCCAATTTCTAAATTGCTGCAGTCATAAATTTCACAAGCAAATATTAACCTCCCTGGCGGTGATCCCGAGTCTCGGGTTGGGATTTTACTATCATAAGCGGTAACCCCGAGCCAGACTCGGGATCGCATCGCTGGATACAGGGAGGACACAGAGAAGTTACTTACCTTGTCTCCTGGGTCCAGTGGTGTCCTCCGCGCTGTGTGATGGAGCTGTCCTCCGCTCGATTCACACAGTGCCGAATGCCGCCGAGCTCCGTTCCCTGCGATGTTACGGCACACGGGAGCGGAGATCGGCACCAAATTCAAAAAAGTAAAAGTACACAAAACACACACAGCACTGTAATCTAACAGATTACAGTACTGTATAAAAAAATATACACCCCCTTTGTCCCTAGTGGTCTGTGCAGTGCCCTGCATGCACTTTTATATTATAAATACTGTTTTTTCTGCCTGGAATTTGGAGATTGTCCATAGCAACCAGAAAGTGTCCCTTTTTCAGTGTTTTAGGATTTGATTACATTATTGAATAATTTTTATTATTATTTATTATATTATAAACTTTATCATACCCGGGATGTCTGCTAGACTCTGGTTTGAACAGATTTAGGAGAGTTATTCCTAAGAATTACAGGACTACAATATAAAACGCCAAATTACCATGCAAAATAATTGTACCGCGTTCAGCACCTGAAACCAGAACGAATCATACCGCCAGGGAGGTTAAGGAATAGTAGTGGTAAAAAAAAAGCCCTTATGAGTTTAATCAATCATGTTTTTGTGTAGCATTGACCCCCAAAGAAAAAACCATGATGCCTGCAGCGCTACACATATATATATATATATATATATATATATATATATATATATATACTGTATATATCTTTCTCAAGTTTTTTTTAGAATCCTTGCACTCATACAGATCACCTGGAATGGATTTTTTTTCCCCCTCAATGCATTTACACTTCAAATAACAGGTAAACCTTGTCTACATTTTCAGACAGATCTGGAGCTGTCAACAAGCAAAGCAATAAATAATACATAAGGATAAGAGGAAGACAGCATTGCGGACTTGCTCTTAGTAGCCAAAAACAATTGCATAACACTTCTTTTACAGAAGACATGAGGGCATTTTTGTGGAAATAGTATACAGAATCAAACGTTACTGTTTTTTTTTTTTTCTAGTAAATGTCTTCTCCAATAGTTGTACACAGGCAGTGATAAACTGGGGTCAGCCTCTTGTCTGTAGACATAGACGAAGCGGCAAATACCACAGTCATTGCTTGTTAAACACAGGAGAGAATCTAGGCTTCAGGTAAACCTGTTTCGCATGCAGGAAATACAACCTAAGGTTTGAACTGCATAAAAGGCAACATAAGGTACTAAATTATCATTTGACAACACACTGAATTCCTATAGGTGGGAAGAGTAACCACATCTCAAATAGGGATGTGCAAATTTAAGGGCTTCAGCAAATTTGGAACTTCAGAAACATCCAGAGATTTCAGCAAATATTTTGACATTTTAGCTAAATTAATTTCATTCAACAGTGAAGGCGAAATTAAGAGTTTTTTTTTAATAGAAAACTGGGAGATCTTGGTGAAATGTTGTGATTTTGGAAAAAATGCATTGAAGTCAACATAGAAGATGATATTAAAATGTGTTTTTTGGTAAGGTTTTTAATGGTGCAATAGGCTTTAAATAGCTCCCAAGGATTAGAGAAGGAACTTTCAACTACCCTGGACCTGTTCTTGTGTCAAAAACATCTCTTCATTTTCTTTCTTCACAGAAAGAAAACACATATAATACTCACATTGACTGAATACATTGAAAAGGAAACAAAAGACATATAGAGAACACTAAATGAAATAAACGAGTGCCATAAATACATAAAAAAAAAAATAGTAGATAAAAAATAGTAGATTTTTCCTATCCAAGCAATTTTTGCTTAACCACTCCAGGGAGTAAAGACCCACACATTGCTTAGTATAAGCAGCACGTACTACGCACAGTAAACATTGTTAGACACACAGTTAACCTTTTGCTTGTGCCTAAATGTAAACCCCTTCCCAGTCAGTGTCATTAGTAAAGTGTCAGTGTATATTATTTGTATTGATCACTGCATTAGGGTCATTGGTGATATCAGTGTCAGTTCCCACAAAGTGTCAGTTAGTGTCAGATTGCTCACCGTACTATCACAGTCCCACTATAAAAAAGTCACTGATCACCGCCATTAGTAGTATAAAAAAAACATTCCAGTATATATACCATCGTTTGTAGACGCTATAACTTTGGGAACAGTGTTGCATGACTGCACATTTACCAGTTAAAGTAGTGCAGCGCTAAATAATAACAAAAAGGCCTGGTTATGAAGGGAGCAAAATTTTCCGGAGCTGAAGAGGTTAAGCAGATCATCAGCAATTTTGTATCAAAATGTCTTTTACTGAATAAATACCAATATAAAGGACAACATAAAAGTAGGTAAGAAAATATGTTAATTTGCCTTTTTAGGGAAATTAATGAGTTCTATTGAAAGTGCCCCCTTCCCACTGATTATTATCTTCCCAGCATTCCTTCATCCCACCAATTGTCTGTCAGAGCCCTGAGTCTAAAGCAGCCCAAAGATTATGCAATTTTCTTTCCTTCCACCAGGGGTAGAAGAAAAGAAAATTGCTTGATTCCCCCATCAACAGTCAGTGTTGATGAGGGAATCCCTCCTGAAGCACTATTGTTTTCTGCCAGCGGGAAGCCTTACCCACCAGCAGAACACAATGGTCACTACTGGCGGCTATAGTCACCGGAAGTGATTACAAATAATCCAACAGGCTGGTTGTAATGAAGTTGACCAATGTATCGACTTCAATACAGCTATCCTGCCCATAGATGGATCGAGTCTCAGCCAGTCCCTGCTGAACCGCTCGAGATTTAATCCATCCATGGCTGGCTTTATCTTGTATCAGCTCCATGTGGGTCTGTGTTGGAGCTTACACAGGGTTATTGATCTCCCCTCCCCATGTAGCAATTGTGGGGCTGGGATTTAACCATTCAGGTCAGGGCACTGCATCTGGGGAGGTGAGGAAGTGACATACTCCTCCATCCCCAGAAGCAGAGGAAATTTCCAAGGGCTCCAATTGGTGGACAAAGTAGCAGGGGGAGCAGTGAAGGTAAGTATTATTACAAGGTTACAGGGGTGTCAAGTGAGCTCTCAAGAAAAGCTGTAACTTTGCCCTCAGTTTACAAGATTGAGGAATGTGGAAAAATAACACTAAACCATAGTTTATCTCACGGGTACTGCTATTTTAAAGTATTGACGTTGATGTAAATAATCTGGTTCCCAAGAAAGCGGGTTCTACAACCCAGGGGATCTGCATGGTCTCCTTGGCTTTTAGTGCAATGTGACAAAAATTGAAATAGATGCACTACCCCATTGCTAAGAGGTCCTGATAAAGTTTTATCCCAATAAATGTCAGGGGAACAATTCAAAAAGTAGCTGAAACATGTTGGATACTTTTTGGATTGTCCCTCTGACTTTTTTTTGGAATAAAGTTGTAACTGGACCTCCTAGCAGTGATGTTGGCTTCAATTTAAATTTCTGCTTATTGTACAAGATGACAGATTTTCTTAGGGCCCAGTCACACTGTTACAGTGCATTGACCCAGAATAAGTATGCAGATCATTAGCCTAAATTTTGTTCAGTGCTAATTATTATCAGCTCAGAAATCGGAACGCCTGACCCAAATACTTGTTCAAAGTCAGAGAGGCTGATTTTGAGGAGTAAAAGATTATCAAAGTGAATGTTCACTGAGCTTTGCAAATACAATGTTCGCTTCAAATATTAAATCGTGCAAGGAAAAAATAAATAAAAATCGTGCAAGGAAAACGATTTTGCTTGAACACAACTGGATGACTGAAGTGAACACAGCATTGCTAAACTAAGTGAATATTCACTCTACAGAGTGAAAATGCTTTATTTCTTTAGTAGGTCGACCCCAGAGATCCAAAAAGTACCGAAGTCCCATGGTCATCATGAAAGCTAAATACCTAGAATTTTTAGATCAGCAAGCGTCATGACTGGATTCCTTTAATTGGTGGTCTTATCAGGTTCTGATTTCCCTGAAACGCTCTCACTTTGCACCCATGTAGGGTTTAAACGCTGTGCAGTCGACAGATTCGATAACATCTGCTACAGTTACAACAAATAACAAAAAATGAGTGTGAAGTCTGATGAATGTTTAAACAGAACATTTTTTTATGGATCAGCTAAATCTTTTCTGCTTTTTAATTAAAAGTAAAGAAAATGGAACTTAATTATCCTGTAAAGATTAGCTTGTGGGCATCTTTCTGTAAATTACTTCTAATTGAAAGCAAATCATCAAATGACATTCAAAGTACTGTCCTTTAAAACACAGCTGTTCAATTGCTGATTTTGGTGCATTACCGTACTTTCTTGATGCAATGTGGCATATATGAATATTTAACAAGTTGCGTGTTTTTATTTTTTTCAGAGCTTATTATATCTTAATCGCATTCTATCCACACCCCACTTATAATAAACATGTAGAAAAACAAAACATAAACACACCACCCCTCCCCCCATTTAAAAAACACTGCAAATCATTCTGCAAGCGCTATCTGCAAAGCCGTTCTTTTAAGTCAGTAACTGCAGAATTTTTATTTATTTTTTTGGGATAAAATAATATTACATCTAAGAAAAGCTTATTAAACGGAATGCTAATTACTTTTATCTTCCACCAAGTACCCCACCTTGCTGTGGTTAGTGCATTATCAGCTTGTTTACAAAATCCTTTTTGGAGATCAAAAAGAGTTGATACTTAGTTGTCGAAAAATGGACGGCATCAACTTTTTCTAGACTAGGGAATATGTCTTCTTATTGAGAGTTTTCAATTTTTACAGGAGAAAGTAAGACATTTCTTGTGCTATGACAATTGTTAGGAAATTATCTAATGAAAGAAGATACAACACATAAAGGTCTATATATAAAAATTGCAAAGCTATTAATCCTGTTAAAATGCATGTACATTTATTCTGTGTGAATTAACCAACATTTGCCCATTACCTCATGTACAAAAGCTAGGTCTGCATTCAAATTGGGCAAAATAATGTTCCTAAAGTATTTTCTCCTCTGATCGGCTCGGTTCACACTGTCTTTGCATGCGGCTCGCAGAAGGGGGTCTGGTGCATCTCTGTTCCCCGTTTCAGGGACAAATCAGGCCCGAAATGTTTCTCAGAATTAGGACCTGAAATGGAGCCAAAGACGCACAAGACCCCTGTGCAATCTGCTACGCAGCTGCCGCCGCGATGTGTTAACCGGCTCCATTCACAATCTCCTGTCATGCGAATTGGATGCAGTAAAAGCCGCATCCAATTCACACTAGTGCGAACCCAGCCTAAAGAAGAAGTATCAGGGGAACGGTCTGGCCATCCATGTGAGCAGACGGCTCCAGCGGAATCCTGCAATTATTCTGTAGATAGACGCTACACCTGCCTGGCAAAACCTGGAGTCATCACCGCTGTGTTATTTATCTGTTTTTTCACAACCTCCTCAGATGACCAGGAGGAAGGAAAGAAGAAGTATCACCTTTTTTACATTATCTGATTTCCCATGAGACAGAGTACATGTAGTAATTTGTCCCATCTTCCCAGGTGCCCTGTAACGTTGGCTGCAAAGTCGGACAGGACGCTTCACCTTAGTGCAAGGCCATCCGACACCTCAGCCAGCCAGTAAACAGCTGCTTTAATAGTGAGTGCCTGTATCTGGCTCCTGGCACTTGCTTAAGGCAAGCAGAAGCAAGAGGAAAGCAGAGGGAGATGAGATGAGTCAGTCTCACCTCCCTCTGCATTCCTCTTCCCGGACTGGGCTGGGAGCCAGAGACTGGTACTAACTATCAAAGCAGATGTCTACTGGCTGGTTGAGGTGTCAGGTGGCCTTGCACCAAGAAAGAAGGTGGGGGGGCAGTGCCAGGTTCTACATTTTAGCTAGTGTTACAGGGTGGGAACTGAATAATAAATAAATAAATAAATAATAAACGTAGTTATAATTCTTCAATAAACTAAAAGCAAAACTTTTCTTTTTTTTGGATACATTAACCTCCCTGGCGGTATGATTCAGTCTGGAATAAGGTGCTGAAAGCGGTACAATTATTTTGCATGGAAATTTGGCTTTTATTTTATAGTCCTGTAATTCTTAGGAATAACGCTCTGAAATCTCTTCAAACCATTGTCTAGCGGACATCCCGGGTATGATAAAGTTTATAATATAATAAAGAATAATAAAAATTATTCAATAATGTAATCAAATCCCAAAAAAACTGAAAAAGGGACATGCTTTGGTTGCTATGGACAATCTCCAAATTCCAGGCAGAAAAAACAGTATTTATAATATAAAAGTGCATGCAGGGCATTGCACAGACCACTAGGGACAAAGGGGGTGTGTATTTTTTAATACAGCACTGTAATCTGTAAGATTACAGTGCTGTGTGTGTTTTGTGTGTTTTTACTTTTTTGAATTTGCCGCCGTTCTCCGCTCCCGTGCGTCGTAACGTCGCAGGGAACGGAGCTCGGCGGCATTCGGCACTGTGAATGGAGCGGAGGACAGCTCGATCACACAGCGCGGCGGACATCGCTGGATCCAGGGGACAAGGTGAGTAACTCTCCCTGTGTCCTCCCCTGCATCGAGCGGTGCGATCCCGAGTCTGGCTCGGGGTTACCGCTCCTGTAATGAAAATCACAACCCGAGCCAGACTCGGGATTACCGCTAGGAAGGTTAAGGGAGGGGTGTAACCCCTACCAGATTATTTTTTTTGCCCTCTGTGTTCCATTGTGAAGATGTCCCTTCACTTCCTGTCTCATAGCCAAAGCAGGAAGCGGTGGAAATCCTTCCAAACCGAGGGAATCACTGGTTGTCCCCAGGGTCACTGGAATTAGCATCCCCATTCGAATATTTCCCTCCTATTCCCATTCTGGTAACAACCCAAAATTTGGGATAAATAGGAGAAATAGAGAAGGTGAATCTCCCTAACAGGGACACAGACAGCAATAAAAACCTGAATGCTGTTATAATCCCCCTCCATTCTTTCCAAAACCAAAGAAACTTTACCTTTAGCTATACTTTAGAGAAATATTTTCTTTTGATTGAATATTTTTTAAATATGTTGCCTCCAGTACTACCTAAATTCCACAGAGAAATCCACACAATACTGTGCACAATAGTTAATACATTCTAATTATGTTCAATTTGACAACATTGGAACAATCAGGGTTCGCCAAAAGATTGTTATGCTTGCCTTGCATAAGAAAAGGTAAATATCAGAAAATAAAATGTATTTCCCTGCCTCTGATGGGGACCCTGAAGTATGATGGAACTCTGATGAAACTCTAATGTAAGGGGCCTCTGATGGGGACCTTAATGAAATAAGGGACACTAATAGAGATCCTGGTGAAAGGGGGTTTGACATTATTTTTGTTTGAACATTATTAATGTCTCCAGTTTATTTGGAATTTATTTGCGTTGTTCTAAATCATACTATGCTGATTTAAAAAAATGCATTAATCCATGATTTTTTTCGGCCCATGAATATTAGTGAAATATATGATGTGGCCCTTTGGAGACCCCTGTTCTATACAAAGGTTTTGAAATGTTTTATTATCTCTTGAGAACAATATAGAATGTGACAAACATTTCCAACACAGCCAATCATATTTACAAGATGACTTTGGTGTCCCAAAGTTATCAGCTATGACTAATGGTACACCATATACTCAATTATCAAAAAAAAAAAAAAAAAAAAAAAAAAACAACAACTTGCTAGTATAAAACCACATGGATCCAATGTCTATGGTAAATTTATATTGAGAATCTCAATTGTCTATTAAGTCTTTTTTTTCCTTACCATGCAACATCTCATACATTGATATAGTGGTATAAAAAAAAAAATCGCACATCAAAAATATATAACCAAAAAAGAAAAAATAGCTTATTAACCCTTTCAGGAATACAGATATTTTTAAGTTGCTTGAAAAATGTATGCCTGGAGATTTTAATAATTGTAGGGGTAGGGAAATCAAAAAAATCTTGTAAATGTCATGCAGACATATGTAGTATCCTAAAGAAACTTTGTAGAAAGTTGTGGTCATCAGCTGGACCTGTGTCCAGCTGACACTGGCTGCCCAACCATGACAAAAAGCCTACTGAAAAAAATACATTTGTTTTTGCAAAAATAACAACGCATGCGTGTAAATTTTAGTGGCCAAGCCAACATGCTGGAAAGAAGTACATATGGCCCTGAGAAGGAGAGGGGTTAAATTTTCAACAGTCAAAAAAATCAGTTGTTATTTATAGTGGTACCTTTAGTCGACAAGGTAATCTGATGATGTCTCTACTGACAAATCACCATCAGAAAGACCCGGCTTTGTTCAGCACCCCAGCACGTTCCTCTGCGCCTCCCAATCTAGAGTTCAAAGCCAATCTGACTGGTGGCGAGGATTTTTTGGCCGTCTACATGCCGATTCAGTAGAGTTATCAGTCCAAACAGACACACAATTCGGGTCCAATGTCACTTCTCCTCATTATGTTAATAGTTAATACATGCAAATGAAAACACTCCGGCAATTTGATTTCATTGAAGATAGTTTGCATATTGTCTTAGCCATAATGACAGTACACTTCCCGCCGCATGGATTTATGCAAGGGTAGTCAGTTCAGTTTTATCTGCACAAGTTCACGGTGGTTCTATTGGAATGCAGGGCCTTGTGTATTCCCTACCTCTTCACCTAATTGCCATGCAGGTACCATCGGCAGATTGTTCATGCTACTGGTGTTTTTCTTAATTAAGAAACAAATGAATTGTTTCCAAGTAGAAAGATGGAACAACAGCACAAGATGCCAGGGGTTGATGTTCAGTTTCTTAATTGAAGCTGTTCTATTGTTCTGCACTGTTGTGAGGGGGCACCGGTGTCTCGAGTTGAGGCTTTCCAGAAAACGACAAAAAGAAGACAATTTGCAGTACAAAGCTATAATCGACAGTATGTTATTTTTTCCTTCCCAGAATAAAGACAAAATTGTTAAAGCATAATGATGTGTAACATCCAGACCTATTGGTTTTAAACTTAGCGTAGAGTTAAGCCTTTCTACAGTCATCACCACTGATGATCAATTAGGAGATGCCTGAGCCATCATGGGTAATGACAGAGTGCTCCAGTTTCCGATTACAGGAGTTTGTTCTACAGTTTAACCATTGATATTGGTTCCAAGGAAAGCCTTGTATTTTCCATTTTCACTATCAGAGGAAATCTATGGCAGAGGTGCCAAGTTGTCTCAGACTCAGTTTCCTTTTGTTAATTCCACAGTTCTACCAGCCTAAGTGTTACCCATTTCTATATACAGGAAAATGATATCAAGATATCAGAAAGGAAGCTGAGATTGTTTTTATTTTAGCCTGACATTAGCTTAGATTCATAAAATGCGGCTACATCAATACTATAGGATGAATAGGTTAAAAATCTGGCTAAAGTAAAACAAAAATAGAGGTGTAGGCCTGTAGGGAGCAGACATTCGACAGCTTTTAGTTTTCTATTACAGGTTGGAAGATAAAAGCTAACCTCTCATTGGATGCAGCAATGTTTTTTTGCATTTGTTTTTATATATGAATGATAAATGAACACTATTTGATGCCCATTAAGGTCAGCATTTAATGACGACCAATATTGGGCAATTAGGAAATAAGTAAATTATTTTTTTATTTTATTTACTTGATATTGCAGTCAATAAAATATCTAGTAAAGATATACGAATATCTACTAAAGATATTATGGTTTTGGTGAAGAGAAGAATTTTTTTGAGCTGCTTTTCTTTGAACTCTACCAAACAGGCAACAGGGGCATACCTTGGCAATGCCACCTCATATGGTTCAGTGAACCTTAAACACAACAGATGGGAAGGTGGTGCTACTGTAGAATTCATTTAGGCTTCTGGGGCCAGAGGGGTAGGGAAGGTAACAGAATAGCCTGTATGCACCTATTTCTAAAGTAACCAATACAGGGAACCTCTCCTTTACCCATGCAAGGCAGTGTAAAATGTTTACTTAGCTGTACTCCACCCCAATCAGCATATACTAACCTTTTTCTTTACCCACCAGGAAGCAAGTGAAATATGCAGTACATCTGTGTAAGGATGAACATGAAACAGGACTGGTGGCTTGTGTTTGGCAGAAATTGCCCTCTGACTCCATTTTTGATGCTCCCTTGTATTATTGAGCAGCCTCAGATATACCGCTAGACTGAACAGCATCAGTTCTAGCCAGGAACCAAATCCCGTTACATATTGTAGGTTTCACACAAAAAAGAATATAGCTCACTATAGTCAAATCGTTGTCAATTTCTTTTAGTATCATGACACAAATCAAACCTATCAAACCCATTGAAATAAAGAAAAACTCCTCACAAAAGATGCCCCCTAAAATGAACCATAAAGAAACACAGAAATCATCTCCAATGAAACCCAGCTACTGTTCAACCAAGTACATCTAGCCAGGAAGATCTCAGATCATAAAAGACCATAGAAAGTGATAACAATAGCTGGAATATGAGTTATTATTCAAACAATAAAATAAATAATTACAAGTGATAAAAAAATGACAATTGACCCCTAAAACAACATAAACATACAACACAAACCAAAGGCTCATTCCCATGAAAGGCTCAGAATGTCAACGATTGAGTCATCACTCAAAAAATATACCAAAATAAAGATAAAAAAAGGTACTCCTGGAAATTCTATGCTGGATGAAGCTGGTCATGGAGAAAAAAATAAGGATGCCCACAAACCCACACCCTCAGCCATAATTCTATGACACATGGCACACAGCCATAAAAATAATATCATATAGTGGGAGCCCAAACACCCACTTCTTTTTGCTCAACATCTTCATTTTTTTGTAAGTGTTTCTGGATACTTCATAGAAGGCATGTGCTGAGTCTAAACAATTAGGACTTCTAGCATTGAAGCAATCAGGTGACAAAAGAAATATACCAGTTAATGTGTATATTTATCTCAAAATTGCACTTATTCTTTAGAAGGTCAAGCATTGTCAATAAGATCTTTCTGCTCCCATCTGTAACTCTTAAGCAGAATACGTATTCACTAAGGCAGACTGTACTTTCAACTTTCCCCATCCATCACTGGCACTCATTGAAGTCAAAGGCTTCCTCTAGCCCAGCAGCCCCACAGCTCAGTGCATGTTACACCCTCATTAATCTTCAATCTAAAGGACAGGCAGTGACTCCAGTATTCAATACATGACGCTGAAACAATAAAATGGTAATTAAGAAAATCAGTGTAAACAGTTTTACTCAAGCACATTAATGCTCTCATAAAACACTGAAAAATATGTCTGGAGAGGAGACGGTCTTCCCTTTCACCCACTGGGCTCATTACTGAGAACTCTGGTTTTAAATTCTCCCTTTCTCTTCCCTCTGTACCGACACATGTGCTGAATTCCTGGCTCGCCACTGAGGGAGGACAGTTCATACCATAGGAGTGTTGTTAATGAGACAGACAAACTTAGCCCAAATGGTTTATCCCAATAAATCATGTCTCTTACTCAATACTTGACAGGTCTCTGATACAATCACAGCGTAGCTGCAGCTTGAGATATCATAGTAAATCCTACCGTTATCACTCCTCACCCAACTGAACAAAAGCAAAATAGTGTATATTGTTTCAGGGTGGAGCTAGGACTTCACTGGCTTTAAAGATAAAAGGGAAAATACAATTGTTTATTTTCACGTTAGCATTAGTGATAATATACTACAGATATTTAAAGGCTAAAGCCTCGTACACAATACAATTTTTTTTTGTTCAACCAAAAAAAACGGTCAGCTCAGGCCGGAGTTGCTGTACTGACAATATGATGTTAGTACAGTGATCTCCCCTGCTGTGCTACTATGTTCTGGCAGAAGGATGGTCCCCCCAGCCAGAAAACTCTGGTCAGCGCTCTCAGCCACTGGCTGAAATCGCTGATCGGGTGCTGGTCTGCAGATTTTTTTCAGTCATGACCCTTTGACAGATTGGCCAGCTTTTGTCAGACCGGCTATCGAACACACGGGCCAAATGTCGGCCAGTTTCTATTAAACAGGACATTCAGTCTATATGTGCTAGGTTTAAGAGCTGCTGTACTAAGAATCCAGTGTTTGTATAAGTGATCTCCCCTACTGTGCTTTTGTGTTCTGACAGGGGGCAAGAACATTCTGGTCAGCACACTCAGCCATTGGCTGGTCATGACCCTTCGACAGAAGCCGGCTTCTGTCAGACCAACTGCCATACATGAGGGCCAAACTGGCTGATGCCACCCAATATTTGCCCCTAGTGTACTAGGCTTTAATCTATTCTAAACAAATATGAGGGCTGTACTGAAAGTAATGAAAAAAGAAGGTATCATTTTTTCATAATTTAAATAGGTCGTTCAAGTTTCACATGTTCGTAAAGCAACTCTACCTCCATAGTAGTTCTTCTTCTTTTTCATTGCGGGTAAATAATGGATCCAATTAGAAGCAATGTGATGTCATTGAGTTCTTGAATAAGGAGGGGTGCAGGCTGTCCAACATAAACAGTTCAAGAATGGATACGAAGATGACATCATTAACAAGGTCAATGTCTTGCTATTGCTGACTATTGTCAATGGTGTCATCTCCATAAACATTTTGCAGCTTTCTGTGGATATCAAAAACTTGATATAAAAAAATTATAGCACATTGCTTTATTTGTAATGCAATGAAAAAGAAGAAGGCGTTATTATAAAGCCCTGATGTCCAACCTGCGGTCTGAGGGCCGCATGCATCCCTTTAGTATATAATGTGCAGCCTTTGGACCTCTGCATGTTGTAGTGGGAATATTTATTAGGGTAACATCATTAATCTCTACTAGTCTCATGTAACATGTTCCCAGTTTCATATTGTCTTCTATAGCGAATCTCCAGCTAAAATGTATCCTGTCCACACTCTTTGACCATCATTTCCTCTATTAGGTCTGCGGTCTCAGACAGTCTTCTCAAGCATTACATATATTGAACATACATTTGGTGATGTCAGGTTCCATATTTGAGGCCCCCTTTATCTCGTAAAAGTTGACAACCACTGCTATAGAGGAAGATTTATTCTACCAACATATGAAATTTGAATGACCTTTGTAAGTACACAAAAAATTTATGCTCTCTTTTGCACTCCTTTCCGTAGAACCCTAGTATTTCAGTTTTGGTGCAAGTAAGTCTCCATCTTTTTATATCTCTCAGGGACTGCAAGGAAGCTCCAAGGCCCAACCACCTTCAGGTTTCACTCTTATCACTTGGATTTTCTTTTCATTTATATTACGTGTACAGCTGTTGGTATGAGGCCTCACTCCTGGCTTCCTAAATGTCACAAAACAGAAGCGGGGGGGGGGGGATTTAGTTAAATCTAGAAATTACCAAATGGTTCTTACCAAATTCTGAAACGTTAGCTCAACCTGGATTAGCAGGAGCAATTAACAGCCTTGTCTTTTTCTTTTTTTTGCCAACATAAGAAAATCTTTGCTTTGATTCACATTTCAAAACTTAAGGTGCATTTCCACTTTTGCAGCCAAAATGGGATAACACCCACTTTATATTTGTTACATGTCCCTGTTCATATATCATGACAAAAATTATATTTAAAAATTGCAGTTTACCATTTTAAGATGCTCTATGCTGGACCCTCCAGCAAAACATTCTAGCTAGTTCCCTTTGTTTATGATGGGGCTGAGCATCTGTGTTTTCCATAATTAACCCTGTCTGCACTGTGCAGCCAGATCTCCATTATCAATTGTCATATCAATTGTATGTTCTGTAGAGTCTGGGTTTCATGTATTGCATGTTAACAAGGACGGACTTGGGATAGGCTCACCCTAACAACTTGCTGTCAGCCATGATGCCTCCTCCTGAAAAATATCTAAAAGGTAAGAATTATAAAAAAAAACAGAAAACAAACATGTTTTAGACATGCTGTGTGAATGGGGACACCTTACAAACATACAGTGGTGTTCTCTCAAACCTGACTGCAAAAGTCGAGATATGCTTCTAAGTGTATGTCAAGCCAACAATTTGTTTCCTAGTTTTGGAAAGAGTAGGGAAGGAATGGAGCCTTTGTTTGTACTGATATCCAAGGCTCCAATACAGAGATTTACCCTCACTTTCTCCAGCAAAAGACAGAAATAAAAACAGTATGTGCTACCTACCCCTATTGTAACTGCATACTTACAGGTCAGGCAGATCAAATCACATATGCGTCTAGCAAAATAAACGTATTTATACTTATGATTTGATAGCACATTGTCTGCTTTCCATAGCTTGCAGTAGTGTTAGAAAGTATGGTACCCTTTTAAAGGGAACCATTTTTTGCACATAATCTTTAGTATGGTCAATGGAGGGGGGTAGTACAGTTAACCTGATAAATATGAAACTTTGCACAAAAATATTTTGTATTCTGCCTTTGGGCTATCAGGGGGATCTTTTTGCTCCTCTGCATGTGTTTCTTTCAGTATTTCCTTTGTTTAAAAAAAAATGTTGTTAACAGAGCTCAACAGCTCAAGCAGACATTTACAGACTCAAGAGAAGGAGTCAGAGCAATAACTAATCCTAATCTCTCTTTATGTCTGTGTCGGAGTTTTCATTAAAGGCAGCTTGCCTAAGAAGTGATTGTTACTTTTTATAAAACCTAAAGTTTGAAAAAAATATAAACCTTAAAAAAAAAATTTACCCAAAAAGTATCATAGTTTCAATTTAAACTTAACAGCTATTTCCTATAGCATTACCCCAAAAACACTGAAAAATTACATGCTTTTAAAATGAAATAAAGCAAAACAAACCTGTTACTACATTTTCCCTGTTGGCTACAAAATATAGACCGTGCTATTGCTGCCATCAACCCCTCTTTAAATAGATTTGATTGCACTTACATCATAAACCAGCTGGCCATGCATTTTGCTATTCTTTCTTACTTCACATGTACCACCAAGCTAATACAGACTTCATAGCATACCTGCCAACCGCAGAATGGCACTTCTGTGTAACACTATGGTATCTGGAGTGTTGTATTACAGTCAAAAATAAGGCAAACAGCCAAAGTTAGAACAACTAAAGTGAAAACTCCACGCAAAATACACAGATGGAATACTTACATGGATACAAAGAATGATACACCTTTGTGATATACTTATCTACAATATATCTAAAGTAATGTTTATGTTATAGAATGTATTTCCGCATCTTGGTTATTGTATACCCCTGAATAAGACTAAGAAAAATTGCTTTTGAAACGCGCTGGCTGTCCGCCATCTGGGCATCACATTACTGGTGATCCGCAATTTATGGAAAGACCATTATAACCATTAGATTGAAAAATTGGAAAGTTATATGAATAGCCTGTACCTGATCCCTCATTCCCTCCAACCTCCTTTTAGGTCCCATCCCTTATTTTCCTACTTATTAAACTTCATTTTTAGATATGTATAATAGCGGGAATGTATTATTCCATTCTTATTTTGAATTACTCTTTGAAAGAAAGTAAATGATCGGTTTAGAAACAATCTACCCAAAGTTATGTTGGGGATGTTTTGGTGGGACGTCCATTCATCTGGGAAAAGCCGGGCCACATAGGGGCAGCAGACTGATGAGCTCATCGCTCTGTAATTTTTTGCTCTCCTCCTATCAGCATGTCCCTTGTTAGCACATTAAAACTGCATCACAGCTAAGTCCTTGTGCTGTTTCTCCCTCTCCCAGTCTGAACCCTACTGTACTGGAACTATAAAAGGCTGATACCAAATCAAATTCCGAAAAATACACTGCTAGCATTTAAAATATTGTAACAATGTAGTAACAAATACAGAGATTCATTCATTTGTGTTTTTATGACCTTAAGAGTTCAGCTTTATTAAAATTATTTCTGGTTCAAAATTATTTATTGAGTTTTCAAGAAAGAACAAAATGAGCACCAAATTCACCCATGCAGGGGCTAGGAAAGAAGCATTTCATAGTACAAAAAATCATAAGGTGCCAAATAAAGCCATAACAACATAAAGTATGAACAAGTAAATGGAAACAACCAGTGGGATATCCCATAACATGAATCTCTAAATACCAAAAGATAGGTTTCCCATTCGTGGCGCAACCAAAAGCAGGTAAAAATAAGATAAAAAGTAACAGGGGGCAGAGGCCCCAGGGGTAAAAGTAAGAAAGTGAAGGAGAGAAGTACAGGAGGGTGGTGAGAGGGGTGGGGGTAGACATGGACTCGGCACTCATGCGTCAGTCATAGGCGACCAATGCTAGCCGAGTGTATTATTCAAATTACTTCTAAACATACGATTCTTAAAGAAGTTGTAATTTCCATCTTGTTTGTGGGTTTTTTTGCCATTGGATTTTAGACATTAGATATTTTGCCATTAGACCTCAAAATGTTTCATTGTTTATAAGCTTTATAAAGGATATGTAGAAAGCTGCCCTCTCTACAGCATTTGTTACTGTTATCAGTATCAGTCTGATTTCATTCATCTCAGCGGCATGGCATGTTCCAAAGCGTTAAGCACACATGGTCTAAAAAAAGTGCTTTTATGGGTGTTTGACATTTTTCTTCTGCCTGTAAACGCCCCTCTATGTTAGCCTATGTGTCTATGCATTTACAGGTGTATTAGAAGAGGAGCATTTAACCCTTCATGACATGGTAGCACCTATATGGGGCATCCAGGAGGTGGGCTTTAAACCTGGGCACCATATACCGTATTAGATTACATGTGTTGGTGATGGGACTGGGATCTCACCAAGAGGCCTGAGTCTGCTACTAATGATCACTCTGATGATCCTCTAATTGGCTAATACAGTGCTCCGTCAATATGCAGCCCGATCTTATTTTTTATTTTTTTATCTGAATGGAGAGTGAAATGCATTGTATATTTTTCTACTTGCCAGGGGAGAAAAATGTAAAAAAAAAAAAAAAAAAAATTAAGAAAAAATAGATAGATCAAGGTTTGATCTAGATTAGTGTCAGCTAGTGCCAGCATTGAGTGGATCGTGGGTGTTTGTACTCCTAAAGGTAAAGCTAATCCTTTTTTGCTTGTCCATATGATATTAATATATATTACAGTATTCTGACAATTTTTCTTGGAGAGTCTATGACAGTCCACAACGATATTGGTGGATCTGTTTTTTCTGACTTTGTGTTGTGCTGGATTCCTAATATAATCCCACACAACTCTCTAAAATACTGCAGTCCTATATATGATTGCAATCAATTGTATATTATTTCTTTTTCTTTTTTCTCAGATTATTTTGGGCCTCTATTTGCCGGTTCTATTTAACCTTTTGAGCACTCTCCAATCTTTTTATGCACATCCATCTCTCTTTGCCCATTGACAAGGTATGTGTGGACAGATCAATATAAAATCCATCACTGTTCATACTAACACCACATATGTTTAGTATACTTCATATTCCATGACTACAATACTAAGGTCTTTTTTCCTTTTTTTTTTCCTTGTCTCCGCTTGCTAAAATACCTACCGCCCTCCCCTTCTGTTCTAGATTGTAGGCCAGCAAAGGGTTTGTTGAGTCAGTGGTTTCTCAATTTGGGCGTAAGGCGCCCTTTATGTCCGGCCCTGATCCTGATTTCACACAACTCTCTTTGTGGGGGTCCTTTCCACTGATCTGATCCCTAGCAGCAAATCATATATCCCCACTTTTTTCCTACTTGGTGACCATGCTCTTTTTATATATACATTTTTTGAATTAAGTGTGATTCATTCTCAATATCCAGAAGTACAGAGTATTTTCTGCTCTTCCAGTGGCTAAGTGAGGAAAAGACAGAATGCTAAGTACATGCTGCTGAAGAGGGGGTCATTGAAGCATACCTGTTGCTTGTTCCTGTGGTGGCTGGTTTAGAACATCAGCTAATTTGCACATTAGCAGCACTGCTACCATCACAAACTGAAGCATACTTCCTAAGTTTCATAAGAGACCTAAACTATGGATACAATTTCAGCAGAGCAGAACAATTGGCAGCCAAAGAATAAAATAAATATTTATGATGAAAATTGGTAAGTATCCTGGTGTAATAATCATTATTAACTGTTATTATAAGTAACATATGCATCCCCCTATTGTAAAGCATTGCACACATTCTATTTTTTTTTATACTTTCCTTTTTTTTTACACAAGTCTATACAACTGCAATTGCACTTCTACATAATGCACACATTAAAAGCTGAACTATGGATATTATTTTTGGATGACATTCAGGGAATCACACATTCCTCAAAAGGTGCATAAATGAGCAGCGTTTCAAGCTCCCCCCTAATAAGAAACGTCTTTGGACCGCTGTCAAGAAAAAAAAAAGAAGAAAACAGCAGATATCTTAAAATGTAAAACATCTGATTAAGATGAAAGATGAACTGTTACTGGCACCGCCGAGAAAAAAATTTCAAAACTTGGGAAAACAACATGAAGAGATTAAAAAGTCTTGCTAACTCAGTTACTTAATCAGACACAAACCTTACTTAACACTACCGCCGGTCTGCAAGAGATGTGGAAGTAGCTCACGGTGACAGCATGTCTACTACTCTCTGCCCATCTCAGTTCACAATGTGAATGGAGTCCAAGCTTTCTATCTTCTAGAGGCTTATGTTTACATTATATAGCAATATGTAATTGTCTTAAGACAACACCGATTTATAGCCTGAAAACAAAGTTTAATTATGCTACCATTGTCATTGGAAAGGTTGGGAAGGGAAGGAAACTCAATAGGAAAGTGGGCTGTCAGAATTATGAGAATCAGATTGTGTGACACGATGGAGAACATCAACAGAGGAAGTCTGTGTCTTGGAAAATATGCAAGGTAAATGATTGTAAATTCTGATGCTGCTGGAAGAAACGTGGCTTCATCTTAATACGTACATTCAAATTGTGCTCTGCTATTCATACCATGCTTTGTGTAGGATGTGTCAATACATACTGAAGTTCTTTACAATAGGAGACACAGTAGGCCTACAGTCATAAAGAAAACGTAGTTTTTGCTGGCCTCCTTCTGAAAATGCTAGCTGCCTATCTGTCATACGGATGCTCTGATTTCAGCACTCAGAGAAACTGACCTGGAACAGGTATGCATACCTCCCAACTTTCTGAAATGATAAAGAGAGACAGCGTTTGGCACACTATGTAGGCAAAGGACATGTCCCTGCCACGGCCCCATTAACACGGACCACAAAGTTCTAAAAAGCAGAAAATTATTGTCTAAATCATGTGAGTGCTTTATTTACCTCTATTTTTCTTTTATATTGGCTTTTCAAAATAACAATAGCAGTGATGTAGCACCTTCCTAGATAAGTGATGGTTAGAGCCCTTTCACACCAGGGCATTTTGCAGGCGCTCTAGCGTTAGAAATAGCGCCTGAAAGCCGCCCTAAAAAAGCTACACCATTGTCTGTAGTGTGAAAGCCCAAGGGCTTTCACACTACAACGATGCGCTGGCAGGATGTCAGTAAAAAGTCCTGCCAGCAGCTTCTTTGGAGCGGTGAAAGAGCGGTGTGTTTACCGCTCCTCCACCGCTGCTCCCCATTGAAATCAATGAGGCAGCACTGTAATACCGCAAGCAAAACGCCGCTATTGCGGCGTGTTGCTGGGGTTTTAACCCTTTCTCGGCCGCTAGTGGGGGGTAAAAGTGCCCCGCCAGCGGCCGAAATGCGCCGCAAATACGGTGTATTTTTAGCGGCGTTTTACCACCGACGCTATGGGCGGTGTGGTGTGAAAGGGGTCTTAGGTTAGGTAAATATAGTTCTTTGGCTCCACTGTAATCAATGGAGCAGCTTGTAATTGCTTTGAGTTTCTCTGGTTGTGGGTATGACTGCTTACCTCTGTCTTCTGGAGGGTTCTGGAAGGTAATGGGCTGGTAGAGTCAAATATATACCCTGAATATTTATGTGGCTCCAGCCAATTCCTGGGGAGTGGGGATTCAGAAGGTGGCTGAGAGGGTGCATAAATAGTCTGAGGCCTAGAGTAGAGGGGTTCATTTCCAGGTGAAGTTCCCAGCCTGAAGGACTACTGCAGTCCAGTTGCATAATTCTATTTGCTCATAGAGGTCTCAGCTGTATTAGCTGGGGGGGGGGGGGGGGGCGTATTCTACTGATCTCTAAGTGAGCTGACTGAAGGATTTATCTGGGGATCTGGACCTTAGAGCTCCCGGGAGACATGTCTGGCTGATATTGGAAGGAGGCATCCAAATATCCAGAGACACTTATAAGTACAGATCGGTGCTTGAGATCCCAGTGATTGTGTGCTGTTACAATCCCTCTTGCATCAGTGTCAGCCTGTGTGTACTGTGTGTAAAGGTGTGAATTTCTCATTGTGTCCCTGTGTAGTTCATTGCAATGTTTGCTGCTGCAAGGACTGTGCTAGGAAGCTTTCAGAAAGAGACAAGTGTCCCAAAGTCGCTACTTTACGTTACTGGAGTATCACACAGTTATCCTACACCCCATGCAAGTTCAGGTTATATTAAAGCATCAGAAAAGGGATACCCCTTGAATATTTATTGAGCCAGAAGAGTGACTGAGATGGTATGCCTGGCTGCATATACAGCAGCTCAGGAAAGAACCTTGAGACAAAATCAGTAGGCTCCTTCAGAGGTGAGTACTACAGACGATCAGACGAGTAGGATTAGGAACAGCTGGGTGACTGTGGAGAGAGATGAGAGCTGGCAATTAGCCGACAGCTGAGCAGCCAGCCCAGAGAAGGAAGGGCTAAGCCAGACCTGACATTGTCACAAGTTTTGCTGATAACAGAAGAACTGAGCAGGAGATAGCTACTTGACACAGTGCTTTTGGGAAAGATAAGAAAACACTGCAGATATATGTGCACAGCTCAAATTTCATGAATCGGGTTTACATCCAATTTAATGCAATGCACATTAATGTGCAGCATTACAGGTATTAATCTCCCTGTGTTAACACACTGCATGGTACCACGAATGTGAAGGGGCCCAATGCGTTTATTGCCACCTGTATCTGAGGAGTGACTTTGTGTGCTGTAAGCTGATTTACGAGTATAATTGAGCATTACATTTTAAAATTAGGTAGTAGCCATTGTGGCTGCCTTATCATTTTTTCTACTGAGCTCGCCATTAATGCAATTCAGGATATAAGTCATACATAGCAGTTACCCTTCATTAGATCATTGAACAAATCCCCAGAAATGGTGTCAGGATTTATATTTACAACACGCCAGAGCCCATTCCTGTGCCCCAGATATGCCATGTATGGCCGTATTCATTTTCTGACTCATTTGTTTTCTTTTTAAGATCAGAGAGAAAGTTTTCCTTATGGGGAATGCTCATTTTTCAGATTAATCAAAAGGGTGTTTCTGTAGACTGAGATTCTGCTGAACGCCGTGCTGTAGGAGCTTTAAAAATAGATAATCACTCTGGACTATTATTAGTCTTTGCGTTTCAGAGTAAAAAGCTGTAAAAATAAATACTCTCCTATTTATGTTTTCTGTTACACACACTAAAACACGTTTCAATAGGTCCAAAGCACAGAACGCTAATTAAAGAACTGGCCAACCACTGTATGTGGTCCATATTAAACTCTAACATTTTATTTGTAATTTCAGCTAATGAGTAAAC
This sequence comes from Lithobates pipiens, assembly GCF_037356315.1. Classification (NCBI taxonomy): domain Eukaryota; kingdom Metazoa; phylum Chordata; class Amphibia; order Anura; family Ranidae; genus Lithobates; species Lithobates pipiens. The sequence goes on along the minus strand of NW_027507764.1, from coordinate 513,907,259 downwards.
ACTTAAGCTTCGTACACACGATCCGATTTTCCGCAGACAAAACCTCTGACTTTTGTGTGAAGAGCGTTGGCCAGGAACTTGTCTTGCATACAAACGGCAAGGAATTGTCGGCCAACAAACAGGAACGTAGTGACGTACTTCATGGTTTTTCAGCTCTTTAGCACCACCCTTTGGGCTCCTTCTGCTAATTTCGTGTTAGTACAAGTTTGGTGAGTATTGATTCGTGCTTTTCATTTTGCGCTTTTCATTTTGCGCTTTTCACTTCACGCTTTTCAGTTTGCTCTTTCCAGTTTGCGCTTTTCAGTTCGTTTCTGAACGGCCGTTCATCAACTAAGCATGTTGTGGAATCAAATCAGATAATGTGTTATTTATTATTGGCCTTGGATTTATTGCTTTGACTCAAGACCAGTCAAGGAACAGGATGAGGAGGATTTCTTGGACCAAAAATTGGTAGCTTTATTAATCGTGACCAATTATGTCATATGCCTTTGTTGCGGAAGCTCCAGGAGAATAATCCAGATAATTTTTCGGAATTATCTCCGGATGACAGACCCCTGCTTTCACCAACTCTTGACCCCATATATTAATATATATAAGAAGCAGGACACATGCATGAGGCTTTTATTTTATTTTTTGGTTAAATCATGATTTTATTTGGCATATTTTCTATATTTTTGGATGCATAGAATGCACTTTTTGTTTAAGTTCTATTGGCAGATAGCATGCCTATTTTTTTTTTTTTTTTTTAATGCACAATAAAAAAATTGTGGAGAATAATACTTGGCTAAATAATAAAACTATGGGGGTTATTTACGAAAGGCAAATCCACTTTGCACTGCAAGTGCACTTGGAAGTGCAGTCGCTCTAAATCTAAGCCCTTGTATACGCGGTCGGACATTCCGACGGAGAATGTCCGATCGGACCGTGTTGTCGGATAATCCGACTGTTTGTGGGCTCCATCGGACTGTTACCGTCGGAATATTCGTCTGACAAAGTTTTAGAGCTGGGCTATAAAACTTTCTGACAACATGATCCAATCGGACTTTGTCCGATTGCGTTTAGAGAATTCCGATCAGACAAAGTGTCACGCATGCTCAGATCAAATTCCTAGACCAAAGCTATTGGCTACTAGCCTGAACGTGGTCCGTCCTAACGAAATAACGTCATCACGTTACGTACGATCGGATTTTCCGACAACTTTGTCCGACCATGTGTATGCAACACAAGTTTCGGACAAAATCCGTCGGACAAAATCCGACGGATTTTGTTGTCGGAATGTCCGACCGTGTATACAAGGGCTTAGGGGTAGATCTGAAATGAGTGGAAACTCTGCTGATTTTATCATCCAATCATGTGCAAGCTAAAATGCTGTTTTTTATTTTCTTTGCATGTCCCCCTCAGATCTACAGCAACTGTACTTCCAAGTGCACTTGCAGTGCAAAGTGGGTTTGCCTTTTGTAAATAACCCCCTATGTGTTTTACTTCAAATGACAGTTTGGGAGTAGGCAGTCACACTTTAAAAAATACAATGTAAAATTAACAAGGGACACCAACATAGTTGTATCTTTGATCTTAAAAAACTTAAAAACAGGATAATGGTGTTGTGGTAACTTGCACCAAAAAAAATAAAATAAAAATAACAAGCATAATAATATTATTCTTGATATCACTAGAAAAAAAAGCCTTTGAAAATTTGTTTGCAATAACTCCATCCGTATCACCAGCAAAGCAGCTTCATTATTATCCCATTAAAAAAGAAGAGAATTGTGCGCTGCATTTCGAGAGTTCATAATTTGCCGCATCACGAATGTTAATTCTCCATTACGAATGCTAGTTTTACAAGACCGACCGCTTCTGGCTCGTCCTCGCTTCTGAGTATGCATGTTTGTACTTCTGACTTTTGTCTGACGAACTTGTGTACACACGCTCGGAAAATCCGACAACAGACATTTGTCCACGGAAAATTTTAAAGCCTGCCATCAAACATTTGTCTGTGGAAAATCCAACAAGAATTGTCCGATGAAGCATACAAATGGTCGGATTTTCCGCCAACAGCCTGTCATCACACAATTCCTGTCGTAAAATCTGATCATGTATACAAGGCTTTACGCTAGCTATACACTAGAAGATTTGTGAAAAAACGCTTGTTTGAATACTTGTATGAACAGTCATACCACAAATCTCGGTAAATTTGATGACTTCACCACTGTTGTTTGCTAATAGTCCAAATTTAATTTGCTTTTAACATTCAATTTTGGAACAAATTAACGTTCCACAATAAAAACCATACACTGTTAAGGAGGCCATAGATGAATAGAATCTTGGCTGGTTCAGCAGGGACTGACCAAAATTCAATGCATCTATTGGCAGGCTGATTGTACTGAAGTTTATCCATCGATTGACTTTAGTACATCCAGCATGTTGGATTTTTTTATGCAATCACTCGCTATAGCCACCGGCAGTGACCATTGTGTTCTGCCAGCAGAGAAGGTTCCCCGAGCTCAATGGGGGAATTAAGCAATTTTTTCCCTTTCAACCATGGTGTAAGGAAAGAAAATTGCATAATCTATGAGCTGATTTAGAACTTTGAGAAAAAATTGCCACCTGTTCCTTTGTATTTTCTCATTACTGCAGTCAGAAACAAACCTGATTTGACCCCCACTCAGAAAATTTAACAAGCATTCTTAAAACAAAAATGTCAAACTAAATTCTGCTAGTGTATGGCCAGAGTTACTTAGTTTACCTCTTCTTTCTTTCCCAAACCTTGTGTTGCCTCCAGTTTTATCTGGTCCCCTAGTCTTTGGCCCCACTTTCCAGGTTTAGGGTGGCTCATTTCCCTTGCAGGGTCTTTTGAGCCATATTGTGCAAGCCCTCATGAATAAGGCTACACTCTGAAGTGATGATGCGACCAGCGCCAACATGCACTGGCAGCCCAAGTTGAGAATGCACCTCTCTATCTCCTCCCATCAGGGAAATGATTGACGGATCTAAACTGGCCAGATCAGCAACAAGTGGCTGAATTTCGAATTCAAGCCAGCCTGTTGGGTTTTTCTTGTGAGATCACTGGTGGCAGGTACAGCTGCCATCAGCGATCATTGTATTCTGGCAGCGGAAACCTCCCACTGTCAGAATACAATAGTACAGCGGGAGAGATTTAAGACATTTTCTTTCCTTCAACCAATGGATGAATAAAAGAAAAGCTATGACTTGCTTAAAGTGATTGTAAAGCTTTGTTTTTTTGTTTTTTTAAATAACAAACATGTTATACTTACCTCCTCTGTGCAAGGGTTTTGCACAGAGAGGCCCTGATCCTCCTCTTCTGGGGTCCTCTGACGGTGCTCCTGGCTCCTCCTCTGCATCGAGTTCCCCCACGGAGAGTTTGCATGTTCTCCCTGTGCCTTTGTGGGTTTCCTCCCACACTGCAAATGCATTCTTGTAGGGTAATTGTAATAAGACAAGTAAAAGGCGCAAACACTTGTAACTCAAGTGTGACTGAAAAGTAACTATAAGGTCCATAATTAGTTCCATGAGCGAGGCTTTTGACAGCTCACCGCCCCACCCCCTTGGGATATTCACACATATTGATGTGCCTGCTACACCTCTCTCCATCAGACCAGCTGAGAAGTGGAGGAACCATGACCTAGTTACCCATCCTGCTCCTGGAAGGTTTTTCACCTACAGATGTGTTCATTTTATCTTCACTCATGTGAGTTACCATTTGTGTTTTACTATTAAAGTGTTTAAAAATTCTACACTTAGAGGCGCCTCTCTTCCTTGTTATTTGTAAGGTAAATGGTTGCTGCCTAAATTGGCCCTAGTATGAATGTCAATTAGAGAACTTAGATTCTAAACTTCTTGAGGCTAGGGACTGATGTGGATGTACAATATATATTATTATTATATTGGATTTATATAGTGCCAACAGTTTATGCAGCGCTTTACAATATACAAGGGAGACAATACAGTTATAATACAATAAAATACAAGAGGATTAAGAGGGCCCTGCTCAGAAGAGCATACAATCTAATAGGGTGGGGCAGGTGGTACAAAAGGTTGTAACTGTGGGGAATGAGCTGATGGAAGTGGTAAAAGATTAGTTAGAGACGTGATAGGCTTTTCTGAAGAGATGAGTTTTCAGGGATCGCCTGAAGGTAGCAAGAGTATGGGATAGCCGGACAGGTGGAGGTAGCGAGTTCCAGAGGATGGGAGAGGCTCTGGAGAAATCCTGGAGATGAGCATGAGAGGAGGAGATGAGAGAGCTTGAGAGTAGGAGGTCTTGAGAAGAGCAGGGAGGATGATTTGGGTGATATTTGGAGACAAGGTTGGTGATGTAACTCGGGGCAGAGTTGTGAATGGCTTTGTATGTTGTAGTTAGTATTTTGAATTTAATTCGCTGGGTGATTGGGAGCCAGTATAGGGATTGGAGGAGAGGGTTGGCAGACACTGAGCGGTTGGTAAGGTGGATAAGTCTGGCAGCAGCATAAATGATAGACTGAAGAGGGGATAGCCTATGGAGAGGCAAGCCAATGAGTTGCAATAGTCAAGGCAAGAGATAACAAGGGAGTGAATGAGGAGCTTGGTGGTTTCATTTGTTAAAAAGGGGCAAATTTTAAAGATGTTACAGAGGTGAATTCTACAAACTTTTGACAACGATTGGATTTGAGGCTGAAATGACAAGTCAGAGTCTAGGATTACACCTAGTACCCAGGCGTGAGGGGAGGGATTGATGGTTGCATTGTTGATTTTGATGGAAAAGTCATGGAGGGGGGCACAGTTAATAGCTCAGTTTTAGAGAGATTTCGTTTAAGATAGTGGTGTGACATCCATGTTGATATATAAGTTAGTAAGTTAGTAATGCGAGAGGAGACTGTAGGTGTGAGGTGAGGAGTAGGCAGATAGATTTGGGTGTCATCAGCGTATAAGTGGTATTGGAAGCCGTGGGTGGTTATCAAGTGACCAAGGCAGGAGGTGTAGATAGAGAAGAGAAGGGGTCCAAGAACAGAGCCTTGGGAGACCCCAACAGAAAGGGGCAATGGAGAGGAGAAGACAGAGTTATAGGTGACAATGAAGGAGCGCTGTGATAATTAGGCAGAGAACCAGGATAGAGCAGAATCTTTGAGGCCAAGGGAATGTAGTTTATTGAGAAGGAGCGGGTGGTCAACAGTATTAAAGGCCACAGAGAGGTCAAGCAGTAGGAGTATGGAGTACTGGCTGTTGGTTTTAGCAGTTAGTAAATCGCTAGTGAGTTTTAGTAAGGCAGTTTCCGTGGAGTGTTGCGAGCGAAAGCCAGACTGTAAGGGGTCAAGAAGGTTATTCTCACTGAGGTAGGAGCTAAAACGGTTGTAGACTAAGCGTACTAAAGTTTAGAAGGTGAATAGGAGCAATGAGATGGGTCTTAAGTTGTTTAGATTGGTAGGGTCCAGTGAGGGCTTCTTGAGTATAGCAGTGATCTGTGCATGTTTTAAAGGGGAGGAGAAGGTGCTACTAGAGAGGGAGAGATCGAAAATGTGAGTGAGGGAGCATAGGATAGAAGAAGAGGGTGACTGTAGTCGTTGTGAGGGAACAAGATTCAAAGGACAATTGATTAGGTAGGCATCTGAGAAAAGTTTTGTAACCTCTTCAGTAGTAGCTAATTCAAAAGAGAAGAGTGTTGAATGTAAAGTCCTCCGTAAATTGTGCCTGTAATAAATAATATATATATATATATTTGTATGTTCTCCCTGTGGTTGCTTGGGCTTCTTCTCACACTCCAAAGACATTCTGGTAGGTTAAGTGGCTGCTGTCTAAATTGGCCCTAGCATATGTGCGCAAGTATGTATGTGGGATAGGAATCTTAGATTGTAAGCTCCTTGAGGGAAGAAACTAATATACACTACATAAATTGTTGGAGCTATAGTATATATTTATACATATATACTATATATATATATATATATATATATATATATATATATATATATATATATATATACCAATGATAGCAGGCACTGCACTCAAATAACGTTAAAGACTGTTTCGACAAGGTCTTGTTGCTTCTGTTATATATAACACTGGGCTGTTTAAATATACAGTGTATAAATACTGTATATACGATATATTGTTGTATATACTATATATATATATATATATATATTAATTATTTCCACACACAAAAAAATATTAATAATGCAATGCAATACACCATTTTTTTTAGTAGTTGTCTATAAAACAAACTGTACCTTTAATAGTCTGCCTAGGAAAACAATTCTTCCTAGTACACATTCCAAATTGGAAGAGCTTGGTGGCTGACACTGCACAGGCACTGACCTCTTTGTCCTTCAGGTTTGCATATCAGAACCCTCTTCTATCGCAAAAAGCCAAATCATCTGATCCCAAACTAACTGTCAACTGCCTGTGATGGTGGCAAAGCAAGACATCAATCAATCAGTTTTTATCACAGGCGCCCTGTTCTTCTTTCTTGTGCTCATCTTATCACCTGACCCAGTTGCTGCCCTGACTTCTACATCTTCACAAACTTACAGAGAGGAATCTGTGCTTTCCTGTGCCATGAGATCCCTCTGATCAGGTCATGTTTCTGCCTTTTATTGTTATATTATTCATATATTGTGTCGTTACTGTTTAATTCGGTTTTGAAGTGGATGTTTGCAAATTTATAATAGCGGAACAGAAAAATGGAAAGGTAAAGAGGAGAGGAAAGAGTATTAGAGAATGGGGCAAGGACAATAAAAAAAACAACTGAAACGGAGAAAGAAAAGCTAAAAATATACCTCTCTCCCCTTCCAAAGGCCCCACCATATCTGCCACTTTTAGACCTCACCCTTCTGCTGTGGATAAAACACTGCTCTGTTTTCTTATATCCATGCCAAATTATTTGTTTATTTATGTTCACTTTTGAACAGAGTGGGCAAGAATTTAAATATCTTTCATGCTTTTTTTTTTGTGGCCCCATTCGGATGACTTCCTTCACTTCCTGAGCCTGTTACATCTTACAAGAAATGGGGGAAATCATTGTCACCAGAACAGGTGGACACAGAAAGCAAAGAAAGCATTTCAGAAATTCTAATGCCCGGTACACACGGTCGGATCGTGTTGTTGGAAAATCCGATAATGTGTGGGCTCCATCAGACTTTTTCCATCGGAATTTCTGACACACAAAGTTTGAGAGCTGGATCTAAAATTTTCCAACAACAAAGTCCGATCGTTTAAATTCCGATCGTGTGTAGAAAATTCCGACGGACAAAGTGTCACGCATGCTCAGAATAAATTACCAGACGAAAGCTATTGGCTACTGGCCCGTTAATAGTCGTTCGCGTTCTACGTCACCGCGTTCAGAACGATCGGATTTTCCGACAACTTTGTGCGACCGTGTGTATGCAAGACAAGTTTGAGCCAAAATCCGTCGGAAAAAATCTGATGGATTTTTTGTCGAAAAGTCCGACATGTGTACAGGGCATTACCCTTTCTCGCTATACTAAAAATGTGCTTTTGCCTGTGTCCCCATTGAAGAAATCTCACATCACATGTGTTATCCGCCCTAAGTAGGGTATCTCTGGTCTAAATTTAGTAAAATGGTTCTGCTTTCTTTTGGTTTTCCCTAAGTTCAGGCTATTGTTTGCTTTTGCTTGCTGTTGGGGAGTGTCCCTGGCAATAGTGTAATGCCGCGTACACACGATCCGACGGACTTTGCAGCTGAGGTCCACCGGACTTTAAAAAGAATGGACTTGGCCACACATGATCACTCCAAAAGTCAGACGGATTTGAATGTAATGACGTAGAATAAGGAAGTTCATAGCCAGTAGCCAATAGCTGCCCTAGCATCAGTTTTAGTCCGTCGGACTAGCACACAGATGAACTTATTGTCTGCTAAAAGCTGAGTCCGGGGAAAAAAATTTGAAGCCAGTCTTATTTCTAGGTCCGCTGGACTTTTGGGAAGAAAAAGTCCGCTGGAGCCCACACACGATCGAATTGTCCGATGGACTCTGGTCCGCTGGAAAGTCCGATCGTGTGTATGCGGCATTAGAAGATCCAATAGTCTCTATTAATAGAGTTATGAATATGTATACCTTCCTCACCAATCACTAAGAGGTTTATTGCTTGTGGTGCATGATAGAGAATGGTATAAATATTTGTGGGAACCTTGTGGAAGCTCTCTTGCCTCCCAGGCTTTACCTGGAGAAGATGTGTGTTTAGCTGTTCTCCAATCGCCTGTATAAGTAGGAGTCCGCTTATTGTTATTATGGGTATTCTGTGCTCTAATCTCTCTTTCCCTGGGTTTATTCTTCTAAAAGTGACTGATGTCCAATTTTCTATGTCCCACAAAAAAGTCAAGGATCTAACCCTGAGGTGAAATGTGAGCCCACTGTGACACATAGGGGGCCCTAACTGCCTCCAGCGGGTGAAGGGGTGGTACCTTTGTATTTAGCTGTTTGTTGGGGGTTCAGCTTTAATAATTCAGAGACCCAGTCCCATACCATAATTGCCATACCTATAGGGTGTATGGATACTCTGGGTTAAGAACTCCTGCTCTAGTGTCGGTCTTTCTGTGAGACAACTGTAATTCATTCCCATGCAAACAATTTAGTTCTCCTAAACTATGGCACGGTACTGCCTAGTAAAATACCACACATGGACTGATTATAATTATGACCAGATGTGCCAGTATCACATAACGATCATATTTAACATAGTGAAGTACATTAAGGGACTTTGCAGGTGCTATAAAGAGTCACAACACATACATTTATAATACAATTGTGTTCATATTTTCTTTATACAAATATTACGAAAATACATGCCATAGGTCCAGTTAACCTGACATAGATGTGTACACCCTAAATGTTAAAACAAGAGGCACCTCCTAGCTCAGATCTCTACAACACTATATCTCAAATAACTCAACTATTATTTGTCCGATTTATGATACATAAACACATGCATTTCCAATTTGTTTGGATTGGGATATCGGTGGTGCAAGACTCATTGGGCAAACTCTACTTTAAATCTTAAAAAATAAATGCCATAAGACCAGTCTAGTCTAGTTGATGTACAACTTCTTTAGGAGTACTGTATATTGGTAGGTGCTTAATCTATAATATATAAAAACACCAATAATCTATATGTATATGTGATATATTCCACATCATCAGAGCAGAAAGCAAAAATAAATCTTACCAACACTTTCACAAGACTTGTTCATCACTATATTTACAATATATTGTATATGTGCCATTCAAAAAAAAAAAACTAGCAGGAAGCTGAGAAGGACCGTCGGGCAAAACACATCAAGTTATGTATTCATGCTGTCAATATACACTATATTTTCAAAAGTATTGGGACACCTGCCTTTACACGCACATGAACTTTAATGGCATCTCAGGCTTAGTCCGTAGGGTTCAATATTCAGTTGGCCCATCAACTCTTCTGGGAAGGCTATCCAGAAGGTTTAGAAGTGTGTTTATGGAATGTTTGAACATTGTTCCAGAAGCGCATTTGTAAGCTCAGGCACTGATGTTGGACGAGAAGGCCTGGCTCTCAGTCTCCAGTCTAATTCATCCCAAAGGTGTTCTATCAGGTTGAGGTTAGGACTCTGTGCAGGCCAGCCAAGTTCTTCCACCCCAAATTCGCTCATCCATCACTCATCTATGGCTTTATGGACCTTACTAAACCTTGTGGACAGCCTTCCCAGAAGAGTTGAAGCTGTTATAGTTGCAAGGGGTGGGCCAACTCAATATTTAACCCTACGGACTAAGACTGGGATGTCATTAAAGTTCATGTGTGTGTAAAGGCAGGTGTCCCAATACCTTTGACAAAGTGTATGTGCAGATACTTCATTGGTAGATCCATAGAAGATTAATCACAATTTCTAGTTTTATTATTTACTTACCCCCACTATCAGGAAAGGGGTGAGTTTGCACCTGGTCTAGAGAAGATGTGAAGAGAGAGAACAGGGAAGAGCTCAAACTCCCCTGCTAGTAGATGATCTCTTTCAGACAGCTGGGCTGCAGGTTTTAATGCCCCCTGGCTGCCCACCTGAATTATAACAATACAGCCAGACAGGACTGTACACATGCAATGGCTGCAATGCTTTGATTTGCAGTAATGGCACTTTTAACTTGGGGTGCAGAGTTTCACATGCTGCACCACCTGTCATACTCACCCTTTAAGTTAACAATGGGGCCGCACCGCAAACCACAAACTGAATGCTTGACTCACAGTTGTGGTGCAAATCCGCAATGTAAAATTGGGTTTGTTTTTCAATTTAAAAATAAAATAAATAAAATGTGAAAAATTGTTTTCTAAACATAGATGTTGCAACCTTTTATAGTATCTACAAAGCCCCTTAGAGCCGGTTCACACTGGGACGACTTGTCAGACAACTTAGCCTCCTGAAAAGTCGCGTCCCATTCTCTACAATGGAATCATTCTAATCAGTGCAACTCAAGTCGCTCTGACTTAGAAAAAGGTTCCTGTACGACTTTGCCTCAAGATGACTTACATTGACATCTATAGAGAAGTCGTTTTGCAAGTCGCCGCTGCTGTCGTGTCCAGGTCGCCTGAGGCAGTCGTGCTGCAAGTCGTGCTGCCTCAGTGTGAACCGGCACTTAAAGCAGAACTTCAGTCATTTTTTCATCTTTCCATCTATTAAATTCTTCCCTTGTTGTTTTAACGTTGAATAGTAAAACATTTTTTTTCCTGCCATTAAGTACCTTATACAGCCCACTTCCTGTTTCTTGTCTGGTAAAAAGCCTAGGCTTATGACATCATGCACAGCTCTCTCATTCACTCTTGTGAGAGTTTGCCAGGACGGGAGGGGGGTGAATCATAAGAGGACTGATGAGAGTTGCAGAGCTGGAGGTGGGCCTCTGTGTGTCTGTGTAAATCCAGGAAGTGAACATGCAGCAGCTTTAGCTGCCCACAGTTAAAATGGCTGCCGCCAGACTCAATGGAGGGAGATTTCTGCAGCATATTTGGCAAGTACAGAATCACAGTATATATAAAATAATATTCAAAGTGTTTGGAGGGAAGCTTCAGAATGGCAGACGTTTTTATTACAAATTATGTGAGCAGACTGCAGTTCCTCTTTACTGTACATAACTAGGTTAACCTAGGTCTCTTAGGGTAAGCCACTTCCTGGTAGACCTATGGTAAGAAGAGAAGTACCAACTAGTCACCAGACAGCATTATCACACAGCATGTAAATACTGTATAATGAGTGCATTTATCCTTTAACACACATTACGAAGACTATTTATATTAAGCTGATCACATTCACTTTCATATCTAAAAAAAAAATTTAAAGACTATTGATTCCCCTTAATTATCCAGAGACATTTAAGTGGAGATTAAATAAGCGTACAGGCAAAGCAACAAAAAAAAAAACTTTAATAATCTGTTGCCGATATTTTGGATGAAGGCAACATTTTCATTTCACATGTAATATAATACAAAGTCTTATTTTTAGGAAATCGTTCCAAACACAAATGTCTGAGTTCCCTTTCTGTTACGCTGCTCTGTCCTTGTTTTGCCTCTGTATCAAGTACACTGTGATCACTTTATGTATGGTACTAATTAAGTTAGCACTATATGGTCCATCAATCAATCATCAGGCTTTTAATCAAATGAGAGGAACTACTTCCTGATCCTTTGAAGGTAGGCAGTATTTACGGCAGGTGAGATTTATGATCGGTGACATGGAAAAGCATGTATTAAAAGGTATATAGGACAAGCTTTATAAATACTGGAAAAACTTGGACAATTTTGCTGATAAAATTATTTGAAAAAAAAAGAAAAGCCCAAAGTGAAAGTCCCATAAATTCAAATATCCAGCTAAAAATTCAGATGCAAAGGAGTTTATTTACTAAGGGCTGACAGGCTGTGCAGTTTGCAAGAGTATTTTCCTGTATCTTCCATTACCCAAATACGTCCAAAAAAAGCAAAAAATGTTACTCTCCTTGCATGTAATTGGGTCTTATTTGCCAAGTAAATTTTTACATTTAATAAACTAAGTCAAAGTCAACAGCATACAGGCATACCCCACTTTTAAGTACACAATGGGGTTTATTTACTAAAGCTGGAAAGTGCAAAATCAGGCTCACATCTGCATAGAAACCAATCAGCTTCCAGGTTTTATTACCATCGCTTAATTGAACAAGCCAATGTTAAAAGCTCATTGGTTTCTATGCTGAAGTGAGCCTGATTTTGCACTTTCCAGCTTTAGTAAATAAACCCTATTGTGTACTTAAAAGTGGGGTATGCCTGTATTTACCTTTAGAAGATCAAACCCAAAAACCATTCTGAGAACTTAAATTATGCAAGCGTATTTAATAAAGAAAGAACATTGTCATACAAGGTGCATTAACAAACCACAGCCAATCGAATTTCACAGTTTACAGCAATCAGCAAAAAATAAAAAGATTAATGCTTGGATGTATTACATAATTACTTGGTAGATATGGTTGGAAGAAGACACAGGTCCATCAAGCACAACCTCTGTGTGAGTTTTATGTGTTTGATCCAGAGAAAGGCAAAAAAACAATCCCTACAAGCAAAGGTCAATTTGATGTAAGAAGGTAAAGAAAACTCCTTTTCTAACTCCATAATGATGATTGGATAAATCCTTAGATCAACCTCCTATCGAGTTTAAGAATTCCCATAGCCTGCTGACTGAGGAAGATATCTAACAGTTTTTGGAATTTATCAGCACTCTCCACTAATACTGCTACCTGGGGAAGTGAGTTGTATATTTTCACACTCTAACAGCAAATCCCAAATTCCCAGTTTAAGAATAAACCTATTTTTGTCCAATCTTAAATTGTGACTGAGTGTCTTCTTCTGAAATCTTTACAGTAAACGGGTTATTATAGTTTTTATAATCATCTTTGATATATTTATATATGGTGATCAAATCCACCCTGAAGCATCTCTTCTCTAGAATGAATAAATGTAATCTTTGTAATCGTTCCTCATAACTGAGGTCCTTCAACCCCCTTACCGGTCTTTGCAGTGTGTAACTGTATATACTATATGGGGATGAAGGCCGGTGTATATAAACACAGTTGGTGTTCTCTTTTCCTATACCTAGACATGCAATAACAATTGCTTACTACCAATACTGCTTTTTCCAATATTTATGAAGATGTGGCCTTCTTCCCCATAGGAGACCAATTTTATACACAGTCAAACTGTCACACAGCTGTGCCGGAATTATCTGCATCTTGCAAAAATTTTACTCCATGTATGCATGAGTACCTTAAAGTAGATGTAAACTCTAGATGAATGACGTGTAGGGATTGATTTACTAAAACTGGAGAGTGCAAAATCTGATGTAGATCTGCATTAAAACCAATCACGTTCCTTTCTTTTTGTTAATTAAACAAGCTGAAGTTAGAACGACTACAAGCACTACATTTATCCTCGCTGGAGAAGAGACACTTGAGAGGGAACATGATACCAATTTACAAATACCACATGGGCCACACAATGAGACTGGAAGAGAAGCAGTTTAACCACTTAAGAACCATTAGGATTTGCCCCCTTAACCTCTCTAGCGGTAATCCCGAGTCTGGCTCGGGTTGGGGTTTTACTAACACAAGCGGTAACCCCGAGCCAGACTCGGGATCGCATCACTGGATGCAGGGAGGACACAGGGAGAGTTACTTACCTTGTCCCCTGGATCCAGCGATGTCCTCCGCGCTGTGTGATCGAGCTGTCCTCTGCTCGATTCACAGTGCCGAATGCTGCCGAGCTCCGTTCCCTGCGACGTTACGGCGCATGGGAGCGGAGATCGGCGGCAAATTAAAAAAAGTAAAAAGACACAAAACACACACAGTACTGTAATCTTACAGATTACAGTACTGTATTAAAAAATTACACACCCCCTTTGTCCCTAGTGGTCTGTGCAGTGCCCTGCATGCACTTTTATATTATAAATACTGTTTTTCCTGCCTGAAATTTGGAGATTGTCCATAGCAACCTAAAAGTGTCCCTTTTTCAGTGTTTTAGGATTCGATTACATTATTGAATGATTTTTATTATTCTTTATTATATTATAAACGTTATCATACCCGGGATGTCTGCTAGACTCTGGTTTGAACAGATTTAAGAGAGTTATTCCTAAGAATTACAGGACTACAATATAAAACTCCAAATTTCCATGCAAAATAATTGTACTGCTTTCAGCACCTAAATCCAGACTGAATCATACCGCCAGGGAGGTTAATGACCAGGCCATTTTTTAAGATACGGCACTGCGTCGCTTTAACTGACAATTGAGCGGTCATGCGATGATGTACTCTACCAAAATTTACATCCTTTATTTCCCACAAATAGAGCTATTTAATCACCTCTGCGTTTTTTATTTATTGTGCTATAAAAAAATATATATATATTTTTGACTTTTTGCTATAATTAATATCCCAAAAAATAATAAAAAAGAAACAAATTTCTTCATCAGTTTAGGCCAATGTGTATTCTTCTACATATTTTTGGTAAAAAAAAAATCGCAATAAGCATATATTGATTGGTTTGCGCAAAAGTTATAACGTCTACAAAATAGAGGACAGATTTATGGCATTTTTATTATTATTTTTTTTAGGGGTTTTTCACTATCAGGGCGATGAGGGTGTGGAACTCTCTTCCACAATTTGTGGTGTCCGCGGGGAGTATTGATATTTTTAACAGACTCTTGAAAGTGCATCTTAAAGAACACAATATACAGGCATATGGGAAATGATTATCGACACCGACACATGTAAACCTTCACAGGTTGAACTGGATGGACTATTGTCTTTAGTCAACCTTACCGACTTACTAACTATGAAGCTGATTGGCTACCATGCACAGCTGTACCAGATTTTGCACTCCAGTTTTAGTAGTAGTAGCCCCATAGTTTGCTAAAGCAGTGTGTATCATAAAAATTGCCATTTTAAAACAATAAAATACTATTCTTATCATCCTTTGTTGCCATAGAATGCATGAAGGTAAAAAAACAACTGTGCCCTTACAACTACTTTAGATTGAAAGTATTAACTGGTTAAAAATGGGAAACTCTTTATAAAAACCATAGCAAAGGTTTTTATGAGACTCCTTGCACAAAAATACCAGTGCCAGTGGAAGAAAAAAATGCAAATTTTGAGAATTAAATTTTTTTCTACTAGTGTTTAGCACTTTTTTTTATGCCAGTAAAATGCTCTCAAAAACGCAAAAGCAAGCCTCTAGAATACCTAGTGTGCATGGACACATAGGATAATATTAGTTGCTTTTACAGGCAAAATGCTACACTTCTCAAGAAGCGTTTTTTTAAGCCAGTGTGCATGGAGCCTAAATGTCACTAGCAAGCTCATATAGAGCCAGGTTATGTGCAGTCTGTTTCTGAGTGTGTGCTGCAACACTGAAAGCTGAACCATGTCCACCCTTACCAACTAAGTGCCCCAGACCTCAGAGGACACTTAATGTGCATTCATGTTCTGACATTGGGGGTTATTTACGAAAGGCAAATCCACTTTGCGCTACAAGTGCACTTGGAAGTGCAGTCGCTCTAAATCTAAGGGGTAGATCTGAAATGAGGGGAAGCTCTGCTGATTTTATCATCCAATCATGTGCAAGCTAAAATGCTGTTTTTATCTTCCTTGCATGTCCCACTCTGATCTACAGCACCTTAATTCCAAGTGCACTTTCAGTGCAAAGTGGATTTTCCTTTAGTAAATAACCCCCATTGTCTGAATCTAGAGAAGAGAATCAGGTACGGTATGCAATGAAAAGTGCTCAAATATTGCACTAGACCTCAATTGGTTTACCAATATTAGCCATAGACATGACCATCACAGTGTATGCATGGGGTCCTTATTATATATGCCTCTAAGCATTTCATGGGGTACACCTGCTTCAGAAGGACTTTAAGGGATATACATTTCAAAGTCAAACTCAATCTCGCCATAAATCCCGCAATAAACCACGAAGAAGACCAGCAGACGATGTTAGTGATGGGCAAGGAGCTTCTGAATGTTGCACCACTAGAGTGGAGGTGAGTATAGTTCCAATTTAAAAACTTTTGTGCTTTCCAGATAATTTTTTATTATTTTAGCAGTTCCTGGTCTATAGCAGGTTTTGCAGCCTTTGCACATGTGCACATCAGTATAACTGCTTTCTAGTCTGATGTACAGATATATATTTTCTTTCAATACAGATATACTGAATGACCCCAAATGCAGCTAAACATCAAGTGTGAATGATATTATTGAGAAGTCATTCCTTGCATTCATATGCATTTAGAAATGTGCTGTAGACAAATTGGCCCAAGTAAAGCAAAATATTGTATACTAACTCAAATGTTCAGCAGGAAAGTGTTAAAAGCTCTAGTGCAAAAAATCAAATGCTTGTCCTATGGGAACTGCCCTAAAGACAAGAAAACACACAGAAAGAGCATCTGGACTCCAAACATTGTGCATGAATAGACAGAGACGGAACGCTGGATCCCAAAGGAGGCAATCTAGCAAGCAAGCAATACAACTAACTCAACTTACTAAAAGGATATTTTATTCTGCATTTAATTATTCCATACCCCCTTATGGCAAATGGGGTTTAGATGGCCACTAAACATAAATTGGACGTTTTAAAAACTTGCCAAGAATGGAAAAAAAAGCGGTGAGATAATAAACAATAATTACCGTACCAATTCACATCTGATGTCCTGGAATCAAATATAACAATACTACCAACTGGCCCTTTCACACTACTGTACTGCGCATTGGTACCATGCAATGCCATTTATTCTGAAGGAAACCCCAATACACCTTGCCAGTGAATGTGCAACACACTAAGTTACATTATGGTGCACCAATCAAAAATCCCAACCTACATTACAGTGCACCATTAAAAATGCTACATGCACTTTTTTTGGTGTGTTTCGGTGTGTTTTGGTGTGTTGAGAAGCCCATTCAAATGTATGGGCTGCCTTAACATAATGCTTGTTACCATGTGGCACAACACGTATTTATTTGCGTACAAGAGTGTGAATGGGCACTCAATTTTAATCCTCTCTTAGGAATAGATAGAAGTCTTTACAGGAAAGACTTAGTATTATTAAATACATTGTATGGCAAAACATATGTGTATACCCATTCTATATAACTGAATTCAGGTGATTCCAGTAAGGGTAGTGTTAATACTACAGCCTACAAAGATATTTTAGACAATTGTGCACTTCCAACCAGTTTAGAGAAGGCCCTTTTCTGTTCCAGCATGATTGGCCCCCTGTGCACAAACCCAAATCCATATAGACATGGCTTGATGAGTTTGGTGTGGAGGAACACAAGTGGTCTGTACATAGCCCATAGATCTTTGCATGTTGGCAAACTGGATTAGCTGCTGATTCCTGCCAAGCTGGTGAGGGGCCAAGCTGAGAGGCCAAGCTGGTGAGACAGGGTATCCACATACCTGACTTTAGGAGAAACTCTGCCATATTGTGTTAAACATGCTCCAAGCCTAAGGCCTACTCTTCTAACAGTCCACCTTTTTGAATTAAGAATGTTCAAACAGGATGTTTTTTCTATGATTTACTGAAGAAAGACATAAGAACAACTTGTCAAAACAACTTCACATCTTCCCCGTCTTTAATTTACAGTGCAGAGCAGTTCTGTGCCACCAACATGAACTCCTAAAGTCCAGCCATCTTCCCAAATGCTCTTTCATAAGTCCCCCAGCAATAAGTCTTCACAAAAAGTCTCTCCCTGGACCTAGGTCCAGAAGGTTTACTTCTATCCAGGCTACAGACCTAAACGTTGTAGGTCAGGGGTAACCAGCTCCAATCCATTTTCTACCCAGGGCTAACCTTTCAAGCATATAAAGGTCACAGCACTCCACCCACTAACACCACTAGGTGTATAGAGTGGTCTCTATAAAAGGGTTACCTACATGCACTTTGGCTAAATGGGCACAAATCCCCACAGATACACTCCAAAATCTTGTGGAAGGCCTTTCCAGAGGTGTAGAGACTGGTATTTTGGCAAAAGAGGAGAAAGCAACTTCATGTTAATAACCATGGTTTGAAGAGGAATGTATGGTAAGCTCATAATGGTGTGATGATTAGGTATCCACAAACTTTCAGCAATATGGTGTATCTTATTTTGATTTTGCATATAGCTGTGGCTTTACTCAATACAATAACTTTAATCTATCAGTTAATTAGAATAATCTGTTGAAGGATGTGTACCCTCACAAGTCAATATACTAGGCCATAGATGGATTGAAAACTGGCTAGCTCAGCAGGGACTGGCTAAATTTCGATCCAGGCTGCCCCTATTCAGTGGAAGTCAGTAGTTAGCTTGGTTTCTGTTGAATATACATGCTTAAAAACTTTTGTCGATCAGATACTAATTAGTGTATTCTGACAGCGAAGAGTGTGGCTAAAACAAAAAAAAAATGTAGTATGACAGCACACAGTATACCATAAACAGTATATATATATATATATATATATATATATATATATATATATATATATATATATATATATATATATATATATCCACACACTATAGTGCCAAAAATATTGAGACGTCTGCCTTTATATAAATTTTAATGACATCCCAGTCTTAGTCCGTAGGGTTCAATACTGAGTTGGCCCACCCTTTGTAACAACTTCAATTCTTCTGGTTTAGGCGTGTGTCTATGGGAATTTTTGACCATTCTTCCAGAAGCGCATTTGTGATGTCAGGCACTGATGTTGGATCAATATTGAACCCTACGGACTAAGACTGGGATGTCATTCATGTGTGTGTAAAGCGGGTGCCTCAATACGTTTAACAATATAGTTTATATATCTATATCTATATCCATCTATCTATCTATATAGATAGATATGTAGATATGTATATCTATCTATATCTATCTAGCTATATATATATATATATATATATATATATATATCCAGATATATATCTATCTATAGATAGATAGATAAATAGATAGATAGAAAAAAGCATATATAGGATTTCAAACAAGTAGGGCTCTCCTAGCCCTCTTGTCTTGCATTTTGTAAGGCGCTGTACAATTAGTCATAAAAATAATAATTATATAGATATATAGTATTTTTTTTTCTTTTTCTGTTAAATAATTAAATATCACGGAAAATATAAAGGAATGCGTATAAAACCTCCACTCATTATTATCTATTAACTATTGATAATTATATGTTTGGAAATAAATGAACTGACAAAATGTATGCATTAACAACGTCAACTCCTTCCACATGTTCACAGATTAATCCAGTCTTTTTCACCATCTGATCACTTTACAAATTATAAAGCATTTTTTTTTCTTTATTTTGCACGGTGTGATTTCTGCTTC
Organism: Lithobates pipiens; assembly: GCF_037356315.1. Classification (NCBI taxonomy): domain Eukaryota; kingdom Metazoa; phylum Chordata; class Amphibia; order Anura; family Ranidae; genus Lithobates; species Lithobates pipiens. The sequence continues at coordinate 513,887,915 of NW_027507764.1, read as the reverse complement.
ACAAATCCAATGCTTGGCATTGTAATAAAGTAGATATAGAATTATAAAGAAATATCAGCCATACTTAAATAACGGCGAGGTCGCAGTTTACAAAATTACATTCATCACCCGCAGCAATTGGGATGTTATCTGCGTGTTGTGTTGCTATTATTTGGTGGCAGTGTGCGGTGGGAGCCCGGTGTATCAGTGTGAATATTTTCTACAACAGCAATATGGAAACAGAGGAGTCTGCAGACTGGCAAGGAGGAGCTGGACTGAAGCAGTGCTAATGTGATAGATACTGAACAGCTGCAGTTACTCCCAAAGTTACACACAAGCACACCCTCTGTGCCAGGTAATTTAACCACAGGACTATTTTTCAAGTACATGTAAGCACCTATGGTGGAGATAGGCAATTTGCAGCCTCCGTACGATCAAGAACTCAAGTCCTGCCGAGTACGAAATTCAACAATCTCAATGTGCCATTGACATTTTTCATAAATGAAATTCTTCTTTTGCTTGAATGGCAATAAGTTACAGATTGACAAGATAGTAGAGTAACGTTACTTAGGCTCCTGGCAGATATAAACGATTAAAAATAGAATTTAACTTTATATATTAGTACATTCTTACATTTATTTTTTAAGCAAGCCATATCAGTACTTGAATTTGACTTGGTATCAGCCTCTTCCAGTCCCTGTACAGTAGATCTCAGACTGGGGAAAAAGGAGCCAATTAATAGTGCCGTAGTGGAAGAGTCATGCTGGTTGAAGGAAAGAGCAGCGTTGCAGGGAGATGAGCTCATCAGTATGCTGATTCTTTTTTCACTGTCCAGTCACAGGTTGCAGGTTGGATGGGGACCTGAAAGTGTTATTTAGCTGAAGCAGAGAAAAATCTATTCTCTGCCCTGCAAGACATAGGGAAGGGTGGACAGAAATACAAATCCCTTATATGTAATTCATTTTGTATTTATATGTTTGACTATAGTTCAGCTTTAAAAAGTTCCAAGGATGTAGGGCAATCCCACAATAGGTCCAGATTTTTTGATCTGGGTAAACCTCTTCAAAATGGTTCTCTATAGGAAAAAAGAACAATCCTGAAATAATGCCCAAACATTGTGAAACACACACACAAGGTGAAGCCTATTGGGATTGATGTACTAAAGGCAAACAGCATTGCACTTGCAAATTGCAGTTGCTCCAGAGCTTAGTAAATGAGCAGAAGCTCTGCTGACTTCCATCATCAAATCATGTGCAAGCAAAAATTCTATTTTTTTTTGTAATTGGGTGTTCTTTGCAAAAAGAACCTTTACCTTATTTACTAAGCCCTCGAGCAACTGCACTTGCAAGGTGCACAGTCTATTTTGCCTTTAGTAAATCAATCCCATAGTGCCTTATGCAGTGGTGCTCTTTCAAATCAAGGCTGGTCTTTCACCAGTGAGATAATGCCCAATCTATTGTGGTCTTTATTTTAAGATGACCATACACCTTGTGTACCATATTCTTTAGTTCTACCTGCAATTATATTGTGTGAGAACCTACCTGGAAAAAATTGAGTGGGTTATTTAGGTAGGGTTTCAAATACCGTGGACTTTTGTCTGAAGGGCGTTGGCCCAAACTTGTCTTGCACACACATGGCCCACAATTGTTGGCCAACAAATACGTACGTAGTGACATACGACATGGTTTTTCAGCTCTTTAGCACCACCCTTTGGGCTCCTTCTGCTAATTTCGTGTTAGTAGAAGTTTGCTGAGTGTTGATTCGCACTTTTCATTTCGCACTTTTCATTTCACGCTTTTCATTTTGTGCTTTTCAGTTAATTTCTGAACAGCCATTCGTCAACCAGCCATGTTGCGGAATTGAAGGAGATAATGTGTTATCTATTATTGGCCTTGAAGTTATTGCTTTGACATTATTTTTTTGGTTGAATAATGATTTGATTTGGTATATTTTCTATATTTTTGGATGCAGAGAATGCGCTTTCTGGTTACGTTTTATTGACAGATAGCATGTCTAATTTTATTTGTTTTATTTTTTTAATGCACAATAAAACATTTTGTAAAGAATAATACTTGGCTATGTGTTTTACATCAAAATGAAAGTTTGGGAGTAGGCAGTTACATTTAAAAAAAATACAATGTAAAATTGACAAGTGACACCATCATAGTTGTACTTTTGATCTTAAAAACTACGGGATAATGGTGTTGTGGTAACTTGCCCAAATAAAAAAAAAAAAGCAAAATAATATTCTTCTTGATATCATAAAAAAAAAGTCTTTGAAAAGTCATTTGCAATAACTCCCTCAGTATCACCAGCAAAGCAGCTTCATTATTATCCCATTAAAAAAGAAGAGAATGTGCGCTGCATTTTGAGATTTCATAATTTGCCACGTCACAAATGTTAATTCTCCATTACGAATGCTAGTTTACAAGATCGACCGCTTCTGGCTCATCCTTGCTTCCAAGCATGAGTGTTTGTACTTTGGACTTTTGTCTGACGGACTTGTGTACATACGATCGGAAAATCTGACAACAGACATTTGTCCGTGGAAAATTTTAAAAGCTGCCATCCAACAATTGTGCACAGAAGATCCAACAACAATTGTCCGATGGAGCATACATGATGTCGGATTTTCCGCCAACAGCCTGTCATCGAACATTTCCCATCAGAAAGTCTGATCGTGTGTATGAGGCTTTACAGATTCAAATCTCTATATCCAGCCGTGGATGGATCATGAATGGAACAGCAAACAGCATTTAGGCCATCTAGCAGCAACAATGCCAGAGCGAGCCAGTAAGGTGGGCAGACTGGTGGCATCTACAGCTGGAAGAAGGAACGGCCAGCTGCCAAAATCAGAGGATGATGTCGAGTATGGGCGGCTCCAATGCATTTCAGGCATCTGCCCCCTGTGTCAAGCAGCCCAAATGGAAGGAGAAACCGGAATTGAAGTTGAGATGGCTAGAGTGGGAGGGGGCAAAGGACAGACTGAAGCACTGATATTGACTGTATAATGCTACTGTATGATGAACCTGTGAAATTACCAGTATATTATAAAAGACAACTAGATGAAAAGGGCACTTTCTGCAATAATTTTTTTTAATATTATGTCTGCACAGTATTAAATAGAAATGAAAAAGAAATGGCAGGAAATCACGCAATTATAAATGGCCAAGACTTGTCCCGACGTGCTCCCCCTCAACAACTAATCACTAGGAAGATCAGTGTGCTGCTATTTCTCTGCCTCTTGCTGAATCTTCATAGTATTCACTCCACCTCTTCGAGACCCTTAAAGTGGTTGTAAAACCTTACATATACCTAGTGATGTGACTGGCCTCAGATGATACAAAGAGATGAAGCAATTCCTCCTATATACGTACCTATTTATCTGCAGTCTTTTCTTCTCTACAGCCATTTAAAGTCCAGAATTTATAAAGCTGGTCTGAACTGCGGTGGAAAAAAAGGGGGCGGAGAGATGAAATCACACCTGGCGGGGCTCAGTGAGAAGAACTCTGACATCTGATTTGTGGGAAGGGACACACCCCTATTCACACAGAACACAGGAACAGAGCTGAGGCTGTCAATCAGCTGGAGGTCCCTCCCCTGTCCCCATTTTCCAATTGTCAGGAAAAACTTATCAGAAGTGATTCATGCTGATATCAGAGGAACCAAGCAGTAGACAGAAATTACACTTAGTGCTCTTAATAGAGACAAGTACACACTATAGAGGGATATGCTTTGTTCATATTTAATGTCTGAGGTTTACAACCACTTTAAGTAGCTGTGAACAGAGGTTATACATTTACATAATCATTTAGAAAAAAAAGAAAAAGAACAAAAAGGCATTTATAATGTTTCTTTATATATACACAAAGTTTTGCCTTTCATTTCAATCTTAAACTGAATATATTGTTTTACAAGGTGAGGGTTTACATACTGTGTAACTTTAGCTTTGCTAAAATATAACAGATTGTAATACTTAGAAAACAAATATGTTCAGTGGAGGACAATAGCAGCTAGCAGAAGAGGTCAATATGCCAAAATAAAACCAATAACTAAAAAAAATGTGGGTAAAGTGCTCAAAAGACTAGATAAATAATATATATATATATATATATATATATATATATATATATATATATATATATATATATATGTATATGTATATAAATACTCAAAATGTGTGCAGTAATTAAAACAAAGCACAATAATGATGTAAAAAAGTAAATAAGTGCTCAAATGTGAAAATTAATTCATAATTAATTATGGGAGGAAGTAGAGAGGAGTCATTGGTGGAACTGACAGCATTTGTTCCAAACAACTATGCTACTTACATGCTGGCCCTGAGGGGATGCTTTTCCGGTTTGTGCCATAACCATAGTGATATATCTACTTAAAAAGATTGAATCCATGGAGAGGTGCTGCTGTCTGAGTGACCCCATAGAACATACTTGCTGATTACAATTTATGCAGCCATTTGTTCTGGTGACTGTGGAGTGCTGGTGGTGGTTAGCACACTGGCAGTTTTGGAGACCACTTTATTGACCTAGATGTGAATAAAGGAGGTGCATTGCACAGACTGCTTATTTTGTCCTTTGTGTCTGAATGTGAATATATTTTCACGTTTGAGCACTTATTTACTCTTTTACATCACTATTGGGCTTTGTTTTATTTATTGCATGCATTTTGAGTATTTATGTATTTATTCATTTTTATCTAGTCTTTTGAGTGCTGCACTCATATTTATTTATAGATTAAAATACTTTCCTATAACTTTCCTGCAGAAAATACAGCTTCAAGCATCCTTCTAGTGCCAGTCACATGAGCAAAAACACAGGTATGTATCCACATAATCTCTACTGAATTGAGCAGTCAGAGTTCATATTTGCCGGAGTTCCTCTTCATCAGAGGTTAAGTGACCAAAGAACTTGGCTGTTCATGTCACTGACTCTGGAGGGAATATAGAACAGCTTTTCCGCCAGGAAAGGAAAGTACAGTATTTCAGTTGCCTTTATTACTCTTTATTTATCAATTCCAGTAAGACAGTTAACAGAGCTTTATATTAACATTTACTAAGTATAGATCTACGAGAATCTCTAATGTACCAAACTATATGTATTTGATGATAAAATTTCAGTTACATTCAATGAAAAAGTTAAAAATATACAAAATGTCAACAAAAAGGAAATTGGGTGTCCTTAATGTTCTCCAAAATAACATCCATTCCCAAAACCTGGGGAATTGGGGAATTGATTTTCTAAAGTTGAAAAGTGCAAAGACTGGTGCAGATGTGCATAGAAACCAATCAGCTTCCAAGTTTTATTGTCAAAGCTTAGCTGAACAAGCGGAAATTAGAAGCTGATTGGCTACCGTGCACAGCTGCACCAGATTTTGCACTCTCCAGGTTTAGTAAATCAACCCCAGGATGTCTAGTGGTCCACTTACAGATAAACATAGAGAAACATAGTAAGATAGAAACAATGATGCAATTATGTTAAACAGCTAAGAAAATATCTGCAGAAAAGATATGTACAATTTATATACTACAAAAGATAATAAGACAACAGGTGATTGATGAATTCCACATGTAAGTAGACAAATCAAGTTCAAAAAGTTAGAAATTATTTTATATGTGGTGTTTTAGTAGCTGTAGAATGGGGGTCTCCAAACTTTAAACAAAGGGCCAGGTTAATATCCTTCAGACTTTAGAGGGGCCGGTCTGTGGCCAATAGGAATAGAAATGTTCTGGTGTCGGTAACGATGCCCCATCATTGGTGTCTGTGGGAGGATTAGCGCCCCATCATTGGTGTCTGTGGGAGGATTAGCGCCCCATCATTGGTGTCAGTGGGAGGAATAGCGCCCCATCATTGGTGTCAGTGGGAGGAATAGTGCCCCATCATTAGTATCAGTGGGAGGAATAGTGCCCCATCACTGGTGTCAGTGACAGGAATTATGACCCATTGTTAATGTCAGTGGGAGGAACTGTGCCCCAAAGGCCAGATAAAGGCAAGTAAAGGTCTGCATTTGGCCCCCGGGCCACATAGATCACTGCTGTAGAGGAAGACGAATTGTGCTCATTCCACGTGGCTCATAGCCTCCATACATGGCACGATTTTCTCTTGTCCAGCCTTTCGGAAGATCAATCAATTCTCAAATCCATGCTAAGAACATGGATGGAGGACTCGCCACTCTCAGTTATTGTATTATTGTATTCAGCAGTTTCGGCATCCATAGCTGCCTAAATACAATGATGCCGCACAACAGTGACTACATCAAATTACTATTCGTTTTCCACCCGGCTCCATCGATATTTAACTTGAATTTGTCAAAATCGGATGGTGCTTGCAGGGCCATCCAAGGCTTGAATCTTATGCAATTTAGAAAGAATGGGCCAAAATTTGAGCCATCTATGGGGGCCTTTACTGACGTGTAAATGCTTAGAGTGGTGATTACAGCTACTACTGTACTAACTCGAAAATCACACATTTATCTTGTACAGCCAATACCAACCACCTTGTCAGAATTAACTAGTTGCCACACTGTCATGCTTGTTCTCTGGCTTTGCCAATTATTGAGCCATTGGTCCATAACAATTATACAACCAGCACATTTCTAACTCTGAGTCCAAGACTTTACACACATTCCAGGACACTAGGAAGTGTACAAGCACTACATTTCAGAACGCACTGCACCAAACCTCATGGTACAGCAGTACTATGTCATTTGGTGGCCACAAACGTGCTGCAATTGTGAGATGCATTTGGGGCATCATTAATAATTAATTGGCAACCGCATGCAACTCTCAAAGCCAGCGCATTTATCCACAGCATGGAACACACACGGAGCATTCCTTTCTCACACCGATCTTTGGTGTGGACCTGCCCTGGAACCTGTGAACCTGTGTGAAATACACATTAAATAGATTAGTAAATCCAGAGCTGCTGAAAGTAAATTGTAAATGTAAGGTTTTCTGTAAAATTTCAGGCTGGCCCTGCTTCTTTCTGCCAATTCAACAGGAATTTAACACGTGATTGCCATTGTCGGCACCCAAAAAATTGATGGCCGAACAAGGTCTGTATCCTATTAGATGCAGGCGCTGTTTGGATATTCAAGCAGTTGTTGCTGTTTGAATTTCAATAGCCTCGCTTACCAATAGGGAGCAAGGGTAGGACAAAGCTTTGTCTTTACAGATAAAGAATAAATAATTTAGCTAAGTGTGGATCTGCTGATTCCTGCCTGGAAATCAGCTTCCACAATGGTTTGCATCTTGCAACACTTGCATTTCATTCACAATGCTAACCTAATCTTTCAGGGATGGGCATGGTCTACTGTCCTTTCTATCTTTTGTAAATTTCAGAAGTTACATTGCAGTATTGTTTATTGTATATTATATATTCGATTTTATACTATTATAGATTTTTTTCCTTTTTCCAGCAACCATACTCAGTTGCACCCCTTGAACCCCTGAAGCCTATTGAGCAAAACATGTTGGGATGAGTCCCTCCTCCCTCTCTTTTTTCGATATATGTGATGTTTTATTCCACTCATATTTCTGTACAATATTGTGTTGATGAGGGCCTCAAAATCGGGGGTTGCAATAATGAATATAATGTGCTCAATATTTTCATGTTTTTAGTGGATGAATACCAAAAAAATAAAGTTTTTAATTAATTTTTAATAAAGACACTTTTTTAGAATATATGTCTATTGGCATATCATTCTGATAGAAGGTTTCAACATCCTTTAAAATCCTTTTTTTTAATTTCAAAATGTATTTCTAATACAATTTGCGGTGTGGTATTGATAACAACTATACTCATTCCTTGTTTGAATAAATAATTTAGGTAAATGTGGATCTGCTGATTATTTTTCACATGTAGTTTTCACTGAACATAAACTCTGCTTATGCATTAATAAGCAAAAAAAATGGTAGAAAAGTTACATTTTGACAATTAAATGAATAATGACATTAAAGAAAATTTTCAGCCAAGTGGAAGCAATTAGTGAGCTACTTGGGGCAAGCATAGATCTATACTTAGACATTTCATTTTGGATAGAGTATGGGAGGGTTATTATTAGTATACGGGATTTATATAGTGCCAACAGTTTATGCAGCGCTTCACAATATAAAAGGGAAACAATACAGTTAGAGTACAATAAAATACAAGAGGATTAAGAGGGCCCTGCTCAGAAGAGCTTACAATCTAATAGGGTGGGGCAAGTGGTAAAAAAGGTTATAACTGTGGGGAATGAGCTGATGGAAGTGATAAAAGATTAGTTAGGGGCGTGATAGACTTCCTTGAAGAGAAGAGTTTTCAGGGATCGCCTGAAGGCAGCCAGAGTAGGAGCCTGACAGATTGAGGTAGAGAGTTCTAGAGGATGGAAGAGGCTCTGGAGAAGTCCTGGAGACAAGCATGGGAGTAGGAAAGGGGGCTTAGAACAGGAGGTCTTGTGGGGAGCGGAGAGAACGCTTTAGGTGATATTTGGAGACAAGATTGGTGATGTAGCTCGGGGTCTACAGTTGTGAATGGCTTTGTAGGTTGTGGTTAGTATTTTAAATTTGATTCGTTAGGCGAATGTCAGGTTTTTTATGCCCTCTGTCTCATTGGGAGACTTCCCTTAACTTCCTGTCCCATAGACTTAATAGGATGTGAGAGGAATCCCTCAAAAGTGAGGAAATCCCTGGTAGTCACAAGGGTCAAAAGAACTAGTGTCCCAATTGAAAGATCACCCATCTACTCCTGACCTGGTGAACACTCAAATATATTTGGTATTCTCTTTCACTTTTATTTTCAGTGATCACAGTCATCAGTTCAATTATGAAGGGTGAATCTAACTAACAGTGGCACAGACAGCAATAACAACCTAACAGGGGTTGTAATCTCACTCCACTATATCTAAAATGAAAAAAAAAAAATCCTTTAGTTATACTTTATAGTTAAACAATTAAACAATAATAATATTTAAAAAAAAACAGTTTCACACGGACGATCCATTCAGGTCTGTCTGTCAGTTTTTTAGGCGGACCTGAACGGACACTCCATAGAGGTCTATGGAAGGACGGATGTCAGCGGTGACAAGTCCGCTGACATCTGACCCGATCCAATTCGAAAAAGTGTGACAGAGGAAAAACCTATTTTTCCATCTGTCTGTGGACCGGATTGGGGGATGACAGACTCTATGGTCCGTCTTCATCCGTTCCCCCATAGGGGAGAGCGGCGCTCTGACAGGTCCATCCTTGCACAGTGTGCAGAGAAAGACCTGTCATCTTCCTGCTCAGCGGGGATCAACGGAGCGATCCCCCACTGAGCAGAGTGGGCTCTGTACACGGACACGTCTGTGTGAAGGAGCCCTTAAAGGTCAGACTCAGTGGACCATTTGTTTTTTGTTTTTTTTGCTGTCACCCTTCTATGTTTCTATTCAACAAACACTTCCAAAACACTAAAATCCACTTGCTGAATCCTAACCTGAGTTCTCTGTAATGCAGCACAGCCAGAAACCAGGGACCACCCCATAGCTTCTGTCTGAATACTATCCTATCCTGTGTATCTTCTCTTTTCCTCTCCATTTTGCATCACCAATCAAATTCAAATTTCCATGGCAGGTTAAACCCAATAGGTACATGTTTAAACCTTGTAAATATTGTTATTTTCTTTTACTCTAGGTTTTCTGGGTGTGGTAGAGAGCAATGAGCCTGCAATTGGTGTGATTGAGAATTCCTACTTTATCACAAGGATAGCTTACCATATTGTTGGAAATAGGGAGTGGGTGGACCTGTGTGTTACAGCAAGACCTGTATGAAATAAATGTGCTTCAGAAGGAGTCATAGCTAATTATAGTGTTAACGTGGCTGTAATCCCTAATATCCAGTGCAGTGAATGGCCTCAGGTGAGATGAAACAAATCATCCTACATAAGTTGTACCTTTTTATCTGTGGCAATTTCTCCTGTAGATCCCTCTAAAACACACAGATCAAAAGCTATTTCTCAGCTTTAGCAGGCAGGGGGTGGGAATCTGACACCACTTACTGCACAGCATAGAGAGGAGAGATGAGTGTAATCTGAAACCTGAGCACAGGGAAAGGACACACCCCCTTTACACAGTCTCATAGGGAAACAGCTGAGGTTGTCAATAACTTGCTGTGTGCTGAAAGGGGGACAGGCTGTCTCCTGAGATTAAGTGGTGCCTGGATAACCTGTCATAGGTGACTAAAGCACATAGCAGAGAGAAAATAGACGAGACAGAAATTGCACTTAGTGCTTTGGACTGAGACAAGTATGCATTATAGAGGATGTGCTCTGTTCATTTTTCATTTCAGACATTTAGAACCACTTTAAGATGTTAGTTACAATGATGGCAAAACACCATTGTATTTATCAACTGATTTTCAGTATAAAGATCACAAGAAAGAGTTTCTTAAACAGAACTGAAATAAAAAAATAAATACTAAAAATGTAGAAGTGACACGGTTATGAAGTGGAATGTAAAACTTAAATATAAATACAATATTAACTATATTACAGTACATGATAGCAAATGATAAAAAGTACACGTTGCCTTCTAGCCTCTTATTTACACATCAGCTCACTGACAGTTCTATGTATGTAAGTCAATTAATTTTCCCCACCACCCCTCCGAAAATAATAAAGAGATCAAAATCAGTAACAACCAACCATTTTAAAGTTTATCTCCATCCAGAAAATGTAAAAGAGTCTGTGGATACTTTTTATATTAACCTGATCATTTAATAGCCTTTGCATTTACCTAGTTCTTACCTGTTGATCCTGTCAGTTTCCCATGTATGCAGCTAATTCTGGTGTTGGGTAGGCAAGGCAGGGGCAGAGCTGGGGCATGCAGAGGGTGAATTGCGCTTGACTAGCATTTTTTTAAACAGAAAGGGTGGGGGGCAAATTTAAAAAAAAAACCTTCTTTTCAGTAAATATATCTAACTACTGGACTTCCCAGGAGATAGGAAACTTCATATTATTATTAGGTCCTATCAAATGCTTGGAAGATGTCTATAGCCATTTCAGGGCCCTGGGCAAACAATTCTTCAGCCTCCTCAGAATGTAATGAAATCTTACAGTAACTGATTGGCAGATTAGTAATTACGACAGTTCTAGAGGGAGAGGGTGGAGCAGGAGTGGTGGACTTCTCTCCTACGTAAAATGAGCATGGACCCTGATGGCAGTATTAATGCCACGGACAGTAATGCGGATAGTAGGCCCAGTAAGGATATCCTTAGCTTTTTGGGAAAATCCGGGAACCTCACTAATGCTGAATTACAAGAATTTTTAATTTTAATTTTATGAGCAATCTATTTGCAGTAACAAACATCCCATAGCGCCTTTTTATGAACTGTGTTCTAGACTTGTGTTTGCACTTGTCTTCAAGTCATTGGTTCTAGGTGCAACCAGGAAGATGCTACTTAACACTTAAGGTACTTGCGAGTACTATGGGATTTATTAGAGCCATAACTGCTTTATTCTCTGTTGAGATATACACTAGAACATTCACAAGTAACTGTCTTTAGAAGTCCAAGTGTGATTATATTCTACCAAATGGATTAATATTTGTATTAATATTTAATACAAAAGCAGCCTTAAAAAAAACAATGCTTGGTGGACTTCTCACCCCCTCCACCTCACCCATAAACCTCCTCCCCTCCCCCCTTTTATTTTTTTTTATTTTTTTCCTTTTCTTTTCTTTTGCCCTTCTTCCTCATTTCTCCCCCAAATCACTTTTCCCCTTTCCCTTCTCGTTTATATCCATTCTCTCCCTTTTAAACTCAAAACCTGGTATGTTTCGACCCCAATTGACCACCGCAGAACACTCTTCCCCCATGTACGGATACCCAAATTCTCTAAGGGTACCGGGGCTAACACCTATTATACTATAAGTGATCAGGTAACTCGACAAGGTGAATCCTTAATCTCACACCTCCTAGGTATCCGGGTACCCTGCATATCAGAGTTATACTTGTGTTATTATGCTCAGAATATTCACCAATAGTTGAGATACCCCTAATAAGCATTTATATGTATGTAACTGTTTGTATCACATATCATTTCATTGTATGTCGCATACCATTAAATAAAAAAAATAAAAATAAAAAAAAACAATGCTTGAACCCCAAGTATAACTTTGTATGGCTTGTTATATTGTCGATTTCAAGCATTAAAGTGTTTCATTATGAACAGCTCATGCAGACAAGCCTATTACAACAACACATTCTTAAAATTATAGATAACCCCTAGTACATCAGCAAAACTTATCGCACAAAAATTTGCAACTATCATTACAAGATCTCTGGTAAGCTGCCAGTGGCAATATTCTGGCAATTGTCATCCACCATTCACTGCACACTAGGGGGAAAATAACATACAATCTAAGATTAAAGGTATATACTAAATATATACACAGTATATAATTGTGCTGTGTTTACTATATTGTTCAGTTTTAGTGCCAAGAGAATATGCAAATGAATAGTTTTAAAATATAACTGCTAAGTTGGTCTAAACGTACAGTGAAAGTATAGCAGAATGGTGACTAAGAATTTTACCTCTAACAGGATATATTATGATATCTATCCCTACATAGAGTTTATAAAATTTCAGAAAGTGATATGTTTCTGTTAATGTAGATCTACACCCTACAATTAAGGATCTCTTTAAAAAGGTTTCCATGCAAAATTCAAGGATTTGCAAATTTTCCCAATTGAATCAAAGTAAAAAATGTTGAATCTTGGATGGAAGTTGTGTGAATCACGTGAAAACATTTGTAAATAGACCCCTTAGCTTGTTGGGTATTATATCATCAACAATTACTGTACAATGCCTTCTTGTTGAAATACTGTTTTTATAACTCTTTGTTTAAACTATTTTTTACAATGTTGATGAATTCCTTCATCTTTCATCCTCCTTCATCCTCTTTCAGACACTTCGGTGTTGATTTGCTAAACGTGAATGGGCTGTTCACTTTGCAAGTGAATTCCAAGTGTTGCAAATTCCCAAAATTCCCAATCACATTCAGAGAAACAAACAAAACATTTCAACATTTTAGCTTGCACTTAATTGGATGATGGGTGCCCCCACAGTAAGCAGCTTGCTATGGGGGCAACCAAGCTGAGCCACAGCTTCCTGTGTCCATTCAGACACGGGGCCATGGTTTGGCCCCACCCCCTCTTACTCCTGATTGGTTAACTGACTTTGATTGACAGCAGCGGGAGCCATTGGTACCGCTGCTGTGTCTCTGGCAATTAGAAGGGAGAGCCGAGGCACTCGTGCACATCACTGAAGGAAGATTGGGCTCAAGTAAGTATTAGTGGGGCTGCTACACACAGATAACTTTTTATCTTAATGCATAGAGTGCATTAAGACAACAAATCTTCTGACTTTACAACCACTTTAATAAAACAACTCCTCCCTGTCTACATGCACCCACTCTATGTCAACTGCACACGACTGCTCTGGACCGGTGTCCTGACAAAGCGGTCAAAACAGCCACTTGTAACCTTCAACTAGGGATGTGACTGGATGACATTGCCGGAGCTAGAGTTGTCTCCTCATATCAGGAAGTACTGGATCTGAACACTGACTTTCATGGCCAGATCACTAAGTTTTTTTTTTTAACAAAAACTGCAGGTTTAAAAATGTATATGATTTTTTGTGATTGGGTTTAGATACTTTAAATCTAACATCACCCATTCAAATAGAAGTCAGCTTCTATTTTTTTTTAACCTTTCTAAAACATAAAAGTGATTTTTAATGTTTAAAGTTGGTACTACTAATTTACTCATTAAAATATTTAGTAGGATAATTTAGACGTAAATTGGTGGTCTTAAGAAATGTGTGATTTTGGTGTCAACTGAACTTTTTCGAAAAAAAATTCCTGAACAAATTTTTTTTCCCACCGTGAGAATATTAAACAATCATATCCAATAGGCATGTGCATTGCCAGTACCTGGAAGTATTTGTGTAATATCTACACACCAAACTAACTTATTTTGTCACTAGAGAAAGTAATTGCTGTTTCTGTTACCTTCTTTAGGGCTAAGAATACAACAATAGTAAGAACTCCGCCACCCATCATATCTCAGTGCATTTCTATGCTATAGACACAAATAATAAAGCATTCCCTTGTTTAAACAGTAGTTTAATAAACCAAGAAAAAAAAAACCCATTGCATTAAATAAACAATAAATCATTCCTTTGATAGACAATTTTGAAAAAAATAGCCCCTGAGTCCAAGGAGAGCCAAGACCTGCAACAATGTAACCAAGGGGCACAGGGGAAAAGACCTGCAAATGCCTAAGGCACTCTGTAACATACCCCGGGCATATGAGAAAGGGCATAATAACCACAAGCAATGTTAGAAATAGGAACAGTTTTTTTAGTGCAATATCTATTGGAAGCAAATATTACATTCAATGTTGTCAAGATTTCAATTCATAATATGATTTATCTTTTAATAATTATACTAAAGACTTTACAAGTAACAATATATAGGGAGCATTTTGTGGGATCCACAGCATGGCCCTAGAATAGAACTAGTGCCTTCAAACTCTACTATCCTTGTCCCTATCCTTGTCCCTATAACTATTAATGGGTGTGGACATTCAGTGCCTAGAATCCATATTAGTGCCAACAGTCTGTGGGTTTATTCTTCTATTCATTTACTTTTACAATATGAAAGAGGAAGTGCAGCAGTTAAAGTCTGAAAACTGTCACCTAACAGAAAGAAACTATTATTAACACTTACAAATGCATGTAGATGTCCTCATAATACAGCATACAGCATAAACTAACATATACAACAGCCGTTCACAATCAGGATTCCGTAGGACACTAGGGTTCTAGGGCTTCTTCAGAGCTGGCTAGGGGTTCCTTGAGCTTTGGCAGATTTACCTCCCATCTCATAGTGCATGCATAGTTTTGGGGGCAATACACAGCCAGCAGCATGATGCATTCTAATCCCTACTGAAAGGAAGGCATACTTCTCACTGACCAGTAATGTAAGGGGCATTTTTCCCACTGACCATCATGAATTGCAAGGGGTCCCTAGGACCTAAAAATTATTTTAAGGGTTCCCTTGTGGTAAAAATGTTGAGAAAGGCATATATACAATACCACAATTTATCTATATGTGGTCCGAAGAAGCGTTTGACCACTTTTACCCAGGTTATCTTCGGAAGAGAGTGGGAGGGCAGTGTCATTCAGTTGGATTAGAGAATAAGTAAACAGCAGCCTGTCATGAATAGTCTAACCAGAATACTAAGAAAGTTAAAACCACTTTAACCAAAGCTAATTTTATGTTCTGAAAAGGGTTGGGGAAAGTTAGAATCTCTGTGAACTTATTTACTGTTATCTGTATCTCTTCTGGAGATATTTTCCCTTACTTCCTGTCTTGGTGACAGTTGTCCGGGGTCGGGGGAAATCTTCCCAACAAGGATGTATACAGTAGTAAAAACCTGACAGAGGTTTCCGATGTTTCCTAAAGAAGAGTGTTTCATTCATGTCTGTGTCACTTTTTGAGAGATCTCCTCTCACTTTTGTCTTGGTGATTTCCATCATCGGGATAGACAGTAAGGGCAATACTCCTAAACAGGGTCAAAAACATCAATAAAAACTTGAATGCAGACAGGTAAGACATCATCAGATAAATAATTTCTGTAAAAATACTTTGTATTTGTTATTTGCATTCAACAATTTATTAAATACAAACAACATATAAATGTATTATAAACATAAATTATTTATCTGATGCAGCTTTTTTTTTTAAAAGCCTCAATCACAGTTCTAAAAGAACCTGGATACAGCTCCTAAATTCCAGAGGAACCAACTGTAGAAACAACTACGCAAGTTAATCCACCCCATACTGCAATCAAATAGCAATAAAAAGTTAATGGTTGTTCAAACCCTTCCTCATTATATCCAACAAGAAAAGAAAGATTTGGCTGGAATTCCACCTTATGCTAGACATACACATAAGACTAATCCATAAAATAATAATAACTACAGTATGCCTATATTACCCTAGCATTAACCTTCTTTTGCAAGGAAAATGGTAGTTACAGAATAGAAAAATTCTACCCAGCTGATCAACTAGAACATTGTCCGCCACATCTCTAGAAATAACCATTGATTCTTGGTCCAAGGAGACCACCATCATATCATGTCTTTACCAAACCTTGTAGTCTTAATATTATGTAAAACTAACTTTAAAAAAGGTGGCACAAAAAACACAGGGTTCTCATATCCCTGTTCAAACCTATCTTAAGCATGTATGTCTTCTGCCAACAGATTAAATTATGTATTTGGCCACACAACCAACTCACTCCTCACTCGCAACTCTCACTCCTAGATGGTTAAACCATAACTTTTAACATTAACAGGAGATACAGATAACATTTGATCATATTTTATTGATATACAAATTATTTGCATAGGCCCAGTTGTGTATAGTCAGATTTAGGATTTTTTTTTTACACAAGATTTGTATACATATTACGCCTGTCTATGTTATGCACGATACTTTTAAATTTACTATGTTATGGATTTGATTTTTTTATTCTTTCCATAGACCTTAATGTAACTTTGCCCCACTGAGTATGAAAGCAGCAATAACTCCCAACTGAGTCAAACATTCTAGAAAGAACGGCTTCCTTGTCCAATAGAAAACCAGCTGAAGCATGGAAGGACAAACTCTTCCACCGAAGCTAATGTTATGGACCAATCTCAGCTGAATCTCTTAGCTGAAGTATCTGACAATCATATCATTGGCAAAAACTAAATAATGCACCCCGTTCCTATGAGACCGAGCACAGATTTATGTGTAACCAATCATACATATACTTGAGTCTACAATTGCCATAAAAGAATTAAGATAACCTTTTCTATTGGTTCTTTCTTGCCTTGCATTGTTGTTTATTGGGAATCTGGAAGGTATTATATTTGTTACTTTTAACTTTATTTGTAAGTATAAGACTCAAAACAATAGGTTTTAAAATCAAGTTTTAAATAACCAACCAACCAACCAACCAAGGACTTAAACACCAGTAACTAATAGCTATTTGAATGTACTTTAAATGATACCTCCAACTGACCCACGACAAAAAAAAAAAAAAAAACAGAATTTTTTTTTCATAATAAATATGGTAAATAGTTTTCATTCTATTTGAAAATACTTGGCTATGGCAGTGGTCGCATTACTCTTACTATTTTCAACATCATTATACTTATTGTGACAGCATTCCACACACTGTTTGTATAATTTAAAGCCGTGTATCATACTGTATGCCTCACTCAATAGAACAGACTGTAATTTTGGCATAAATGCCAGATTTAACTGCATTCACATGAATACGTGAATATTAGTCTAACCTCTTCGAACCAGTTCCTTTAAAGACTTTGCATTGTCCTATGTTGAGAGTGATGGCTGAACAGCGTACTTGAAAACTAGCCAGATTTCTCAAGCCTAAAATATCCTAAAAGCCAGAGAGTTCAAAATACTTGGCCCTTCTTAGTCCGAACCATACAAAATGAAGGACGTAAATAATACCATGGAAAGCAAGGGAGTAGAGTTAACTATTAGATTCAATTCTATGTATGCATTCTTTAATTTTTTGTGGTTAAAAAAAAAAAAAGGAAAACAATTGTTGTAAGAGTCAACAATGAAAGTGTGTTATAAAATCATCTTCATTTATATTATCATAATTATCATTGAAATTATCAACATTATCAATTGTATCTGAAAAAATTCTGGTAAAAATTTAATTTTAGAGACAGTTTACCCATTTTCTATTGCACCTCTCGATAAAAAAAAAAAAAAGGTTAAAATGTAATTTGAACTATGTATATTATACCCACAATATATTTAAAATAACTAGAAATAGTCAACAATTAGGTAAAATACTATATTAAATTAAAATGAACAGCTTTTGGTTTTTGACCAAAAAAGTTTGAAAAGGTAGCCATTGATTCTTCAGTTAAAAGAAAAGCTGATAAAAGTAAAAATAAAAATAAAAAAAGAACTGCTTACCACTGTTAGATAATTTCTCAGAGTAGTAAAAATTTAAATACAACATTGAACTCGGCAATCAAATCTCTTAAACCTTCTTTACCCTTCAGTCATTTTGAAATCACATTTTGACGGAAATAAAGCCACCGCCTTGCGGACAAGCTTCCGGCCATTAATATTTAAATCTTCCCTATCCCTTGTGATTGGAATTCAGTTTCTATTTGCAAACAAAAACTAAATCAATGCAGCTAGAGTTCAAACTAGATCCCTAAACAGTTTGCCACTCTCCATGAACAGATAAGATAAACTTTCTTTGACCCAAGAGATGAAGTTGCCATGACGATCCCAGAGTCCACTTTCTGTATTGATATTTTGCTGATGTAACAACAAATAGAACCAGATCTTAGAGCCGATAACGGTGATTAATTAATACTAATATTGATCCATACAAGCAAGAGACAAGGCTATTAACTTAAAGCCTGAAAAGTCAATTGTTACCTGTGGCAGAGATACTAACAGCTGATTCTGGAAGACAATAAACAAATGTGTTATCTTTATGCTAATACACTGTTAAAGGATGCTCCAAATTTTTAGACTTGCGTCCGATAAATTCAGCAAAACAGAGCGGTTCTTCAAGGGATACAATTAAAAAAAAATTACACAATAGATTAAATAAATAAATAAATAAATAATTAT